>NC_059103.1:82131525-82465860 GCF_020740685.1 Jaculus jaculus
AATCCAGATGAAGTTTAAGCATTATTTTATCACTGTAGTTCAGTGTTTGGACTGTTTCAGAGGCATAATGTTTTCTGAAATTTTTTTATTTTATTTACTTACTTATTTGGGAGAGAGAGAGAGACAGAGGAAGAGGCAGTGAGAAAGAGAGAATGGGCATGCCAGGGCCTCCAGCCACTGCAAATGAACTCCAGAAACATGTGCCCCCTTGTGTATCTGGCTTACTTGGGTCCTGGGGAATCAAACTGGGGTCCTTAGGCTTTGCAGGCAAACACCTTAATCACTAAGCCATTTCCTCAGCCCTGTTTTCTGAAACGTTTGAGTTAATGATTAGTGACATGATGAATAATCAAGTATATATTTCCAGCTAACTATAACAGAATTCACTTGTCTCATTTAATGCCCTCTGCCTTGCTAATATAAACTTGGCATTTTTTTTTATCATTTGCACTTATTTGGCATACTTTAGTTTGATTCTCTATTTGAAGTTTTTCTGAATCATTTAGTTTTGTTGTGCCTCTCTTGGTCTCCACAGATTTGGGCTTTGCTTTGTAGACAGCTCTGAACATCCTGCTCATTAAATAGCCATTTAACCAATTTATGTTTGTTGGTATATATTAGAATTTCAGCCCTTGTGTGGCTGAATAGAATTTAATTGTGTGTACTTACCACATTTTCATCATCCATCCACTTAGGGGACACTTAAGCTGATTCTATATTTTTGCAACTATAATCACTACCATAGTCAACATGAAAATTCAAATTTCCCTTTGACATACTGATTTCATTTCCTTTGAATATATATTCAATAATGAAACATTATTTATTCCTATGCTAATTCTACTTTTAGTTTTATGAGACACCTCCATAATATTTTTCATAATTACTGTCGAATTTATACCTTTTCCCACAGTGTATAAGGGTTTTCTTTTCTTTAAATCTTTTTCAACATTTGTTAAGTATTTCCTTTGGTTGATAGTTATTCTGTTGGAGTAATGTGGCATCACATTATGGTTTTGATTTGCATTTGTTGTATGTAAGTTATGATAGCATATTTTATCATATACCTGATAACTATTTGAGGGTCTTCTTTGGGGAAGTACATTCAGGATTTTGCCCATATTTTAAATGGTTTCTTTACTTTCTTGCTCTTATATGAATTTTTTATAGATTTTGGATCATAATCCCTATATTATTTACTTTTCTCACTGTGACAAAATACCTTATCTAACAAAAGCAACTTTAAAGGGTTTATTTTGGCTACAGTTTGAGGCCATTTTGAGTTCATCATGTTTGGAAAGGCAGGAGAAGAGCATGAGGAATCTAAAGTCAGGAAGTACACAGCTCAGCTCACTTTCTCCTTTTTATTCAGTCTGGGACCCAAATTGTGGAATGGTGATTCTGTGTCCTATCAGGTTGTCAATCCAGATTCATCATCACAGCCCTAGACCAGATACAATTGTCCCTTTACACTGTCAGTCATTTCCTTTGCTGTGTATGTCTATTTTCATATAATGCAATTTGCCTATTTTTATTTTTGTTGTTTCTGTAAATAACTTATTTAAAATTGTACTTTTGGTTTTTGATGATATAATATGTTTAATCATATACAAAAGTGCTCAATGAAAGATGATTTATGGGGCTGGAGAGATGGTTAGTGATTAAAGTACTTACCTGCAAAGCCAAAGGATCCAGGTTCAATCCCCGAAGACCCATATAAGCCAGTTGCACAAGATGGCACATGTGTTTGGAATTCAGGTACAGCAGCTGGATACCCTGCCATGCCTAGTCTATCTTTCTATCTGCCTGTTTCTCTCTCTCTCTTTTTCAAATGAATAAATAAAAACCAAAAATAAAGATGTTTATGGGTATTTTATTGTGTTTTTCTTTGCTTCATGTTTGGTTTCTTAGAGAATAGTTTTATTATTTTAAATCTTTTTATACTCATTTTTATTTTCCTCTTGTCATTTTTATGGATGTTTCTGGCCATTTTATAGTAATTTTGAAATTTTGTCAGTTACTGTAGTAGAGTTTGGCATTTCTATGTAGATGTGCTAAGGGCATTTTAGTAGGCATCTTAGTTGAAGAGTACCCTCTTTGTGTATGTAGGTATATGTCTTTTCCTTAATAGATGGTATATTCTTTAGGTACAAATTTATTCTGCTTTTACTCCTTTAGAATTCAGTTCCACAGCTCATTTTCTTATATCTTTCACCACGAACCCTCCCCAGAGTGACTTTTCCTTCTAGTTGTCATCCTCCCAACTCCCCAACAAATTCCCAAGCCTGACACTATGGAAGAGCACATGAATGTTGAGGAGTCTCTCACAAGGGTGTGTGTGTGTGTGTGTGTGCATGTGTGTGTGTTGAGCACAGATACTGGCTGCCCTTGTTCTGAACTATCTTTCTAAGGTATTTATAAAAGTCTTTAGAAGATATAAAAATATCCTTCCAGAAATGAAGGCATAATTGCTTACTAGTTTGAAAGACATTGTATCCCTTTGTAGCAAGAATGGACATTTTACCCCAAATCAAACATCCTTCTTCATGAAGGGTTTCTCTCCTTCAAGACAACTCACATTATTACAAAGGCCAGTTCTCTTCTCCATACGAGGATCAGGCTAGTGGCTGAGCCTCACATATGAACAAATCCTAACCCTCTGGTTACTGCTATGGTTCCAAGTAATAAAGTTCTTTGCCTGACAAAGAAGTCTCATTTTCTGTACCTCATATCCATGAAACATTGATGGGCTAATGGCTGGATTTTATGTAGGAGGAAGTTCCAGGTTCTTCACAGTTTTGTCAGCTGCACTTTGTTCACATTCTTGGTCTTCACATTCCCAAGAGTCAGTTCTCAGACACATTCTGAGTATCTCCCAACTCAGCATAGGTCCTTCTTGGCTTTCCCATTTTTCTCCCAAATACTTAGTGCATTTAAATAAAACCTTGTAATTTCATTTTCAAGCAAGTACAAAAGCTACTAGATATTATGAGGAACCTACATAACCATCATTCACGTTCTGTAACATTTACTACATGATCAGTATCACTTCATTTAAAGCCATACATAGAATTCATCTGAGGAAAAGGGGATACATAGTTAATTGACTAATAAAATCTAAGGTCTTTTTGGTTTTCTGGTGGATGGTACATCAGTGCACATCACCCCTCTGTCCGCAATGATTTGCTCCACTTTTCAACTCAGTCTTCAGTAGATCTTTTCCTGGAATCATATCCAAACCTGCCTCCATTGGTTTGGGGTTGAAATTGGAAGTATTCTGCCTTTGTTTCTATGGTCTGACTTGTGTTGTCATGTTTCAAAGTGACCATGTCTTTTGTGGATTAGTGTCCTTGTGAAAAGGGACAATGGAGACCTTGCTGCCTCTCCATGCTAAGAGAGAGATGGCAGCTATCCTTAAGCCATGAGAAGTGGCATCCAAATAAAATTCCCTGTTGGAACCTTGATACAGACACACCTTTGCCTCCATATCATTTTCTGTTATGCAGGCTGCTAATCTATGGTAGCCCACAATAAGATACCAACAGGTACCTATTATGGATTTTATTTTCTCTTCTTGTAGATTAATAAGGGTTAAAGGCAATTTATAGAGGAATCTGGGTTAGATGCCTTCTGATATCTAATATACATCTATAAGTCCAGGCTATACATTGGGAAGATTTTGCGTAGAGAATTCCAACAAATAGTGTATTTCAAAGATATGGTTATCTAGCATGGTTCAATAGAAGTCTGTTTATAAAAAGGTTCCAGAGTACAGGGAATTACTTGCTATTTGTGTAGTAGTGATCTTTCTCTCATTTACTGTAAAGTAACATTTATTAAAGAATGGTGAAATCTCATCAGTGGTCCTTTTGAGCAAAGGTGATAATCTTAGGCTTCATTTATTCATCTGTAATGAGCATCTATTATCTCAATGACATCACTTAGAGTCAGGATTCTGGGTTAAGAATGTGGTTTCTGAGTCAGACTGTATGAATTTTAGCCATATATGATATATACATATATATGATATATGTATGTATGTATATATACATATATATATATGTTACATATTTACAATATACATACAAATATTGGCTTTTTGACATAGGGTTTCGCTCTAGCTCAGGCTAAGCTGGAATTCACTATGTAGTTTCAGAGTGGCCTTGAACTCACAGTGATCCTCCTACCTCTGCCTCCCAAGTGCTGGGATTAAAGGCATGTGCCATCACACCTGACTTTCAAACTTATATTTTAAGTAAGCACTTAGTTTCTCTGAAATGTTTTTTCTTTCATTTTCCTTGTAAGTAAAATAAGTTGTTAGAATTAAATAGGGTAATACATATTGAGTTTCTAACATGGAGTAAACATTAAATTGTTATATAGGTTTATTTAAATAATCAATTTACATTATGTTGTGGAACATGACTCACCAGAAAAACAACGTTTTAAATTTCAATAATTTTCTCATAGAAGCATTCATATAAAAGCAGGTACCATTGTATACATTACCAAAAAGTTTGCCACATGTTGGCTTGCTTTTTAGTATGGTAGCGTTTTGAAAATTTGTATTTACTTATTAATTTTAATTGGAAAGAAAGAGGCAGATAGATATGGGGAAAGAAGGAGAGAGAGAGAGAAAGAGAAAGGGCCTCCAGCCACTGTAAATGAACTCTACATGCATGCTCCACTTTGTGCATTTGGCTTACATGGGTACTGGGGAATCAAACGTGGGTCCTTAGGCTTCACTGGCAAGTGCCTTAAACACTAACCAGTAATTATATTGCTTATTTATCATTGATGGTACAAAATAGCTGATCAGAAACAGAATACGATGAGAAGACTCATTTCATTCAGCTTACACTTCAAAGGTACAGTCCACTGTGGCAGGGAAGACACGGCAGCGGGAGCCTCAGGCAGCTGGTAACGTCCTTGTACAAGGAAGCAGAGAGCTGAGTGCTGGTACTCAGCTAGCTTTCTCCTTTTTATCCAGTCCAAGATCCCTACCCCTACAATGCTGCTACTCGTAATTAATGTGTGTCTTTCTGCTTCAGTTAACCTAACCCAGATGGTGCCTCATAGACATGCTCATTTCCTGGATGATTCTTGATCTAGTACACATGATAATCAATAAAACCATACATAAATACACTATCAAAAGTTCTATTAAAAGAATAGTTTTTTAACTACTAGAAAACTTCAATAGATATTTGTTGTGTATGTGAATATAAATCACATAAAATAATATAATTGATAGTTATACCATTTAGAAACAAAGGAGAAAGGGTGTCAAATCTTCTACAATTGCTTTATAGGACTTCAGAGGTATAAGTATAAAATATGGCTGTTGTTTTCAATACATTTGTTATCTGAGCTTACCCCACTAACCTGGAGCCCAGAGGAGGAAAAAGGAGATAAAATGTTACATTTAAAAACAGTTTTATGATTTCAACTTTGGATTTGAACCAGTAGTGATTCTCCTTTATTTACATATGATAAGGAAAACAAGAACTTAATGGACATAGTAGGTTCTTTCTATATGACTACTGCATAGATAAACAAATGAGTATATGTATTAATATTCTATATAGATTAATATGTGCCCAAACCACAGCCAATTAGTGGTAATGGCAGATCTCTAGTGCAGATCTTCTGGTGCCAGGTCCCAGGTTTTCCATAAGGCAGGATTGAAAAAGTAACCTAGAGACAAGTGCACTGCATGAAGCAATGGTGGGCATATAAGCATTTTGCTTTAAGTCTGCCTAAGACAAAAATCATGATGCTAATGATAAGAATAAATGGATACCATTACTATGCTTCCTTCTCTGAAATTATTTTTACTTTATATTTTTGGGAGTTTTTGAAATTATTTTTTCATTGCCAACTTTCACACATGTGCATAATGTATTTTGATTACAGTCCCCTTCCACTGCCCTTGTCTCTCCTTGAAGCATAGAGAACAAGGCTCAGAAACTGACTTTAAACTCCTGAGACACGAAACAATGCTTACTGGTCAGACATCCCACTCTGTAACCTGCTGCTTTCTTGGAAGCTGGTCATGACCATGACACACCTTGCATGGAGCAGCTTCATGGCTTGTGTAGTGACCCTACTGCGCTCCTTCCAGAAGAAAGCGTCAGTATGGCAACCCCGTTTGCTCACTTTTATGGAACATATGATTTGCATGTTTTCTGGACTTTCCTCACACCTCAAAACTTCCTTTCCTGCCCCCTACTCATCCACCCTCATCATTAGGGTCCGTTCACAAATTAGCCATAGTTATTGAAGCTAACAAATTTCCCCTTGACCTTCAACTCCTACTCTTTTCCCCAATACAGAGTTCCACTTTTACTAACTTTCATGGTCTCTAATGAAAGAGTGGCCTTTGCTTTCACTCTTACCTAAACTCATCCAAAGAGCCAGTTTCAGTTTGCGATACTTCCCTCTGGGCTTAGTTCCATTCATGGTTAGTTATTTTCCAGTTTGTTCTTATCATAGAGCCCAAGCTAACAGGTTGAAATGACCAGTGAGGCTGGGGAGCCAGAAATCTGTGGGTGAGATGGAAGAAAATGCCTGGGGTCAAAATTAAACACAAACAAACAAAATGTTGAGAAAGAATAGCCGTGGTGCCTGGTGCCTGACTGCTGCCAAGTCATGCTGATCACTAAATCAATAGCTTTGGCCAGAGTCAGCCACAGTTCTCTTTGTACTGGATTGTTCTGTGCTAGGCAAAGGATACTTTCATTCATAGTTACCAAAGGCACTGGAGCAGCCAGCTGACCAGGACATGTTTCCCCTACAGACACTTTATGCATCCACAGATTGCTGGAGACCCAGCAACTGCCAACTGCCAAAACTGTGTAAAGAGGAAAAAGGTTGAAAGAAGGGTGGAAAACCCCCTCAGCCTGACAAGTTCTGACTAGGTACAGTTTTGAGAAACTGGGTCTAAATAAAGACTCCTGAGAGCCCTGATGTAAAGCTTTTCAGAATCCCTGTACTGTTGCTATTTCTCAATTTAAGGTTGTGCAGAAGAGAAATTTTGATTTTTGGCTTTTTGTAACATCTTGTTTGCAAAGTATCTTCCGCAGTTTTCTCAGCTAGCCCATGCCTCAGCACCCTCTTGTGTGATTGGTATTACCAGTTTGGGGGCAGGACACAGGCAAGTAGTAGCTCATTAGGAGGTCTCTGTCCTTTGGGGGGCAGCAAAGGAACCAAGTGAAAAGCGGCCCATCATTTTAACATAGAAGAGAGATGTCAAATGCTAACACCAACATAGCCAGATAAGGGCTGTACCTTTGACAGTGGTTCTTGAGAGGGTCCACAGGTCCCTGGGCACTGTTTACCGACAGAGGCACATTTCCTCCAAGGCCTGCCCAGTGTCTTTTCAGGTTTCTGGGCTTAGTAAGTGTAATGGACAGAATTCCAGCCATCACCCCAGGTGCTCCTCCGTGAGCTGATGATTGGCCATTAGCCACTCTGACAAAACACCTTCTCTGGGGTCACCATAGAGCTTAATAGCTTACTTTGCTGCTGCTTTTATATTTTTAATCCTAGAGTACCAAAGGGGTGCTTTGCCTCACAATTACGGGCCAAGGTGTACAACATGCCCAGCTTTCTCTTCCCTGGGACGGTCTTCTCTAGCTGTTTCAGCTTGGCATACACAATCAGTTCCCTTTAAGTGTGGGGTCTTGGGGGAGATAAAAATCAGTTCAGTGCATTTAATCTCACAACCTTAGCTTGTCACCAGTTAAAAATCTTTAATCAGTGGTTCCCAGTGCTACCTCCCCTTCCAACATTGACCCCTGCTAACTCAGGCCCTTCAGAGTCACTCTTTCCTGTGTTTCTGCTTTAGCTAGCCAAGGATACTGCCAAACTTCAAGAGCAGCAAGTTCTTTTCTTACAGGTCTTACAGGCCCCATGCTGAGTCTTTGACTCAGATCTAAACCACTGTCTTTGTCACAATCAGCTTTCTAGCTATACCTTTAAGCTCAGCACCCTATAGATAGGAATACTGATGAAGCTTTTGCAAGCTCTCACAGTCATCCTTTATGGATATTTGAGCTCCTGTTACCACCCACCTCTAGGGGCTCTGACAGCTTTTCTTTTCTCTCTTGAATTCTTGGTGTTTTCTTTTTTCCTTTTGTGATAGGCTGACCTATCTCAAACTCCTGATCCTCCTGCCTCAGCTCTTGGAGTGCTGAGATTATTATAGGTGCTTACCTCCTCTTGGGCCTGATATGTGCTTCTGGTTTTTGTCTGTTTATTTAAGAATTTAACTGAACTTATTTTATTTTTATTATTTTGGCAACTTTGCACCTCTTGCCATCAAATAAGATCAATTCCTAATCCAAAAGTCCTCTTCAAAAGGTTTACGTATTAAACACACATCTCTTTTTTTGTTACCCTCCACGTTCTTCACATTTCTTTAGAAAATTTAAATACCTTAACGGCATTTTCATGCTCCACAGGCCATAGCCATTTTTGCAAGTAGTCTTTCTTATTTCGTGACTTTTCTTAGCACTATCTTTGGATCTATTTATGTTTTCCTAATAGATTTGACATTTTTTAAAATTTCAATTCCATCAGTCTTCTTGTTTGTTTCCTTGGCCTTATCGACCTTCCAAGCTATGCTTCTGAAGGAACCTGACCACAGATTTGCTGTAGGCTTGTTTGGAAATGAGAAAATGGTTCAAGCATTTGGGGCTGTCGAGATGGCTCGGTAGCTAAGGCGTTTGCCTGTGAAGCCTAACACCCCATGTTCAATTCCTCAGTACCCACATAAACACAGTTGCACAAAATGGCACAAACATCTCAAATTCATTTGCAGTGGCTTGAGGCCCTGGCGTGCCCATTCTCTCTGTCTTTCTCTTTTCTCTCTCTGCTTGCGAATAAATAAATAACATATTTTTTAAAACATGCAGGTTTTTGATATTTTTAATAATAAAACCTGAGAATTTTTTGATATTTTTCCTGTGTTGTTCATTAATGTAATATCCTTACCAGCATGGAAAGCCTCTGCTTATAATCAGTGTTGAGTGGTTGTTTGTAGCATAAATGAGAAAGTCTAAGCTTAAAAAAAAAGAAAAACCTAGTGTACAGTGTTGAGATCAGTCCACTTCTAGTGTCATGTAAGCCTTTCTATAAGTGAAAGTTTATGCTGCACCAATCAAAGCCATATGCTGGGGCAATTTCTCTAAATGCTGTTACTTACAATGAAGGTCATGTGCTACTTTTCAGTCTATTCCCATGTTTATTCTTTTTGCTTTAGCATTTTGGTTTGAAATAGCTTAAAAGTGCCACTGTTTATCTTAGCTTTCTATGAACTTATTTTTTTTTAATGAAATTTCTCTTACCCCATATTTTACCAAATATTTGTACTTACTCAGAAATATGTTTATTACCCAACACTTTTTATTTCCTTTCTGAAATCTATTTTTAAAAACATGAGACATTTTCATATATACTCAATTTTCTTTCCTGCTCCCCCCACACCTCTCTCATGCTAGGGATGAAACCTAAGAATGCCAAGCCTTGCACATGCTAAAGGCGTACCTGCCATGAGCACACCTCCAGTCTGGTAGGTTCTTGTGTTGCTTTTGCTTGTAACCTTAATGAGTGGATCCTATGTATTCAGCCCAGCAACAATTTTCCTTGCACCTTTTCTTTTCACAGCTTACTATATTTTCTAGTGTGGTGGATCTCTAAAACTGGATTCCACTGCTCTTTGTTAAGGGCTTTTACTGTCTTCTTTGGGTGTCTTCATCTTCAAGAACAACACCTTCAGTCCCCATTTCCCTATTATCATCATGAGATAATCTTTCCTAATTCTTCATCACCATCTATCTACTCACACAGGTTTAAAATAGATTTTAACATATCATTATTTTCATATACAATATCTATAAAAACAAAATATGAGGACTTTGTGTATTTATTTCTGTAGAGAGAGAATGAATCATTTATTTCTGCATGGAACGTACTGGTTAAGAACTCACCATGCACAGGTGACTCAATCTTTCAATTGCAGCCACAAGATTAGAGAGGCAGGGATCGGGAGAAATGGTTTAGCTTAGTTAAGGTGCTTGCCTACAAAGCCAGAGGAGCAAGGTGGCACATGCATCTGAAATTTGTTTGCAGTAGCTGAAGGCCCTGGTTCACCCATTGTCTCTCTCACTCTCTCTCTCTATCTGCCTTTCTCCCTATCTCTCTCAAATAAAATAAAATAAAATAAAATAAAATAAAATAAAATAAAATAAAATAAAATAAAATAAAATAAAATAAAATAAAATAAAATAAAATAAAATAAAATAAAATAAAGGATTTTTAAAGGTTAGAGCAACAGTTCCTATATCCAGAGGCCATATGGGTCCCCTGTTGAGTTATTTGTGATTTTGCTTGGCTTAACAGTATGAATGTGGAATATAGGGCCTTGCACATGGCAGGCAAGCTCTCTACGATGAAGCTATATCACAAAGCCTCTGGTCCTACCTGAGTACATTATCTTTGGAATATCACTTATATGTGAAACTTCTTGTTACTTCAAAATATTCTAATTTACTCAAGTTTACAAAATTTTCTTCCAGTCTTTATGTATCTACCATTTTTTAAATTTTTATTTTGTATATATTTTAACAGTCAGGTTATGTACTATTATTCCCTTGTCCCAACTCCTACTACTCTGGGGGCCTTCCTTAGTGGGCTTATGTAATAACTGTGGAGACATCAGGGCCTCAGTCAGTCCTACAGGGTAGTGGGGGACCAAGCCTCAGGGTATTCCCACCCACTCTATGGCTCTGACAGTCCCTCTGCCCCCTCTTTGACAATATTCCCTGAACCAAGGTAGGCCTGTTGGCAGTCTGATTTAATGTTATTTGTAGTCTCTAGATTTTCTGCTTTCGTAAGTGTTTGTCACCATCAACCCAGAGCTAGTTGTCAGGCTAGCAGTAAGATCATTATTCATGTTTTTTCCTCCTCTTTAATTTCTCCTGGGCCCTGATATATGTGGTAGAGGTGAAATGTATCATGGAAGGTAGTCAGCTATATTCTTGCCTGATGGATGGATCTAGACTCTCCTCCATTTTCTCTGCCATCTCTAAAATAATACAGATTCTCCAATGAAGTCTAAGAGCAGTTTGTGTTAAAGAGGATATGCAAAGTTTTTCAGGAGATTTTTTGGTGTACCAGCCTATTCTTTACTGACCATGGGATTCTAAATCGGCTTCCAGTATAAGATATGAGTTCTTTCCTATTGAACAAGCCTTGTATCCAATCAGAGAACTGTTGGTTATCCACAGAGGCTGTGTGCCACTATTGCACAAGTATGTACATCTTTTCCTATTGGTTGATTTCATAGTCTGCAGAGTCCCCTACTTATTCTTTCTGTTGGTGACTATTGCCTTTTCGCAGCTTCAACGGGGCTTTCTAGCATGAAGAGAACTAATCAGGAGGAAGCCAGTTGCCCTTTCAGTTCCACAGTCTGTGGTGTCTTTAGCAATAGGATCTTACCTTTTTAGCTCGAGCAGGTAATCAAGTGTTTTAGCAATGGGCTACATTGTTTTGGGGACCTCATGGGTCTCCCTGGCCAACAGCTCATTGTGGGTGGTAATCCAGTTCCGGGCCTTGGATTTACCAGTCTGAGTTGCTGGCCATTAGATTAAGCTTTTTCCACCTTTGTCCAGACACACTCCCCTCTCCCTTAATTGGTGGTTATATTTTATAGAATGGAAGTCAGAATGAGGATTTCCATGGAACTTATTCTTAATGCTATCATAATTTTTGTGTAATTCCCTATCCACTTCCTCACCCATACTCACCCTCTCCACCGTGTACCCCTCCAATTCCCTCTTATCCCCAATATAACATCTCTCCCTCAATGTGTCTGGAAACCCCTCCTCTTTCTTCATCCCATTTTTCCTCTTTGCAGGTTTCAGTCTAGTTTTATTCCCATATTCCTGGTGTTAACTGTCATTTGCAGTCATCTCCAATTATTCCCAGTTAGGAACTCTTATGAGAGAGTACATGTGACGTTTGTCTTTTTTCTTTCTGTGCCTGTGTAAACTCACTTAGAATGCTTTCTTTCCAACTCCATCCATTTTCCTGAACATTTCATCATTTAATTTGTCCTTACCTCCTTGAAGACTTCTGTTGTGTATATGTACCATATCTTCATTATCCACTCATCAGCTGATGGGCTTCTGGGCTGATTCCAGTTCCTAGCTATAGAATAGAGCTGCAATAAATTTGGTTGAACAAGTATTTCTGTAGTAAAGAGTGGAGTCCTTTGGATATATGCCCAGGAGGGTATAGCTAGATCAAATGGTAGATCTAGTTGCATCTCTTTTTAGTAGTCTCAATACTAATTTCCATAGTGGTTTTACCAGTTTGTGTGGATACCTTTTTTTTTTTTTTTTTTTTTTACAAATATTAAAGTTGTTTTTATGAATCCTATGAAGACTTATGAAGAAAAAGAAATTATTTCATACCAAATAACTTTTATTTGTTGATTGTTAATGTACTTATAACTTGTGCTACTTCCTATGTGAATGCAGTTGTACGATACATTGTAATAAATAAATTGGTTTTGACATTTCATGTAGGAATAAATGATCCATTATCTACATTCAGAAATTGTCCCGGCCAGCGGGGAGTTGAACAAGGACATGAGGGGAAACTAACCTGAATGAGAAAAGGCAAACAAACACAAGGAGACCATTCTAGATGTTTGTCAAGGCCTCAGAGTCTTTATTTTTTACACAGTGGTTATATAGGGGAAGAAAAAGAGGAGAATATGCTGGCTGATGTGATTTAGGGCTTTGGAATTGTCAGGAAACCTAGAGGGGATGTAATTAGGTGTTCATCTAATCTTGCCTCAATGGCTTAACATCCTGACTGCACCAAACTGACCATAAACATCCTGACTATAAACTGGCCTTTTGCAAAAGGTAAGATTCTGTAAGCAGTCGGCTGACTGACGTTCCAGAAGTACCTAACAGAAAGCTGGATGGGCCAGCTTTCTGAGTAATGGAGTCAGCTTATGAGCAGGCCCAGGCAAAATGGAGAGGTTTTTGCTCTATGGCTCCCGACAAGAAATAAATAGGAAATTATTTGTTTGACAGCTTTTATGTCAAAATAATGCTTTAATAAAAACCCACTTAACCCATGAACTGTTCTCTGATGTCGTCATAATATTTTTTAACAACGATAGTTAATAAAAACCCTTCTGTGTACACTTCTGTTTTTCACTTTCTTTCTTGAGAATTTTAATATATGAACATAATATAATTTGATTGTAAACCCCTCCAATTACCCTGCCTTTTAATTTATTTTTTTTTTGTTTTTATTTTTATTTGAGAGCGACAGAGAGAGAAAGAGGCAGAGAGAGAGAGAGGAGAGTGGGTGCACCAGAGCTTCCAGCCACTGCAAACGAACTCCAGACACGTGTGCCCCCTTGTGCATCTGGCTAACATAGTTCCTGTGGAATCGAGCCTTGAACTGAGGTCCTTAGGCTTCACAGGGAAGCGCTCAACTGCTAAGCCATCTCTCCAGACCTCCAATTAACCTCTTTTGTCCCCCTTCCTTCACTCCCATCCCACTAAAGCCCCTCTAAGTAGTCTCTATTCTATTTTTATGTTTCCTTTTCCTCCTTCTTCTCCATCATCTGTGTCAGCATGTTGATGGCTCCACATTGTACAGATTTAATGGAGGTAGTGGGTCATGAATACACATGTCACTTCAAGACCACAGAATAGTGCTCCCTAAAGGACTCCTCCCACCCTCAGGCTCTTACATTCTTTCTGCGCTACTTCTGTGATGTTCACTAAGCCTTGATGGCATGAAAAGATGCCTCATGTAGAGCCGTGCTCTCAAGAGCCTTTTTGTTGTTGTTGTTGTTATTATTATTATTATTTATGTTATTATTTTAGGGGGTAGCTTCTCACTCTAACCAAGGCTGACCTGGAATTCACTATGTACTCTCAGGCTGGCCTCAGACTAACAGGATTCTCCTACATCTGCCTCCTAAGTGTTGGATTTCAAGGAGTGCACTACCATGCCTAGCTTTTAAGACCATGTTCCTTTGGTTTCATCACTTTGATTAATTTTGAGTCTTCTCAGTATCCACAGCTATGCCAAAAAAGGAGCTTTCCTGATGAGCAGTGAGATGAGCACTAATATTCTTTTTTTGAGTGTTATTTATTTATTTATTTAAGATAGCAAGAAAGAGAGAGAATGGGCACATCAGGGAACTCCATCATTGAAAACAAATTCCAGATGCATGTTCCACTTTGTGCATTTGGTGTACATGGGTACTGAGGAGTTAAATTTGGGTCCTTAGGGTTCACAGACAAGTGCCTTAACCTCTAAGCCATCTGTCCAGCCCAAGCACTAATAATCTTTTGGCCACCTCCTCTACAATGTTCCCAGAGTCATAGCAGGTATGATAAAGATGTGTCATCTAAAAAAATAATAAAAACAGATGTGTTATCTAAAGCTGAAAACTCAGGTCTCCCTTCTCATCACCAGGACAAGTCCTGGGTCTCCCCAGTTGTCATTGCCATCTGCAAAAATAAGTTTCTCTAACCAATAGTGAGAACAGCATGAATCTAGGGGTACAAACATAAAAAATTAGAAAACAGGGCTGGAGAAATGGCTTGGTGTTTAAGCACTTGCCTGTGAAGCCTAAGGACCCCAGTTCAAGGCTCGATTCACCAGGACCCACATTAGCCAGAAGCACAAGGGGGTGCACACATCTGGAATTCATTTGCAGAGGCCAGAGGCCCTGACACCCCCATTCCCTCTCTCTCTCCTTCTTTCTCTGTCTGTCACTTTCAAATAAATAAATAAAAATAAAACCAAAAAAATCTTTAAAAAATTAGAAAACAGTTTGATGGGAACAATGTATCTATTTAGCCTAATAATGGTGACACCTCCCCTGACTAGGACTTATGAGCTTCCAAATCTTAGGATCTGGTTTTCAGTACCAGGCATGAATTTTCTCCCATGAAGTTAGCCTCAAAGCCAATCAGAGAACAATTGGCTATCCCAGTAACTTATGTGCCACTATTACATCAGTAGGACATTTATTTTATCGAGGACCTTATTTTAAATTATAAAGGTACAGACAATTGATCTTGAAGGTTAGTAGGCCTCACACAAAGATGACTTAAAGTAATATTTTCTTAATTAAATAAGAAAGATAAAATATCTGCACCTTTTTGGTTCATGAATGTAAACACTGATCCATATTTCCATGAGTACATTTTCATTATATAAAGAGTTCCACAAGTCTCTGCTTCTTATGAGAAGTCCCCAGGGCGGTGTAATGCTTGTATTGAACAGATACAGATGAGAACACTCAAGGTTTGGGTATGCTTGCTTATGTTGTGTATTTAACTATTCTAACTATTTTAGGGAATATTTGCTTATTTGGGGAATTTTTTGGTGCACCAGAGACCAACAAAATAATTTAGTTCACAAAAATGCTCTCTCCCTTCACATCTGTTTAGAAAAATAAAACTTTTAAATCTTGTTTTGTTTGCACCAATTTCACAAATTCCCAAGGAAGATTCATCAGCCTGCATCTTAATTTTTGCTGCATGAGATGACAACTTAATTCTTATAAAATCATTTTTGTATTGAGCCTAATATGATTTAAGTATTAAATTGGACTTTATTTTTTAAGGTTTATATTTTAAGCATAATATTTTTACTTTCACTTTTAAAATGTCTTCACTTTAACAGAATTTTTCAAAGAAGCTTATAAAGAAGTGTTTGCTCAGCCATTTGGAAATAAGTTACTAGTGATGATTTTGTGGGCAATTTCTATAAACAAGAGCCATCTTATGTCCAAAAAGGAACAATCAAATTAGATAATGAACCTTGACACAGTAGTACCCCATTCAAGTTTTGCCAATTACCCTGTTACTCTTTCATTCCAATGAAGTTAGAGGAAAGGAGTCAGTCCAGGCTCATGCTTTACATTGACTTTCATGGCTCTTAGTCTCTTGTAATATGTGATAGCCTTTATCTTCTCTCGACATTCATGACCTGATATACTAGAAGATAGCTACCAATAACCTGTAGGATGTCTCTAAATTTGCTTTTACTAATGTGTTCTTTTTTAATATTTTATTTTGATTTATTTTATTTATTTGGCAGAGAGAAATTGAGAGAGAGAGACAGAGAGAGAGGGAGAGATAATGGGCATGACAGGGCCTCCAGCCACTGCAAACATGCCAGGGCCTCAAACTCCACACACATGTGCTACCTTGTGCTTATGTGGGTCCTGGGGAATCAAAGCTGTGTCCTTTGACTTTGTAAGCAAGCCCCTTAACTGCTAATCTATCCCTGCAGCCCCTTATGCGTCCTTATAATTATATTCGGGTTTTGCATTTTAGCAGAAATACAACAGGTGTAAAAATATTTATTATTATTGTTATTATCATCATCATTATTATTGTGTGTGTGTCTGTGATGGCACACATGTGGATGTCTGAGGACAACCTTGGGGTGTTTGGTCTCTCCTTCAGTTTTCCTTGTGATAGATCCCTTGTATTTTGCAGTTATATATGTGCCAGTCTAGCTGACCTGCTAGCTTCTGGATTCTGTTGGCTCTGCCTCTCATTGCCACAGGAGTGTTATGATTATATATGTATGTACCACTTCGCAGCATGAGTGCTAGAGAATGAAACTCAGGCCAGCAGTTTTGCAAGCAAGCACCTTTATTCACTGAGTCATCTCCCCAGTCGCTGAAACTGTGGTTTTTAAATTTATTTAAAATTTCCATGTATTTGTGGGGGGGGAGTGGGTGTGCATGCACATGTGTGTGCTAACCAGAGTTTCTTGCCACTGCAAATGAAGACTAGTAATTTGTGCCACCTTTTGCATGTGGCTGTACAGAAGTGGCAAGAGAACTGAACCCCTGCCAGCAGGATTTGCTAGCAAACATATTTAACTGCTGAGCCATCTCCCCGGCCCCTTGACATATACTCTATCATATGGTTATAGTTTGGACTTTTCAGGCTAGTTTAATGTTCACTATTTTGGTGGTATTTGCCAAGGCTGTCTAATGTAAAGTTGTTCTGCTTTTCTTTAATATGGAATGCTTCATGAATTTTCATGTCATCCTGATGCAGGGGCCATGATAATCTTCTCTGTATCCTTCCAATTTTAGTACATGTGCTGCCGAAGCAAGCATGTAAAGTTGCTCTTTTGCATTGTCTTTTGTGCATTTCCTTTAATGCTAACTAAGTATTTGAGTGGGGATGCTATTAAATTATATAAACATTTCATTTCTTATCAAAATTTAACCACAAATTTTAGCATCCATTTCTAATTTGACTCCCAACTGCTAGGACTAAAGGCATGACCATCATGCCTGGCTTCTACTTTAAATAATTTCTATTACGGTTTCCAAATAGCATTTTTTCTAAAAATTTCCTCCATATTTATTGGTAAACATTCCATTGTAAAGACAAGCTCACCTTATCTTGATTTGCTTTTTAAAAAATATTTTAAGAGCAGGGGGCAGAGATATATAGATAGATAGATGACAGATAGATAGACAGATAGAGAGAATAGATGTGCCAGAGCTTCCAGCCACTGGAAATGAACTCCAGACTCAAGTGCCACCTTGTGCACCTGGCTTTACATGCATACTGGGGAATTGAACCAGGGTCGTTTGACTTTGTAGGCAAGTGCCTTAACTGCCAAACCATCTCTCCAGCCCTTATTTGCTTTTATGTTTATTTATTTTACTTATTTATTTGCAAGCAGAGAGAGGTAGGTGAGAGACAAAGAGAAAGAGAGAGAGAGAGAAAATGGGTGTTCCAGGGCCACCTTCCTCTGCAAATGAACTCCAGACATAATGCACCATTTTGTGCATATGGTGTTATATGGGTACTGGGATATTGAACCTGGATCATTAGGCTAAGCCACTTCTCCAGGCCTGCTACATTTGAATTCTTATCTGTATAAGGATTAATATTTCTTTATGTATTTGATAGTTATTTAGTGAATTATGATTTTTACAATGCTGTGGATTGAGTCCATGATTTTGTGTATACATTAAGAAGCATTCTGCCCCTAAGTGATATATCCAATCCTATAATTTATTTTTATCATTATTGATTTGGATGGTGAAAGTGTACCATACTTAATCAGTTCTTGACATACTTCCTGTTTGGGCACTAAATGAAATTCCAAGTTCATAAATTTCACGCTTATATGAACATATCAAAGGAATGAACATGGATAATAATTTTTGAATAAAATTTGCTAAATATTACATTTAATCTTTTTCCTCACCTTTGAGAGCATGTTCCAACTTATTCCATCAAGGTGACAAAAAGCTATTCGCTTTCTGTCAAATGTGTCCCATTGGTTGTGTTAATTCAAAATACACTAGGCAGATCATGACCAGCTATTGTTTTTGAAGAATGACTGCATATTCAATGGGAACAATTTCTGAAAAACGTGGATCATGCAGCTGGAAACAAAGTGATTACTTATAATTCTGTTACTGAAAATATTTGACAATGATTGTGATTAAAAAGTATTAAAAAAAATGATGTGCTTTCTTTGGTGATACACCTACAGTGACACAGAGCAGCCAGGGTTATTAGCATGGCCTCTGCACTAGGAGGAATTGCTTAATCATGAAACTACATTTTGGAAATACACACACACACACACACACACACACACACACACACACACACACATATATATATATATATATACATTCTAAATTATATGATCTACAATTATTACTCACATGTACACTACACATTCTATCCTCCCTCTTTTTTTCCCCCCTCCCTCCTGCCGGATACCTCTGAAGTCCAAATTTCAAGTGAAAACATTCAGGAGCAGTGTGAGCCACTGTGACAATTTTCTACCTGAGCTGAATGCATCGCGCCCTCTAGAGGCAGCCTTAAATCAGTGCAGGAGAAATGAACACACAGGCAGCCACTTTGCGGCAGCTCCCATTTGGCTTTCTTCCTGATGCTTCTAGACCCACATTACAGTCCATCCTTTCTAAAAGGAAATAAACTGGGATTAAGCCGAAAACGAGGGAAAATAACAAGGTCCATACATATATGAAATCTCCCCCATCTTCCTGCTTTTCTCATCTGACATGTAAATATCATTTTTAAAAGCTTTTATTTATTTCAGAGAAAGGGAGGGGGAGAGAAAGAGAAAAAGGGAAAGAGAGAGAGAGAGAGAGGGAGAAAGGGAGAAGGAGAATGAACAGCCTGGGTCTGTAGCCACTGAAACAAACTCTAGATGCACGTGTCACTTTGTGCATCTGGTTTTACTGGGCATCAAGGACTTGAGCCAGGGTCATTAGGCTTAGCAGGCAAGCACCTAAAACCCTGATTTATCTCTCCATCACTGTAAATATGATTTTTAAACATACATTTTAATCATTAGACCACATTGTTTTGGACTAAGCCTTAAAAATATTTCTTTTTGCCCAAGGTTAATGTTACTTTAAAAATCCTCTGAGCAAACTCTGCTTCTTCTACCTCCTCAAGCCACATCTGTTAATGTTTCCAATTAGTAAGCTCATTAACACATCTGGAACCAATAATCTAAAACATCACACAAAACTCCATTATTGAGTAATTTGTTTCTCCTCCAAACAGCCAGGAGCATCCTTAAGTCCTAGCCATACTAGCACCAAGGAGAAGCAGCACCTGAGGCTTGGTGAGACACTTGTAGAGGGCTCTTCTCATTCTGGATCGCCCAAGGTTAGTTACAAGCCCTGGTCTTGGGACATCTGGAAACATTTCCATTCCCAGTATAGAAGAACCTACTACCAATTGTCCCTGGTCTCATATTTGAAATTATGCTTTGTTTTACAGAATCCTTGCTTTAAAAACACAGCTTTTAGGATGAAAGCAGAAAACATGACTTTGGCCGTGAGTGGGTTGGAAATGTGAACATCAGAGGTAGAGAGGGGGGAGAAGGGAAGGAAAAGAACTAACACTCTTGCTGTCTGTCCTCACACCCTAAGTCTCATTTCTGTCATCTCAACACAGGAGATGAATCAAATGGTCGTCACATTATGACCAAGACTGTGGTCATCTGGTTTATTTTTTAGTGTAATTATTTCCTATAGGAATTAACATTAGTTACCAATACTAATTAAACCCTATCATGTAATAATAAAATCAAATCTTCTGGTTTTGAAGTATGTGCTTATCATACATCACCAAGGTCATGTAGGAATACAATGGCCTTAAGATACTGATATCCACTGTTACTAATATACAATATACAAAAAATTAAAAGTGTTAATGTGATGCAGATGCAAACCTAAAATTAATGTATGCCCAATTCCTTATTCAACTCATGAGTTGAGGACAGTGTTTACCCAGTGAAAACAAGGCAAGGATCATGCAGGGTTTGTTCTGTTTGTGCTCAACAGTTAGGTAGGATGTTTTCATTTCTTCTCTCTATATTTTACTTTAAAGAAAGTCTCCCTCATTGTGTTATATTAAGGATATAGCTATGTTAAATACAATTATTTAGTGATCTAAAAATAAAAAATAAAAGTGTACTAAGTTTAATTACTTCTGTCACTCAATTGTCAGAATGGTGAACGTTACAGGAAGAAATAAGCCTGCATGAATACTATTTTCTCTTGTGAAATACTTCTTTGGAAAACTGAAATTCATGAAACACAATGAAATGTGCTCATTAAAGAAAATTTAAACATATTTTCATTCACTAATTTCTTATACTAACTAGAGGATAATCTATTCACAATGTTGTTATAAAGCCAATGCTAATGACATTGGTATCTTCTATCCAAAGCATGAATAAACATGCTATTGTCTCATAAACAAAATTATTTTTGTGCTTTTAAAAGGTTTTTTTTTTTTTGTCTTTTCAGCAATATACTAAATTTCTGGATCCTGCTTTCCAAATTCATTTTTAGATGTTTGGTAACTACTCAAAGCCTTTAGAATAATATCAAATATTGAACACCTACAGTATAACTTAGCTCTGTACATGTCATTGCTCCAGACAACTTAACAATGTTGCATTATCTTCTTATTGTTGTAAACCAAGCTGTAGTGCTCTGAATGTAAATGGATGCCCCCCACAGACTGAGGTAGTTTGATTAAGCTTACAACTTTAGTCTCCATCAGGAAAAGACCTGTCAGAGGATGCTTCTGTTGGGCCTGAAGTCCAGCTCTAAGGTATGTTCAGAGACAGTTTGAGTTCTGGCTATTGGTTTTGCTGGCTCTGGATGCATGCTAGAGTGAGCCAGCTTTACTGCAACACAAGCTAAATAGGGTTCACAGAGGGACTTACACTAAGGTCCACTGGGCTCAATTCTTTTTTTTTTTTTTAATTTATTTGAGAGCTACAGACAGAGAGAGAAAGAGGCAGATAGAGAGAGGGAGAGAGAAGGGGCATGCCAGGGCCTCCAGCCACTGCAAATGAATTCCAGATGCGTGCGCCCCCTTGTGCATCTGGCTACCGCAGGTCCTGGGGAGTCGGGCCTCCAAGTGGGGTCCTTCAGCTTCACAGGCAAGTGCTTAACCACTAAGCCATCTCTCCAGTCCATGTGCTGAATTCTTAAAGTGTAGTTACTTTCTACTTCGACACAGTGCCACTTGTGAAGCTTTACATATGACTTCTCATTCATACTCATCATAGTGACAGTGACATTGAAAAGCAGATTAGTTTATTACCTAACTAAGGTATAATACCTAAAGCTAAACCCTTTTCATGTTTATTCAACCCCCAACTGCATTTCTTGTTGTGGAAGATAAATCCCTGACACAGGTACTAACAACTACTCTCTGGCTGTTGTGGAGACACCTACTTTGAGATTCTCCACCACCATGTTTTTTGTTTTTCTTCTTCTATCACTTCTCTTCTTCCTATAGTGGCCCAAGTCAGTGATGCTATGGTCACCAATCTGAGCCTCCCTCTGCAGCAATTCCAGTAAGCCATTGATCCTATGAAAGTGTCTCTTGGTTATAAGCCTGTCAAACATGTGTTGAACCATGCTTGACATAGATGAATTAGGACCTAGCTATGTAGCAGAACATCTACCACCTTGTTCAAATGAAAACAGAAGGGAATTGGTCAGCGTGCATATTTACTACTCAAGTTGAAATGATTTCAGTCACTGCATGTGATTATTTTTTTGAACTATGAGCTTGAGGTTATTTGCATATGTTTTAGATAATAGCTAATTTAATGAATTTGAGTTAGCAGGTGTTTTGGGTTAAACTTCACCATGGGATTATTCTATTCAATTACAAATGTTTGTGGAGGTATTACCATATGTTAGGAAGACAGAACAATGAATTAAAAACAATCCTTTCATGGGATACATAAAGACATATAAGGGAGGGATGGAAAGAGAGAATGAATTTAAACATTAAAATAATGAAAAATTCATCCCTTTTGTTTGTTTGTTTTGTTTTTTTCAAGATAGGATCTCACTCTAGCCCAGGCTGACCTGAACTCACTCTATAGCCACAGGTTGGCCTTGACCTCACAGTGATCCTCCTATCTATGCTGCCTAAATGCCGGGATTAAAGTTGTGTGCCACCATGCCCAGTCAGAGTTTGAGTTTTGTTATAAAAAAAAATTAAAAATAAAATAAAACAGAATTAAGAAACAGTAGTGATGGGGTTGAGAAAATTAGTTCATCAGGCCATCCAGCAGTGTCCTCCCTGATAAAGGGACATGGAGCCAGGACCACTAGAGGTGGGAAGAGCATACTGTGGATGAGGGGATAGGAAAATTGTAAGAGCCCTGGCACAGTCCCCCAACAGAGATTGACTGAGGACTTAATTAATGGACATTCAATATCAATAACCCCACTGAGGAGACTGTCCAGGGAAAGTGGGTCCTGTGAGGTGGGAAGAAGTAATATATACTATAATCTTTGTAAAGTAATTTGACTCCTTTGCCAGAATGTGCTTTTGAATGAAGGCCAGCACAAGCAGATTCTGAAAGTCTGACTGTTTTCTATCAAGAGGGATAAAATAGCATGAAAACAAACCTGAATCAACTGAAAATGGACATTTTGTTTTAAATTGCAATAAGACATTGTGTCAGATTACCAGTTATTCATACAATTCTCTTTTCCTAACCAATGTTGTTTTACCCTATACATTCACTTTTTGACACTTGCTGTCCAGTTGAAAAAAGGTTGTATAGCTGTGTCGTGTATATAAATTTTTGTGTCAAAATGACATTTAAAATTCAACGAGGTTAAAGATGGCACTTTTCCATTTTATGCCAGTTTTATTTTAAAATGTGGAGACAGACAAAAAATTAATTAATAATAAAAAAGATATTGAGAGATAGCAGACATGGCCAAGGTCCTAGACAGGGAATTGGGCTTGGCATTTTCCAAAGACTGTGATGAGAGCAAACATTAACGGAGAGAGTAGAACACAGCATTTAAAAAGAGAGTAGAACACAAAGCCAGAGAAACAGCCAGGAAACCAGGTCACTTCACAACTTGGCAGTCATGGTTGGTCATCTCAAAGTGACCCTGTCTGTGGTCTAAAATGCTTAGTAAGAGGTTTGCCACCAAAAGTTGTAGTGCCAGAAAGTGTTGTGACCCATGGACAGGTAGATCTGGTTCAGAGCAGCTCAGAGAGCTCACTCAGTGGATTAATCTTTAGTCCAATTCTAGTGCTTCTTAGGAACCACATTAACCTGAAGGTTGCAGGCCAGTTACTATGATGGTATTCTTCATTTTCAATTTGACTAGATTCAAAGGCACCTAGGAAACCAGCAGAGCACAATCTACACCAGTCTATGAGGCCATTTCCAGGAAAGATTAGCCAAGCGGGGTAAAGTCTGCAGAGGGTGGCCCCATCCAATAGGCTATGACCCAGGTGGACTAGAAAAAGGAAGTGGGAGAGAGAGTGCTCACAGGCATTCTTCCTCAGCTTGCTGGACACAAGCGAGGCCCTCTTCTAGAGCCATGTTATTCTGCCTTACCTCACCTTTCTCTGAGATGCAAAATAAATCCTTCTTCTCTTTAAATTATTCCTCTCAGCCGTTTTGTCATAATGACAAAATCCTCACAAGGAATGCCTGACTCTCCTTAGAGGATTATGGGAAGCATAGAAAACAGATCCAGGCTTCATGCTGTGCATGCTTAGCATTTATGACATGGAAGACATGTTATAACCAGCAGATGGCATTTGCAGTAGGACTGTGCGTGGAGCACAAGGCACAGACATTTCACAGCCTGCAAGAATCATTAAATAAAAATATGAAAATCAAGTTATTTATGGGTTTTATTGCAAATAACAAAAGCCAAGCATAGTAGGCTTTATAAATAAGAACAGGAGTTAATTCATTATGAAGATATGAGGTAGGTAGCTCACAGAACTACAGAAGGAAGAGACTACCTCTTCAAAGGACACATTCTGAGCTCAGTCTGCCCAGACTTTGCATCGCTCCCCTCAGCACTGCTCCATTTTCAGTCCCCTAAGTTTACTAAAAGAAGTTTCACTGGCCAACTTAAGACCAGTTTATGTACTTTTGTTCTATTACTTTAAGCACAACCACATACTATGCACCTGAGCTATCACAGCCAGCTCCTGGGAATCTCTCATGAAGAAAGTGCAGGGTGGGGCAGTCTTATCATTTTATTCAGAGACAACTTTGTCAAATACTCTTCTAAGAGCTCCTCAATACAAAGGGCTACTTTTTTAAGGCAAGAAAGAAATGTGATATTTTTTCTTCAGTTTCATTTTCAATGACAGAATCCTCCCTTTGTGATGACATTGCACATTGGGAAAGAATTATGGTCTTTTTTTTTTTTGAGGTAAGGACATTCATTTAAAGTTATTGTTAATCTTTCAGTTTTATCCATCATGGCTCACATGACAGCATAATTCACTCAGAGAAGCATTAAGATTAGAGTTACCTAATGAGAGTTTCCAGATATTCTTTAGCTATAAAAGAATATTTTCATCTGGTAGTGGATTATTGCTTAGGAATTTGTTCTCAGGTATATTAAAGAAATACAGAAAAAAATAATTGAGAAGCCATTCCAAAGATCTGGCTTTGATACTGTTCTACCAGTGTTTTTAGTTTGATTTCATGTGCTTGTAAACTTCCTATAGGCAAGTTATCATATAACAGTAATGAGTACTATAGTGGTTTGTTATGCCCGTTGGTAAGAAAATACATGAAAGTACCTAATTTCTGTGAGTGCTCAAATCTTGTCATTGTTAACAGACTGAAAACCCCTAATCTTGCCTATATATTATTGCTTTGTATACATACATAGTTAATTGAAAATAAGCCCTGAAATTCTTTTCATATGTTCTGACAGCATGGATGAAGAAAATCAAAATAGAGTTTGGTGCTTCCAGAGAGTTACTCAAATAATACTGTCATGTCATCCATACATTCACACCGCCTTAACAGTTTTTAATTGCATTTGTTTTATGTGACATTCTGGTGTCCTTCTGGACAGGTGTGAAAGCATGGAGCTGGATAATAAAATCCAGATTTTGATTAAGAAAAATATTGCTCCTGATCCCCATGGGGTCACCCCAGAGGCCATGCAGAGTCACAGAGAGTCCTGTTCTCTAGAGGTAAGGAAACATATTCTTTCTGCTTTATCTCAACACACACTTGACAGCTTGTTCACAAGATTAATTTATGGAGATAGTCCACAAATCAATTCTAGTCAGTCATATACGACCTCAGTCGCTAAGAGGACAAAATGAACCATATAAACCCTTGCTTATAGCCACTTCTTACTGCTGAGACATTGTTTCAGCAGAAGGCTCCTTCCAGGTCACATCCTATAGCTGGGATGACAAGAGAGCAAGAAAAAGCTCCTCTACTCGAAAGAAGACTTGACACAGCAATGGCATTTTTGGAGGAGGTTACCCAGTTTATTGAAATTAGCACCACTCATGTCTTTGTTTATTTGGAATTTAGGATTTTTGAATTTTCTCTTTTTTGCATTTTTCATTACTTTTAAGGGAAAAAAAAAGCCTTATGGATGAATGGAGTTGTTTGGCTTTTAATTTCCTTTATTTGAAGGTATTTATATAGTCTGTGTATAAGTGAACATAGTTCCTTTTCTGCACCCTGAAACCTTCAGCTGCTAAGCAGTGCTCTAGTTAGAAACCAGCTTCAGTGATAATATCATATCCACTGTGAGAACACTTCAGATCATGGCTGGTAATAAAGTATTAAATAATTTAGGTTTTGATTTAGAAATAACTTCAGCTTTTACTAAAATAATTCATGGACAATATACAAAATGCCCATGGATTAGCACAAAAAGAAGACTATAAAAGCATGTAAAGACATTTGCTATGGAGTTTTAACTCATATAAACCAATATTTACTGTTTTAGCCAATTCTCATCCAGAAATTTGTATCTTTTGCTTTTGAAAAATTCTCAGAATTGTATAACCTTCAGGCACAACTATTCATAAACCTAATTCTGAAATCACCAGTGGTTGTACCACTTGTAGGGAGCAGAATCTCCATATTTGGGCTCTCTCTTATTCAATTACCATTATTCCTAAAACTTCTTTTATTTATGTTGTATTAGGCACTTTTCTCATTGCTGTGACAAAATACCTAACAAGAAGCAACTTCAGGAAGGGGGGGGGGGCTGTTTCAGCTCACAGTTCAAGGTTTATCGTGGCGGGGAAGGTGCGGTGGCAGAGCATGGAGAAGCTGGTCCCTCTGCACTCAGCCAGGAAGCAGAGAAAGAGGAAATCTGAGGCTCAGCACTGTTCCTCATTTCCAGCCATTCTGAGACCACAGCCCACGGAATAGTGGTGTTCACATTTATGGTGGGTCTTCCCATCTCAATTAACCTAATGTGAATGTGCCTGGAGATTTGCCTTCTGGATGACTAGTCTCCCATAGGTTGACAGTGAAGATTAACCATCCCTTTGTTGAAATCAATATAGTATTGATGTGTATAGAGACAGTTTCTTCTTGGTTATACCTCACTTCAGTTTTGAAAGTCAGTTCTTATTTGAAAAGTTACCAATGAATATTTGCCAATTTTTAGGATTCAGAAATGGCTTCTCTCAGCCTGTCCTTCCTTCTTCTCTACATACTCCAACTCCCAGAACTTATTCCTGCCAGACAATATGTGGTTTTCTCCTGTGACCTTATCATTTCATCCAAGAAATAAATTTCATAATGATCACTTTTATCTCCTCCAGTTAGCTTTGTTCTCTGGTTATCACCCTGGGCTTCTCATTTGCCTATGACTAACTTCCTTGCTATGCTGTTCATTCAGATCACTATCAACCTAATGGTGCCAAGTTCTGTCTACTTTATGAACTTAACAGAAAGTTCTGTCCTCTGAGATACTACTTCCCTATCAACTCACTGATGAAATTTGCTTATTCATCTGCATTCCACATTGCCAGGCAATGGTCTGTGAATTGTTAGCTGATGTTTTCTAACTGACTTGTGAAGTATGAAGCAATGACATCTACAAAGACAGTAATTGAGGAAGTTCACAGAAACTTGGCAAGTTATAAAATGGTCATTGGATACAGAGAGAAACACTAAAGATGAACAAAAATAGCTGAGTATAATTTTTATAAGAAACACCACTTATGTTATAAGTAATTACAAAACAGTGTTGGAGATTCTGTATCTTCAGTTCCTTATCACCACATGATAATATGAAATTTTAAACATAAATGAGTCCACACATTATTTATGGATAATGCTGTATCTCACTGTTACACATGAGAGTTGAGCATACTTATCGCAGCATCCAAGGCATCCTATCATCAAACTAACTAGTAACCTCTTCCTCAATCAGTTCAGGGGACACGGAGTTTTATGCTATACTCATCCTCTCATGTGTCACCGACACTATTCAGTAATGCAGCCTTCCTCCAATGTCTTATGATCACCTAAATTTAGGCAAAACCCTAGATTTCTCAGGTCCACCATGCTGCACAGTTCCTGGTGTCGGCATTCTCCGCATAGTGTCATCTTTCCGTATCCTCAGGTCTCCCAAGGCTATTGCCAATTGACCTTCAGAACATCTAGAGACTTTGCTCCTTTTCCTTTATGCTATATCCACAGAGCTTGCTAATGTAACATCAAAAGCCATTTCATTATATGAACTGAGGGGGGGGGCATCTAATATTAGCTAACAACTTGATTGCCATAAAAGCATAAAACAAGGTCATGTTTATCCTCATTTTCAAGAAAAAAAATTAAAATTATTGCCTAAATCCACAAAATTCTGAAGTCTTAACATGAGGATACGAAACCCTGCTCATGCATATGTATTTCTAATGTGAGAGTATGAAACCATGCTCATGCATATTTATTTGTGTTGCAATGCTGCATTTTCTTTCACTTCTCATAATTTATCCTAAGTTCTTCTGTTTCTCAAAAACGTCACTCTATAACCCTTTGGGAGACCATGAAGTAACATATGCCATATATTTCCCTTGTTACTTTTTACGGAAACTCTCATCTCCTTACTTACTGGATAAACTACTGCATGCCAGTTCAGATCTTTCAGGGAATCTTTAACCACCCTCTCTATTACCACACAACATTAAACATCCCTCTCCTTGCATCACTGTAAAGATTTAATTATCTTATCTTCATTCATAGGCTTTATCACTTGAACTTTATAATTATTTGTGCATCTATTTGTTTTATTTTTTCTTCTAGTCATGGGCTTCTTGAAGCTGGTCTACAAAGTATGACATGAAGGTATAAAATATCACAACATTGATTTTTTTCTAAAGACATCAGCAATAAACAATTTTTCTGATTTCAAGTGTGATAGTGGAACTACATTCACAACAACCATATCCTTAGAACTCTCCCTCCCTCATGTTAGCTGTTTGGGAAGTAGGCCAGAGCTCAAGCCAGTGTCAGAAAGGATGTTGTCATCATCCTTTCTGGATCAAAGAGCACCAACACACTTTATTCAAGCAATTGTGGCTTTACTCTTTCCCTAGAGTAACCAACCTCTCAAAGAACAGTCTGTGAGATTCTTCATTCTTTATCCTGCTAGAACTCCGTGTATCTTCTTCAATTATCCCCCAGAGGTTTCTTCAAATATTTTATTCCTTGAGTAAGCACAGTTTCATCCCCAGTGAAATCTATTCAATTACTGTTTGTGCAACAATACTCCACAGAAGGAACTCCTTTACTCAGAACAAACCAGATACCTTTATGCTCTTGTGTGACAGTGACAGAACTGAAAAGAATACAAGAAAATTTTTATGTAGGTAAGACAAGGGTGAGCCAGTGGCCAAGGGGCTGTGGAGGGCTCTGGTTTTCTTCAAATGAAGCCAGCACAAGAAAAATAAGGTACACTCCTTTGCCAGGAGCTAGAAATTGTTTTATAACTTCTCAAGATGGGAAGGATATGGCTGATTATAAGAGATATGATTTAATGAGATCTGAGACAAATGTTAAGTTCCCTTTTTTCAACTACTGTTAACAAAAAAAAAAAACAAAGAAAGAAAGAAAGAGAATTACTGCAAAACAAAACAAAGGAAACAGAAAAGCACTGATGATGAACACAGGGAACTCCATCAATGTGAAAATAAATACTGTGGGAGAGTTGTTGAGATAGTATGTTGGTGAACAGAAGTCAGAATATGAAAAAGTGAGATTCACCTACAACATGAATTTATACATGGAAGGATGATATCATTAAAATTTTTTGACACTCCTAGTTTCTCATTTCCAGTTTATAAGCAATTCTGTGTACCCCTGGGAACATACTGTATCCTAAGAAGCAGAGGAGAGTATGAAATCCTGCAAGAAACTCACACAAGAACAGATTCATTTCACAGAAATGTATGTTATTCTATATAATGCTACTTTGTTAATATAACTGACTATTTTATTGGCTCGCAATGCTAAAATGTTAACTATTAACCCACTTTCAAGAAGATTGCAAAGCTTTTGAGAGAAAGGTTCATAAAATGTGTGTGGCTATGTCACAAAACACAGTGGGTCCAAAACAGAGGAGAGAACAGCTCAATTCTAGAAAATTTTGCCACTCTGTGGACCACTGAAAAATACTAATATGGCGAAATTCCATAAACTACTGGTAACCAAAAGATAATTACTTAATTTGTACTCATTAAAAAAAGAAAAAAGAAAAAAACTGTGTGCATGATCCAAGCACCGAGAAATGCTGTGATAATGCATGGGAAGTTTGCTTCAAGTAATTTCAGTCAGAATGGCAATCATCAAGAAAACAAACTGCAACAAATACTGATCAAGATGTAGGGAAGGAAGAACCCTTACTCATTGCTGGTTGGATGTAAGCTGGTGCATCCTCTATGGAGCTCAGTTTAGGGGCTCCATCAAAATCTAAAAGTAGATCCTTATCACAGCAGCTCTTCTTCCTGAACCAGAGGATACCTTCACTGACCTCTGGTCCTCACGCTGCTCTGAAATTGGTTTGTCCCCAAACTCCAGTGAAACGAGGCTCATGGGGACTAGAAAGGAAAAGGGACTATACTGACCCTTGCCTCCTTCCCCAGCGTGGCCCAGCAGAGGACTTCTGGGGGGCAGGAGGCACAGGAGCACAAAGGCTGGCAGCACTGCTTCCTGAGTTCAACCACAGACCGGAAGTCTCCCAGGTTCATCACCAATGGAGCCCAGCGGGCCAATGAGCGGCCATGGAGCTGGAGGAAATAGAGACACCAGAGCCACTACACCCACCCTCCAAATCCAAGGACTAAACCATCTTCAGAACAAGACAGGAGAAAAGGCACAGAAGGCAGGTGGTAGAGGCTACCGGGGTCTTCCATAACAGAGAAGCTAGAGGAAAAAGGGACAGTTCTTATTTTTAACAGACCCCCCCTCCCCCCGCACAGCAGCTCCTCCTTACTAAGAAGGAACTAAAGCCCTGCCTCACCACTGCTGGGAGCAGCTGGGTGGGGAGAAGGCAGGAAGAAGGGTTCCCTGAGCACCAGAAGCAGAATCAAAGAGCCTTCCTGAGGAGGCCAGGGATGTGCCAAAGTCCCCCTCTCAAAGAAACCCCTTGTGCTGAGCAAGATTTCACCACCTCCCCCCTTCAAGAGACCTGGCTTAGAGAAAGCTCAAATCTTAGCGAAGGGACTGGCCACAAAGAAGGCATCCATGACCAAGAAGAGAGGCAACCAGGAGAAGTCAGTTCCATGAAATAATGCCTGAGAGAGGTCTCAGGTCCCTGAGAAGACAGTCATGTCCTCGAAGACACCAGTGCCAGTAGAGAGATTGCTACAGAGAAGGTGCTAGCTCTAGAGAATGCCAATGAGTCTGAGAAGATGCTGGAGAGAAGGGTGGGGTTGGATCAGGTATCCATGTCGGAGCAATAACTGATCCCAGGGGCAAAGCTGGTGCAGAGGAGGGGTATCCTCAGTCCCATGGCTGGGGGTATCCTGGGCCAAGTCACCATCAGGAAGCCCAGAGAAGAGGCCTTACATGGGAAGAACCTTCCTTCCTTGATGGAGCAGAGAGCACCTTATTCTCACAATGTGGCTTCCTAGATCACGTCCATTACATTCAACATGAAAATATCAACTAAGGGCAATGAAGGTGGCACTCTGCTCACCTGCAGCAACTCCCTCAAACATTGCAGTCTCACCATCATATTCTTTCTGATGAGCCTCATCAAAGACAGCCAACAAACATCCTTAACTCACAAAGACAGTGTAAAGCGCATACAGGCAGAGGTAGGCTAGAAGAGAAGATGCTGAGATACCACAGAGCCAGGAAGAGATTAGAATGGCAGGTTTCCAGGAACTTCAACACCGATTTTGTTGTGGATCCTGGACTTGTAGCTTCCAAGAGACACTTCTTTGAGAAGGAACTAGAAGCCATATTGTCATAGGATCAGCCTCCAGACAGAAGGAGAATTCAGTACTATTGGGGATTTTAGCATTGCGACTCAGGCTATGGAACATCAGGATCCAAGGGTCTGGAGGACACGCCCCCCAAATAGGACAAACCCGGACAAGACAAACCTGCAAGTAACCAACCCAAGGACCCTCCCCTCATGCGAAGCCTCTGTTCTCAAAAGCAGTATCCATAGTCTCTGGCCCTCAGTCCTTTTCTGGACTGGGGGATAAAATATCAGTAACACTTAGCCAGCTCTTCCCAGTCCATCCTGAAATGGGAGATGTGTCATGGCACCTTGGCCAAGACACACCAATGGGAAGCATAACTTCTATTTCTCCATTTCCTATTCATACTCAGAGATGACTCTTTCCTTTCTCACTTCCAAGATCAGAGTGGGGTATTCTAGAAATTTCAGGGCTACACATCTCACCTGCTTCCAGTGGTCCTGTAAATGCCATTGATGTTCTCCACACTGAGACCCAGGGGCCAGTTCAGACCAGACTGCGAAGGAGTTGCCAAGTATCACTACATATCCATGCTTTGTTCCCTCCACTCTTTCCTTTCTCCCTTTCTCTTTTTCTCCTTCCCTCCCTGCACTGCTGTCCTGCCTAGGACAACAGTGCATTTTTGTGTTACCATTTATCCTACCTTCAGAAAAAACAAAATTCTGTACTTTGGAAGTATCTAATAAATTCATTCACTACCAGGCATTTAAAAAGACCTAATAATAGAATTGTCATATGATCTAGCTATATCACTCCTAGGCATATACCTGAAGGACACTAAGCTCTCAGAGCACAAAGGTACTTGCACATCTGTGTTTATTGCTATAGTATTCACAATAATTAAGAAAAGGAAGCAGCCTAGAAGTCCACCAGCAGATATATGGGTAAAGAAAATGTGGTTCTTGGGCTGGAGAGATGGCTTATCAGTTAAGGCACTTGCCTGCAAAGCCAAAGGACCAAGGTTTAATTCCCCAGTACCCAGGTAAAGCCAAATACACAAAGTGGTGCATATGTCTGGAGTTTGCAGTGACTAAAGACCCTGGTGTGCCCATTCTCTCTCTTGTTCTTGCTCACTCTGCCTCTTTCTATCTATTTTTTCTATTTTTAATTTTTTTAAAAAAGGAAAACAATATAATTTGAATCAGACATAAAATTGAAGTTGTGACATTTATGGGAAAATGATGGACTTGAAAATCATTATGTTAAGAAAAATAAGCCAGACTCAGAAACATAAATAATGTATGTTTTGGCTCATATGCAGAATCTAGTTTTAAATTGATGTGTGTGCATACAAATACATGCACATGTCATAAAAGTACAAAGGAAACCATGCAAGGAAAAGAAAAGATCCTAAGGAGCAGAAAGGAACAAGGGAATCCATGTGACGATAAAGCAGAAGAGAGGACTCTTTGTATGGAGGAAAGGGGACAGCAAGATGGAGGAACAGAGACCTGGAGAGGGCAATGTGAGAGGATGATAAATAACAAATTAAAATGACAGATAAATATATATATATATATATATATATATACATATATATATGTATATGTATATGTATGTATGTGTATATATATATATATATATATATATATATATATATATATACATATATATGTGTGTGTGTGTGTGTGTGTGTGTGTGTGTGAAATTGCCCCCAAGTAACCATATTATTTTCATCTAACATTAAAAAATTAATTTTAAAAAGGAATTTTGATGTTTTTCAAAGTCATATAGGATGCCACTGAGAGGATCTAAGCAGAGGAGTCACAAGAAGTAATATTTAAAAGCCTCATAACTTCTGTACTGAGAATGGAGTTAAGTATCTGGCAGGGAGGTCATGATGACTTGCTGGGTATCTTGCACAAGGTCACATAACAAGTGAATAATGGGTCTAGTAAATGAAAAGGAGTCAGAGAACAGGCACATTCTTAAAAAGTTCCTGTGATTAAGACAAGAAGCAAACATTTAACCTCTTCTTTTGAACAAATTTTTAAATGGCATGCCTCATTGCCACTTAATCATTAACCTGAAAATTCTTCAAGCTCTTATGGCAATGAGAAGCTATTGCTTTGGGGGTCAAAGAACCTATAAAATATTCATAGAAATTTAATATAGAGTGCAATAAAATAGAAGCCAAATATAACCCTGAGATTTTTTTAATCTGAATAATAAAACATTTCATTAGTTAATATGGGAAGTAGGTGTAAGACATATGGAGACAGAGGAAACTTGGAACATCCCTATAGACATGACAAGCTGGCAATCAGGCAGAGGTTTCTTGATTCCCTGTGTTATCAACTCTGAGTTCCTGTGAACTGGTTGTTAGATGTTTTGATGGCCATGAGCTGTTAGATATTTTAAATATTGATTTTGCTACTACCTAATAACCTGTATTGTTAGTAGATAATATAACTACATGTCATCAGTAGCTCCCTATGACCTGTGATGTAAGATGAAAAGCTCTTAATCTGATATTGAAAGCCTTACATAATTTTACTTGTGAAACCACTTGAACCCTATTCTAATTAAGATGGACTCATTAGGGCTGGAGAAGATTACTCAGTGGTTAAAAGTGCTTTCTTTAAAAAAAAAAACTAATGGCCCAGGTTTGATTCCCCAGTACCCTCATAAAGCCAGATCCACAAGGTGGCTCATGCATCTGGAGTTTGTTTTATAGTGGAAAGAGGCCCTGCCATGCCCATACTTACTCTCTGCCTGTCTCTTTCTCTCTCTGTCTCAAATAAATAAATAAATAATGCTTTTACCAGAAGATAGGCTCATTATAACCTTTCCTGTGTAATGTTTAAGTTGTTTCCTTTACAACTGTACATCTCAGCTTTTAAAATCTGTCAAATCTTATCTGCTCTTCAAGGCTCAGAGAGAACCTCAAATCCTTCCATACTGAAAGCTTGAGAATGAGTTCTCTCACCTCTGAACTCCTATTGGTTCATTGTCCCTATAACATAACCACTTTCTTTCATTTACTGTCCAGTTTTTTATATAAATAGGTATATAACTTTGTATCTACATTTATATATATATATATATATAGTTATTTTGCTAGTGAGAGTTCTCCTGAAACAAAAGTTGACTAACAGCTGGAATCCTAAAATATGCATCACCTGGGAGAGGTGTAGGGCAAGGTAAAAAAGGTTTTCATCTTAGAAAATAATCTGTTTATTCCTGTGGCTGACCTATTATTGAAAGTTACATTTTCCTAAATTGAAATGTAGTGTCCTCTAGAAAAAATGTTTATTCGTACATATAGCTTTCAGGTTAATAGTAAACCTGTTTGTTATTAATCGTCATAGGTGAAGAGGCAAATGACTTGTGATGAGAATTGTAAAGTTATAAGAGTCCCACAGGATAGAAGCCATCATATTTAACAATGAGTATTTATTTATCAAGAATTCTTACAGGAGAAACCCCAGAAACTACAACTGCCAAGAACAGTCTGTCCTGACAAGGAGGTTTGCTTTCAAGCCATTTTACCGGGTTAATGTTGCCATGCCTACTGCATTACTATGAACTAATACAAAGATAAATCTGAAGGGGACTTGGAATTATATACAACTATTGTTTGGGGGGGGTGTACAGGGGGTATATGTGTGTATTTTGGAAGAAAATTGTTATTACATTAAAAATTTTTAAATGTATTTTAATTTTTATTTGCAAGGACAGAGAGAAAAAGAGAGAGAGAATAAATGAGAGAATGAGAACAGGCATTCCAGGGCCTCCTGCCAATGCAAATGAACTCCAGACACATGGACCATTTTGTGCATCTGGCTTTTATGTGGGTACTGGCAATTCAAACCCAGGGCTATTAGGGTTTGCAAGCAAGCACCTTTAACAGCTAAGCCATCTCTCCAGCCCCAGATTCATTTTTGATGAACAGATATTAGTGTTAATAAAGTATCACTCTTCAGAAAATCTGTCCCCTAAAGTATGCTTCTAACTCTTAAAGTGAACATGTGTGTCATAACTATCACTTTTACAATTCTAAATGAACAATACGATTCTCACCTGCAATTGGGGAGGTAGAGGATAATTCTTTAAGGAAATATTCCTTTTCATTTATGCATACCTTCAGCACCAGGGTGTAGGAGACAGACTCTGAGGATATTCAACACCTACCAAGGCAAAGATCCAGCAGCTCCTAAGAGCTCATCACTGAAGTAGACTTAAAACTCACCCACCATGGCCCAGGAAATTTTGTGGAAGGAGGAGCAGAAAGATTATAAAAGCCAGAGATTGAGACATCATGCCCAGAAGCATTCTCTCCCCACAAAAATAACTGACTACTGCTCCTACACTGCATAAACACAACCCCATAGAGAATACCTGCAACCCCACTGAGGAGTGTCCCAATGGAATGGGGGTGGCGGCGAGGGGAAGGAGGGTCCCAACATGATACATTAATAATAATTAAAGAAAGGAAAATTTGAGGTAGAGAAAATAGCAGGTAGTAAATACATATACTTAGGAAAAGTCCTCAATATAGAGTACAGATATCTGTTTATCAATTTTTTCATTCAGCAAAATGTGTTAAGCATTTTGCCAGTGCTCGGGTATGAAGAATACAAAGATGAATAAAGGAACATAGAAATGCACAATTGTAAGGCTTGTAATGCTTCTACCTGACTGGATAGAAGATAAGATTAGAGGCAAAAGAGGTATTAGACAGATTGTGTGGTCAATATGCTAATGGACGAGCCTAACAAGGGAGATATTCAAGGGCACAGGGTTGTAGACAGCATGACTCATCTCAGGATTTGGAGGTAATTCAGGATGTCAGGAGTTCGGGGAAAAGTGATGTGACAAGGGATAGTAAGGAGAGGGGAAGTCAGATGAAGAGGGAGAGTAAGAAGGGAAGTCAGAAGGTGGAAAGGGGACTAGTAAGGAGGAAAATCACATTTTATTCATTTACTTTCCTTAAAGGATTTGCATTTCTAGAGTTTTAGGCTTTATCCTAGTATCCTGTTATCTCCATGAAAGATTAGACTTAACTGATTTTCTTTTCCTTTCAGAAACACATTCTTTCCTTCCCTTCCCTTCTTTGAGTTCCCACCACCACCACCACAGTCCTCCAAGCCCAGATGTCACAATTCACTGGTATAGCTCTGAGTATATGTCATTTCTACATTTTTATGCCCAGTACTTACCTAGTGCAACATTACCTAAAAAGCCTGTAACATGACAAAAGCACACCAATTAAAGCTAAAATATTATAGCAAAAAAGATTGAGTTATTTAACCAAATTTTAAAACTCTAGACTTGACCTATAGAAAGGATGTTCATAATCAGAGAATGAAGTTTAACCTTTCTGGCAATACAGAAAATTTGATTTGCAAGCAATGCTTGCTTTTCATTGTAATAAATTAATTTCTGCTTTATTTCTATGATAATTGGTAGCACTTTCAGGATTATGCATGGCTCATTATGTTCTACACAGCTAAACTCACATTTAGAAGACATTGCCAGAAAAGCAGGCCTGCAGGAAAATATGAAATCAAGTACTCAAAAAGTTAACAGTTACATAATTGCTCTGGGAAATACAATAGATTCTTGGAGGTTGGTCTGCTGAGGAAAAAGTAGGTTTCCCTAGCCTTTCTGTGGTTGTGACTTCCTCCTCCAGTGGGAGAAACTACCAGTAAAGGAAGAATGACAATTTACATACAAGCCTAACTGGCCCATATCTTAGTCACTGCCTGGCTCCTTGAGACATCCTGGGAAATCCCTATTACATGGAAGTGAATAAAATCAGTTTCTGTTCTTGTACCTTTATTCAGTGGAATTGACATACAAAGTCACTTTGCCTCCATTTTAATGAAACTTTATTGTCATTGTTTTATAAAAATGAATTAACCATGGTGTGGATATTCTCACCCCTCAAATTTTGAGTGTTTTTTTTTCCCATCCTAAAAGACACCACAAGAGAATTCTTTCTATCTTTCTGCTTTACAAGACTCACAGACAAGCAGCTTCCATGTCTTCAGAGAGCACAGCTGGAGTGAACACTGCAGAGACCTATGCAGAACACACAGAGGTAAGGAGAAGTGTCTGGGAGTGAGCTGGCCGAATCCAACGTCCAAGCGGTCGGTATTACAATTGGAAAGAACATTGATGGTTGCTTTGCCTTCTCTAAGACATTGTTGTTATTAAGCAGTATTATTTGACATGGAAGTAGTCAGGTGACTATCACATTGACTTGAAACACACTGGTGTATAGATCTTTTGTAATAAAATGACAGGACTAATTTTTCCAAATACTTTTAAACTCCCAAACTCTACTTGCTAAATATTTTTTTCTTTTGAATTACAGGAGTTTGGTTCCATGTAACATCTAACAACACTACTATAATTATGTGGTTAGAAAGAAACATACAGAAATAGACTATGCATAGCAAAATATTTACATCCTCACAATTGATACTATGGTGTCCAGTTACTACAATAAATTTTTCTCTTTGAGCTAATTTATTAATTAAAGTGTTTCCTTAATTTTTAAAAGAGTTAATCAAAATATAATGAGAAACTATGTGGAGGTTTTTTTATGATCATTCAGATATTTAATTTGGTAATATCACCATTTTAATATATTTGATGTTGATACAGATGTTGTGTTAGAAAGAGAAATACCCAGGTATGTTGAACAAGAGTGTATATAATAGGAAATAATTATAGAAAATGGCTCAGAGGGAATCTATAAGAAGGTCTTACTAGAGTCCAATGACTTAAACACCTTTACATTTACTACAGTTTCAGATGCTTTCATTAGTTATTGAAAAGTAAAATAAATACACTTGGAAAGTTGCCCCATATACAAATACCTTCATATTTGGTTGTTATTTCTTCATTTTTACATACACCAAAGACATGAAAACTATGACAGAATGTGTTTTAGTCTCTATAGAATCCTTGATGCTACATTTATGTCTTATAAACTATTCTTATTATTTACATACCCCAATTATAATGCAGTATTTTTTTTGAATTTCAGAAGTTAGTATTCCTACAGTTACTAATCAGTTTTATTGAAGACTTAGTGTTTTTCTATTTATAAAATAAAAATCCAGAGTGAAAGTATTTTAATTTTTTGCTAGAGAAGATTATTTATGAGTCAAGAAAAAAAAATTGTCTTTTTGCTCCACATCTGGATTATCAGAGGTAAGGATTGACAGATGGTTGCTAGTCCCATATTATTGTCCACATCACAAATAAAGGAGGATTTTAAGTGTTTTTTTAAAATTTTTATTTATTTATAAGAGACATAGGGGGAGGGGGAAAAGAGAGAATGTGTACACTAGGATCTCTAGCCACTGCAAATGAACTCCAGATGCATGCACCACCATGTGCACCTGGCTTATGTGAGACATGGAGGATAGAACCTGGGTCCTTAGGCTTCACAGGCAAGTGCCTTAATGGCTAAGCCATCTCTCTAGCCCTAGAGGAGGACTTCTGCGAATCTAAAGTTAACATTTCCAAGTATGATATAGGATGGGAAGATAATGAATTTTTGCAGGAACCCTGGTTACCTAAGGCTAGTCAAGAATGCAGGGTGCAAGTGTTCTGTGTTCCCCACGTTCACTGGTGAGGTTGATGTGATTTTGGAGAGAACACCACTAGTCTAAAACACAGCCTCACCATCCCTTTGCTTTGCAGAGTTCAGAACATGCTGATCTATAGTCTTTTCTAGATCAAAGATTATTCATGTTTGATCAGCTTTAATCAAGAATGGGTTTGGTCTCTTTGAGGTCTTCCTCCAAAGGAGAAAGTCCAATTTCAAAACCAAAGATACTGTCCCTTAAGTTTTGGCATTGAAATGTGGTCTTGATTCAACATGACTCAAAATTAAAAGAAGTTTAAAAAACTGAGAATAACATACATACAGGTATAAAGTATCATCAACTCTAATGTGATGGCACATAAATATGATAGAAAAATACAGTCTTCTAAATAATTTCTACTGAAGAAAGCCTTTGAAATCCCATCATGACTACAAAAAAAAAGAAAAAATCACTTCGCAATACCCCTGATGAAGATCAACATACTTTGATATATTTTCTCATTATCCACAGGAACTATTGAACCTGAAGAAGAACACATAATCCCCCCCACACACTTATAACCCAATTTATTGTATTATATAGTTACTCAGATGAGATATTAAGAGATCTGTTCAGGTATAATGGAAAAATAGTCCTTTCTAGAACTGAATGTTGCTGGTCTAGTTAGCCATATAGCAGGCAGTTTTCAGAACTCTCTTGCTTTATTTGAATGAGTATCCCCATCCCTAACAGAAAATAACTGACGAGAAAACTTATCATCTTTTTCATTATGCCCAAAATTTATTAATAATCTAAACTTGTACTCAAATGGCTTTATTCATAAGGCCAGTGAACTTGCATATGGCCAGATAAGCTTTGTTCATTTCTATAGCATACTATGTCATGATCATAAGGGATAGTTAGTTTATTGTACTTTCAGAGTCAAGTTAGTGCATGTTAATTACATGTGATGGTTTTGTTTGGTTATAAGTTATTAATGAACTATTTTAATAACAAATTAAAATATTAAATCAAATATTACGCTCATACATCAGCATGCCACTGTGATAAACACATTGAACCCAAGGACTTTATTCATGCCATTGATTCATGTACCACCACAGAGTTATACATTCTCTTTTCTCAAGGTGACAAATTTTAGAAACCTTAAGGTACAATTTACCTAAATGCACAGGGTTTACAGAGCAACAGTTCTTCTGCTAATTTTATAGATTGCTTAATCTTAATCTTTTTTCTTTTTAAATTGAAGAGTTCCCTATCAAGAAAGAACTTGACGAAATCTCTTGAACAAAAGATAAGGTGCTTGGAAAAGCAGAGAAAAGAGGTAATTTAGAAATATTAAAGCCACCTGTTCATGCATTAATCACAAGAGTGTTTCCTTCAGAGTCTTATTACTGTTAGTAAATTTCTAGAAGACTGAATGAACTATTTTGAGATAAAATATCTTTGTAACTATGTTTGTAAAATAACAAATGAAAAATGACAAAATCATAAATGTGATAATTATGATACTAATGTTTCAAAATTTTGATATTTCCACATGGACCATATGAGCTTATCACGAGTGACCTCACAAATGAAACACCTTGAAACTTAAGTTGCAAAAAGCTTTCAGCAGTTAATGCAAGAGCATTAACTTCCTGAGTTGAGGGTTCACATTCATAGAGATTAAAGAGCATAGATTTAGAAGAAAAGTTTGTTTCTAAATAGGAGTTAACAGAGACTGTTGCCAGAGGAAGTCTTGGGGTATCTGGGAATACAATGTTCAGTTTCTTTGTATCATGAATAGCTCATTAGACAAAGCTGTGTGGCACCTGTGAATGTATGAGTTTATTAAAATTGTGTTTAAAAGCATAGACAAGAGACTTAGGACTTGAGTGAACACATGTGTTTAGGTGAAATGATGAGAGCCAATCCCTATGTGTAGGAATGGCATGGACCTTTACTCTGATGGACAGAAAGGCTAACATATGCCCAAGGGTGTTCTGGACCTGCAAGGTCTTCATATCCCATAACTTTACATATATGTAAACACTGTCTTGCATATACATGAAATAGTAAATAGAAGTTTTTCCTGTTTGGTCACTTCAAGGACAGTTTGGCCTTCATTGGCTTACATCCAACACTGGTTTAAGGTGGCTTTTCTTATCTCTCCTTCTACCAGAACATGCTTGTCCACAAATTACCCATAGGAGGAGAACGACTGGGTGTTGTCCTATAAGGAAATGGGGGTTAAGAAGAGGTACGATTGGTTTCCAAGCTATCCCTATACTTGCCTTCCTCAATACAGCTAATTACACTGCTTGTTTAATGGGTGCTATAGCCTCTTGACTCTTCTTGACAGAGCAGGAAGTGAAAAGTAGAACAGTTATATTACTACATGTTATCTGTTTCCATTTCTGCATAGTATATTTCATGTTCTTTTATTGGTACCTCTTTGATACTTCATAGACTATTCTCTTCTGGTAAATTACTGAACCATTACAGAATAATGCATAAGAATGTTATCCCTAAATGGTGATGGATGGGGTATTGTTATAGAACAATACAATAGCTGTATACTATATCTCATTCCACTATAAGAGTTAACTGATAAGTGCCACTCTGAATTAGTTTATTTGTTTTGTTTTATTTTCTTTTGTTTTGATTTTGTCATTGTGATTATCTTCTTGGTGTTTGTCCCACATTGGTGGAATTTATTTTAATGTAGGAAATTGAAATTTCCATTCACAGAATACCAACAGCAGTCAGCGTGGTGTTTCTTTCTTCTAATTATTGAAAGGTTTTGAAATGCTTAAAGTGTTTGCAGGTTAAAATATTTCTAAATAGCATCTTGTGACTATTATTCTGAAAATCTATATTCAAAAAGTTGGTGTTCATTCCCTGAGCATCTGTATGCAAATATTACAGTCTCCTAAAGCACATTACTGCAAGAAAATTACCAATTAAGGATTTGGGCTTTAAGATAAATTCTTTGAGAATGCTGTACTAACAATTCGTCATAATTATCATAACAAACATGCAGAACAAATTGAAAAGTTTGGAAATGTCTTCTTGCCAGTAATAATTCTTATAAAAATTCAAAACTTGCAGTTTTTTTTAAAATCAGGTTCTTCTTGAGTTTAACAAAGTGGATGAAAATTTAAAGTTCCTGATAAAGTGGCCAGCCAACACCTGAGCCTTACTGTGTTTCATCTGTGAACAGTTATGGAAAGGTTAAAGCCTTCCCACTGAGAATGTCAGTAACAGTGTAGCAAGAGCACAGCCCAGGATGTGGGCCAGCAGCCCGAGGAGGCTGCTTAGCCCTCAGGGACTCTAAAGGCTCAGTCCTTCAGAATGAGCGATATTACCCACAGTTAAGAGCTTATTAAAAAGAAAGTTTAACAAGATTTACACATAGAAGTTAATATGAAGAGTAGCACTCAGGAAAGAATGAGACACTCTAGAAAGTACAGATGTGGGTGGGTGAATGTGTGTTGCAGTCAGGTTTGCATTACTGGTAGAAATTACCCAACCAAGAGCAGCTTGTGGGAATAAAAGAGGTTTAGTTTGGCTTCTCCACGATGGCAGGGGAAATGATGGCATGAGCAGAGGGTGGACATCACCCACTGGCAAACATAAGGTGGACAATAGCAACAGGAGAGTGTGCCAAACACTGGCAATGTGAAACTGGCTATAACACCCATAAGCCTGCACCCAACAATACACTGCCTCCAGGAGGCTTTAATTGCAAATTGCCATCTGCTGGGTAGCTAGCATCCAGAAATCCTGTTTATGGGGGACACCTGAATCAAACCACCACAGTGTGGATGAGTGTGAAAGTGATGAGTGTGGGTGTGGGTATATGAGTGTGAGTGTGGAGGTGGGTGTGGGTGTGGGTGTAGGTACGTAATATAAGCACAGATGTGGTAGTGTGGGTGTGGGTGGTATAGGTGTGAGTGTGGGTGTGAGTGTGAACTTGGGTTTGGGTGTGAGTGTGGATGGTGCAGTTGTGAGTGTGGGTTTAAGTGTGAGCGTGAGCTTGGGTGTGAGTGTGGGTGAGTATGAGCATGAGTGTGTGTGTGAATGTGAGTGGGAGTGTGGACATTAGTGGGGGTCAGTGTGTGAGGGTGTGGGTATGGTCATAGGATAATGTGAGTGTGTGTGGGTGTGAGTGTGGCTGTGGATGTGCTTTCTACAGAAGACGGGCACCTAAGGCCTAGTAACAGCCATAGATACCATTTTGGTGGCTCTAGTTACAACTCAAGGCATTGCCAAGAAATATTTTCCCTTGGGCTGGAGAGATGGCTTAGTGGCTGATATGCTTGCCTGAAAAGCCTAACGATCCTAGATTGATTCCCCAGTACCCACCTAAGCCAGCGACACATGTATGTGGGGTTTGTTTGCAGTGGCTGGAGCCTTGACAAATGCATTCACTGTCACTCAAATAGAAATAAATATTTAAAAACTAAGAAATGCTTTTCTCTTTGATAAGTGAGATTATAGAGTGGCTCTGTAGGTACCTTGTGTTCGATTGTAATTTGATAAGAAGAAGCATGAGATGTAAGTCATGTCTGACAAAAGACATGATTTCCAGTGAGATTCCTAGGAAACTGCAGGCTTACTGCCAGGAAAGGAAAGCTGCATATGAACTTGGCCTTCTGCACAAAAGGGTCCCTGTCTCCTTGTAGGCACCCCGACAGCAAGCTTGATGACTTGTGCTGCAATTCCTGATTCAGCTGGCAAGGGGGTTCAACCACAACCACGTTCTGGGGGGAGGGGTCCTCTCACTTCCTTGTCCCCATAATTTTCCTTGTCTTTCTACCCTGCCTCAAAATTGTGCCAGCCCATGCAAAAGTTTCTGGAAGGAATATGGTCTTCATCCATGACTTCTAAATGTTCAGTAACCTCAAAAAGTGATTCATGTTTCCCAAAATCCAAAATGGGCAGAAACCTTGTGCTGATTCACTACATTTTCATCATTTCAGCTCCTGGAAGTTAACCAGCAATGGGATCAGCAGTTTAGAAGTATGAAAGAGTTTTATAAAACAAAGGTAAGCTCCTGTCGAGTTGGGCTTTTCCCCATTCTTGGTAGGGCCAAGTATGTGAAAACTCATTAACCCCACTACAGAGAGGTTTTCTGGAGGGGAAAGTGCATTGTTTGCTTCTGGGTTCTGCAGATTCATTGCTTGGAGCCCAGCTCCAGAGATGTCCCATGATATCTGCCTGGATATCCTGCTTTACTCAGCTGGGCCCCTGCTTCTGGCATTCACAAACACAGGTTTTATTGAGTGTCAAATCCATGAGGATGTGGTGGAGGTGGTGGTCTCCCACAGGGTCAGCATCAGAAGCTTCCATAGATAAAGTCAGAAGAGAAATGCCCCATCCCCTTCTCTGTAAACAAAGGAACTTTTTGGAGAAAAGTTCCTGTAAGAGGTTAAAAGTCCAATCATTATTTCAAAGCATTCTTCTTCAAAAAGAGAGAAGAGAGAAAGTAAGTTCTCCTAAATAATTCAGAATTAAGAAACCTGACCACAAGTAATAGAACAGAACTTCCATATTCTTCCCCATTTTGTTACTGAGAAGTATTCAACTTAGATGAGGAAAGACAATGTTCCCCCCAGGGTGACCTTGTGGTATTCATGCTGGGACAGTTTGGATGTCCAAACTGTGGACAGTGACCTCAAATATAATGTTCATCCTGATTTTCTGAAGGGAGTGTGGCACACGTGTTAAGGAGGAGTCTAATTCCCAGGTCAGAAGAAGCATCTTTAATGTATTGGATGAGGTGTACGCAGGGCTGGTCCCAGGCAGGGGCCATCACCGGTTTTCTGGTCCTTGGGTCTCATCAGTTTTGCACATACCTAGTTTTCAGGATAGAAGGTAATGTATTGATTTGGAGAAATAGACAAACTTGGAACTGAGCCAAAGCTGGTTTCAACAGCCTGTGATAGGGGCTTCTCCACCCCCACACCTCTTCTAGGACATTTAAACATATTATGCATACTTTTTACAAGTTGTGTTATTTCTGGGCAAAAGCTGGGGAGATTTTCCCAGTCTTCTCCCGTTCCCATCATTCTGCAATATGTTAATCTCTGGAGTCTCCCCCTCTACCCTAGTCCCTACTTCCCTCAGTAAGGTTCCCTTACTGGACTCTAGACACTCTCAAAACTAATTTGTCAGCTAAGAGGAGGTTAAAGGTCAAGAGCAGCAGACCCAAGGCCCTGGTGGTGTTCCTAATTGCAGGCAAGGCATCTCTTGAGAGCCCCAAACACAAGTAGCGCTACAGTGCCCTGGCTCTTCCGTCGCTCTGAATGGAGTGCTTCAGAGAAATGGGGCGTGGGGGCGGGGGTACGGGTTGGGGAGTACAAGCTGTGTGGTTCTCCGCCATGCAGCCAAGCAAGCTCCTTTCAAAACCCAAGATGAGCGTGGTGGCGCACATCTTTAATCCCTGCACTCAGGGGACAGAGGTAGGAGGATCACTGTGAGTTTGAGGCCACCCTGAGACTATAGAGTGAATTCCAGGTCAGCCTGGGCTAGAGTGAGACCCTACCTTGAAAAACAAAACCAAAACAACAACAACAACAAAAACGCAACATGTTGCTCCACTTTGGAGGAGATGGAAGTAGAATTTATCCCAAGCACACGGGGCACAGTGAATACCGGGCTGCGTGGGTTGATGGGAAAAGTAGTGTCTGCATCTGTGTCTGATCTGCTTCCTCAGGTCTCCGAGCTGAAAACGAAACTGGCAGTAGCAGAAGGCGTCCTGCGCACCCTGGAGAAGGAGCAAAGGCCTGGTCAGAGCCCAGGCGACCCGCGGCGCGAGGTGACTCAGCACGCGACAAGGAGGGGAGGGCGCGAGCAGACTAGGCTTTGGAGGAAATCATCTCCCGCTGAGCCAGTCCTGGAACCCGAGAAGGAGATGGGAAGGGAGGTGGGTGGAGGGATGCACGTCTTCCCAGTGCCCTGCGCTGCTGACAGTGGTAGTTTGTCTTCTAACCTCAAAGCGCCCCTGGACTGGGTGAGAGCGCTGTAGGGCATTTCAGCCCAGGGGGAAAAAAAAAAAACAAAAACAAAAACAAAAACGGGTTTTCTGTTAGTTTTGCTTTTCCTACTGTGAGTAGTGATGCATCAGCATACTAACGCAACACCTTTTAATTTCTATATGTAACTTTTCTGTTTACAGAATATTCCAAATAGATTTTTAAAATATTTTTATTTACTCATTTATTTACTTTGGTTTTTCAAGATAGAGTCTCACTCTAACCAAGGCTGCCATGTAATAGTCACAGGGTGGTTTTTAACACATGGCGATCCTCCTACCTTTGCCTTTCAAGTGCTGGGATTAAAGGAGTGGGTATTACTTTTTAATTATAAGATATGTAACATTTTATCGGAAAGGTATTTTGTTTGATTTGTAGACAGAAGGTCTCACTCCCTGGATCTCCCTGCTGGCCTTGAACTGGCTGACCTTGAACGAGTGATGTTCTGATCTCAGCCTCCCAAATGCTAGGATTCCAGAGGTGCACCTAAGATTTAAAAAGCCCTTGCTCTCAATTTCTCATTTTAATTTCTGTGCTTTCTACTGCCTTTTCCATGTTAAAGATGGAAAAGCTGAGGTGTGAAGACTTTAGGTGGATGTACTTTCTGTTAAAGGGGACTTGAATCCAGTCTTCCCATATCTGAATTTTTCAGTCTTTGTGGAGTACTAGAGGCCGGCAGAGGACAGTAAGAAGGCAGTTTTGCCTGCCTCATGGCTCTTTTTCTTCCTGGCTTTACTTTCAGTCATTGTACTACATTACGTGGCTATGTTGGAAACTGGAAAAGAATATTAAGTTGTTATGACCTCTTTTTTAATTTTGCCAAGGAAAAGACAAGTACAAATACTTTCATTGGTGATGTCTTTTAACTAACCCATTGAGGTATTGACAATACTTTCAAGCATGCACAAATCTTAAGAAGATGTCAAAAGTCAGCATACAATACTATTCCCAGAGCTTTTATTGTACAAGCCTGGGGTTCCTGATGACCTCAGTAAGTTAGGCTCAGCATTCTCAATAGGTCAATAGGTCAATTAAAGAGATAAGTAATTGTGAAAGGTAGAGAAAGGAGATATATTCAATGTGGCCATGTTGGGAAGAGGAGCAAATAGAGAGGCCCAGTGAACCCCTCCTTCCAATCCCATCTTGGGGTACTGAATGAGGTTTAGGTTTAAATAGAAGGCAAGTGAGTGTATAACTACACAGTCCTGGTTAAGGTGTGGTCCTGCCCCACTAACCCATCACTATTTCAAGCTCCAATCTCTCCTGTAAGATTGAATGGTGTGAAATCTCTTCCTGGGAACTAAGTTTTGGCTGACACAAGAGCCCCAACCTTCGCCTTGTCTCAGCATGGGATGCCTAGGGAACTTCTAATTCCTTGGGATCATCTTCTCAGTAGCCAAAGGAAAGAGCAGCAGTTTCTTTCTTTAGAATGTCTTTTCTCCTACAGGACGGTTAAAACACCTGTAAGTGTAGCCTTCCCTACCGTGTGAGGGACTTTGTGGTGGCAAGCCAGGAAACAGAGGTTAGCATTTTCTTTTCCACTTATGCCTTGGTCAGGAATTTTAGTAATTTACTCTCATGCATTGGGATCATGTTCTTTTTTATTGAATTTTTTAAACTATGCTAAGTTAGAAATTGATTGACTAATTTTCTAAGTGTATAAAGTCATCCTATTTAAATAGGAGCAAATAGAAACGTTTCCTCTTTTAATGAAAATGCTTTGTTTACAGTGCATTTCTTAAATATAGTCATTTTATTAGGATTTGATGAAAATAACATACCATAATGTACATATTAGCTATTTCCCATCTTGAGTTACATATATTCTGCAGTGTTTACTAGCCTGAAATCTCATTAAGAACCCCATTTTCTGCATAGAATGTTGCTATCTGCTACATAATATGAAGAGATGGGAGACATACTGCCTCAATCAGAAGCCCATCATTATCTATGAAATTGTCCTACACCTAGTTATAACAACACAATGTTGGTGATCGTCTAAATGTGGAGGCATGATGGCTGTTGGTATGGTGGATTTCCTCCTTTTAAAAATGACAATCATAGCAGTGCTGTGCTTAGAGTATGGTTCTCGTTTGCTTGAACCTTATTTCCTTCCCCTTGCCTCTATTTTATATTGGTACAGATTGGGTTTTTAAATGGCATCACTTTGTTGCTATGACTTTATTTTTTTATTACTTTCAATTGTTTTATCCAGTTCTTTATCCATCATTAGTAGTAGGAATTAGATCTATTTATTGAACCATTGAATATGAAGTTGGGAATTTTGATTCCAGTCCCCCAGGGACAGCAGAGTTTTATGAAGTTCTAGCAGGTTTTGATAAAAGAAAATATGTTCAGGGCTGAAGAGATGGCTTAGCAGTTTAGACATGTGCCTACAAAGCCAAAGGACTCAGGTTTGATTCCACAGAACCCACATAAGCCAGATGCACAAGGTGATGCCTGTGTCTGGAGTTTGTTGGCAGTGTATAGATGCCCTGGCATACCCATTCTCTCTCTCTCTCTCTCTCTCTCTCTCTCTCTCTCTCTTCATATGTATATGTGTTTGTGTGTGTGTGTGTGTGTATACATAAAATAAAATAAACATAAATTTAAAAATATGGTCAGTCCTAACCCTACCTTATACCCAAAATGTATTATTCAAATGGAACTTTTAGAGAAAGTCTTGCAGGTCTTGTTTGTAGTATATTTTTGGGGTGGATGACCCCTTTATCTTCCAACAAAAGCTAATCTATTGGGATTCCTACCTGCAGTATCATCTCCTTTAATAATTTTTGACTTGGGTCTTGTTTTCTTGCACTTTACTTCAGAAGGAAAAAGAAAGCCTAAATGAAGAATTAGAAGAATTGAAGAAAGAGAATAAGCTTTTGAAGGAAAAGAATGCTCTGACAAATAAAAAGAAGGAACATTACGAATGTGAAATAAAGCGCCTGAACAAGGTATCAGATCAGGTTAAGCATGGGACATCTGAATGGTTTCCTGCTGCCGAGCAGTATTCCTTCTGGGTCACACAGAATCTAGGCTGCAGAGCGCTCCTGCCTTGCCTGGCTCAGGATGTTCTCTATAGTTTACAAATCTCTCCATCTCCATCTTGCAGCCTTATTTTGCTAAGGACACTTTACGAAGTTAATGTCCTTGCAAAGAATGATATGTAAAGGAAGAATGAAGAGAAATTATCAAAGTCAGTCAGAGCCCCTTTTTAAAGAACCAAGCAGAGCAGGTGGGTGTTTGTGAGCAATACCGTATCTCTTGGTCAACCACAAAAGCTTCCTGAGGAAACAAGCTGCTCTTTAAAATTATCACTGTAGGGCTGGGGTGAGATGCACTACACATGGAAGCATGCTCAATGATAAATTCAATGCTGGTATGTCCCCCTTCCAAACAGAGAAAAAGTCAGGACTTTAAGGAACATGCAAGTGGCTTAATACCCAAACTTAACTCCAGATGAGCCAATGTGAATTGATATAGGAGGATGATGAATTTGTGTGGTTGTGTGTGTATGTGTGTTGGCTTTTAGAAACAGGGTCTCACTCTAACCCAGGCCCAACTGGAAGTCACTCTGTAGCCTAAGCTGGCCTTGAACTCTCTTCTATCTTCCTATTTCAGCCTTCTGAGTGCTGGGATTGCAGCATGTGCCACCACACCCAGCAGTCTGTGTGTGTCCATGCACATGTGTACATATATTGTAACAGACTACTTCCTAATTTCCTATGGAAAAGGAATACTAGATGAACAAAATGTACAAAGTTCTTACAATTGATTTTTCCAAGGGAAAACATGGGAGTACAGATAAAACATGGGAATGCTGAAATGCAAATTTGATTCTAGAGTTACATCAAAATGCAGCTAGATAAGTCAAGATAAGAGTAGCAGAAATTCTCTCCTATAGCAGAAAATGGTGTCTGTTTTTTTAAGTATTTATTTATTTATGACAGAAAGAGAGAGGGGAAAAAAATAGGGAGAGAAAATGGGTGTCCCAGGGCCTCTAATCACTTCAAACAAACTCCATACACATGTGCCATGTGCATCTGGCTTATATGGGTCCTGGAGAATCAAACCTAGGTCCTTAGGCTTCACAGGAAAGTGTCGTAACTGCCAAGCCATCTCTCCAGCCCTCTGACAGGCTTTTAACACATGCTCAATCTCTTGACTTTGGATTATACGCCAATTAATCTTCAGAGATATTATTTGAGGACCACCAGGGTCACGTCCATGTTTCTGTAGTTGACAGGATACTTATAAATGTGATGCTGTATTAGGTCTATTTGTAATGGAAATAATGGAAATAATTCTTCTATAGAAAATAGGAAGGCAAAGGTTGACTTCATTCTTATACAATGTGTTTTATCTTTGAAGTGAAAGAAAATATTGAAGCATAAAATTTCAGGGAAATGTGTTATCTTTTTCTTTTATTCTCTGCTGGAAAGCTCTTTCACAGAGCAAGTAAGGATAATTGAACATATATTTGAAACCTTGCAGTTTCCAACTCCACATTGTAAGGGTTTTTTTTATATGTATTCTCTTCATTTTCCTGTATGTAGTTATAAGGATACAAAGACACTAGATATTGTCATGTCCATATAAACATTTTATTTTTATGGAAACTGTGTTTGTAGTTACACGTCCTCCTTTAAAATCTAGAAAAATAGGGTTGAGGAGATGGCTAAGTCAATAAAGTTTTGGTCATGCAAATGAGTACCTAGGTTGGACCTCCAGAATGCACATGAAGCTGGACACATTGGTGGGTGTGATTCCAGTGCAGACTTGCTGAGAGACAACAGGCAGAAACAGGGTGAGAACCTGGAAGCTGTTCTGCCAGCTAGCCTGATGAATGCATTGGTGAACAATGAGAGATTCTGCTTGAAACAAGTTCTAAGACTGACACCCAAAGTTGTGCTCTGACCTCTGACCTCCACATATACTCTGTGTCATCCACACACTTACACTTACACACAGCAACATGTGTATGCACACACAAACACACATCAAAAAAGACAAAGAGGGCTGGAGGGATGGCTTAGCAGTTAAAGCATTTGCCCACAAAGCCAAAGGACCCAGGTTCAATTCCAAGGACCCATGTTAGCCAGATGCACAAGGGGGTGCATACATCTGGAGTTCATCTGCAGTGGCTGTAGGTCCTGGTGTGCCCATTCTCTCTCTCTCTTTCTCTCTCTCTCCCATTTTCTCTGTCAAATAAATAAATAAAAATAAAATATTTTTTAAAAAGCAAAGAAAATTAACCCATACAAAAAATTGAAGAGCAGAAAGATATGGTGATGCATGTTTGTAATCCCAGAATTTAGGAGGCAAAGGCAGGAGGATTGTTGAGCCTTTAAAGCCAGCCTGATCTACATAGCCAGTTCCAGGTTAGCCAGAGCTACATAGAAAGACTCTGTGTCAAAAGAAGAAATAATATTGATAATATTAATAATAAGACTTTCTTGACAATCCTAATTAAAATTACACATACAACCCCTGACATAATCTACTTTAAATTTTCATTGAAATGTGTTATCTTTTAATGTATAGTCATGTCCAACATTTATTGTTTCTGTTTGCTACTTCCCAGTATTGATTTTAAGGTCCTTGAGGATAGATTTTTGCCTGATAGGAATTTGTGTTACTTCAGCCAATATAGTAAATAGGGTCTACAATATATGTAGGAAATTATTTCTTTAAAAGGCTACACAGGAGCTGGAGAAATGGCTCAACAGTTAAGGAATTTGCCCACAAAGCCCAAGGTCCTCAGTTCAATTCCCCAATATCCATGTAAATTCAGATGCATCTGGAGTTTGTTTCCAGTGATGGCTAGAGACCCTGGTACACCCATTCATCCCCCCCCCCCCTCTCTCTCACACACACACACACACACACTCATGCACACACACTCTCTCTCTTTTTCTCTCTCTGCCTCTTTCTCAAAAAAAGGATATATTAAAAATTGTATGAAAAGGAGAAAAAAACATACTTTAGTTTGAAAACACATTTTTGTATTCTTATTTTTCTAACAACACAATTGTGAAATATAAGTCTTAAGTGTGTTTAAAGGAGGAAAGGACTCAGAGGCAAAAGTCAGGATGTGGCTTGAGTTTCTGTTTCACTCACTGCCGCACCTTGAGTGTCCTAACAAGACCTTTCTCACAGTAAATTCTTCAGTATTTGCTGATTGGGTGAAATAATAAGTGGATACATTAATGAATTCTAGTTAGCTAATACTTAAAATGTGAAATAGCCACTTTTTGTACTGACATTCATCATTTAACAGGCATATCCATTACTTATGAGTTGTATTAATATAAAATAACCCTTAAAGGCCCAATTGCTTTTGTCCCATGTGTCACTTCCTTTAAACTGTTCAATAAAAACTTAGATATAAATTAATTATTTATGAAAGACATTTTCTTTCACTTTAGTACATGCATTAGTACCCAGTGTAATCTACTGCATTATTACTCTTTAATTCCATGTTGTCCATTTTCTTTTCTTTCTTACTATTGTGATAAACAGAATTTATTGGAAGTGTTTGGGATAGGTATGTGCAGCATCCTTCAGAACGTGGAGTTTGGGCATGACCTAGCTTGCACAAATTGGCTGCCTGATAACCCACTCACACTGTAGAAGTTTTTAGTGGTTACAAATAGCAATAGTAAAAAGTAGTAGCAAAAGCAATGCATGTATGGCTTGCAGAAGTATGCTTGTATTCAATTTGTTTGCTTTGAAGAAAACACCCCAAAGTTTGGTCTATAATGAGCTCTTGGGTATAAGTCAGATATTTAACAAAGTAAGAATTGTTTGAGACTTGTCATCTAGCCCCACAATGGGTGAAGTCAAATTATCTGTCATCTTACCATTTTGATATTTAGTATGTACTAACAGTAAAAGTGACTATTTTAGAGTAACTTCAAGGAAGTTGGAAAACCCAAAGATGGAATAAAGGTTGAATGAAGTTACTTTTCATTTGTGACTCATATGAAAATTTCCTGAATAGCATGAAAGGTAGACCAGGAAATTAAAATAACAAGATCTATGAAAATACTCACAGGTAAACGGTATGAAATTGGTATATCTTATTACTCATTCATTTCACTTACCCACCATAGAGTCTCTCTACTACTATTTGTGCAGCTTAAACTTTATTTTTAACTAAGCTGACATTTCCAAGAATTATGTATCTTTATACAAAATCTGAAAGGATTCAGGTGCAGCTGAGTGGTAGAGCTTCTGTTTCAAATGCATGAGACTCTGAGTTTGAGCCCTAGCACCACAATTAATTAGTTAACAAATTAATTCTTATGAAACATAACATTAAATTATTGAGTTCTTTCTCTAAATTCTTCTTAGAGGAAGATAAAAATGTCTTCCTAAATATCATGCTCATATCATGCTCACAGGTTGCATAGATTCTATGACATTGTATAAGGAAATTCCCAGTCTGATAACACCTACTCCAGACCACAAACTTGTTTTTCCTTCCTACCTTTATGATATAGTAATGCAGAGAATGAGTTACTATTGCTGTCATCCAACACACACTACTGTCGCTATTTAACATATTCACAAAGGAAGTGAGTTTTTAGAGCTCTGAAAAAAAAAACCAATAAAATAAAATCTTTTTTCTTTGTACAGAGACCTCCTTGATTGATGAGTAAATTGTCAAAATGTGGTTCTGAGGCCAGACAAGGATATCTATGTCTGTCACCTAATTGTAAAGTCTTTTTTTTTTTTTTATTAAACTCATGATAGCATAAAGGTCATAAGAGGCAATGCCCTCTCTATCATCCATGTAAGGAGAGGGCATGTGAAAACATCATGAACTAGTGAGTCATGATCATAAATTTTCTTAGCAAGTGTAAGTATCTCATCCTTTCTTTTCCTACTCATCCCATAGTATAATTACCAAGTTGGTACTATACATCACTATACCCAAGAGTGAATAAATATATGCTACTATGTAGAACAAATACGCCTTTCACTGGGGCAAAGCATGGAGTACTAAGAAAGAACCAGATTGGAAGAGTGGTACAACAGGGCCAAGAGAGTGAATCTACTAACTGGCCACTTTCCTGTGGGTTTCTGTCTCTTTGTGGCTTAGTATATTTATATACACTCATTACTGGGCCTTGTTGTCTGGTCTGCTCACTCAGAATCTCTGTAGAAACTGCCCAGGGAGCCATGTCTTTACTCTTTGGTGATGCCAAATATATACTACATTGAAACAGAGCCACCATCAATGATCCCCTCAAAATAATGCAGGTTGAACAATATATACATTGCCACCGAGAGGACAGATTCTGAAAGTATATTTATGCGGAGAAATACAAAGAAAAAAAGGAAAGCTACCATGTGGTTGCATGTGAGATGATTGTAATAATTATGAAAGAATTCCTGTAATTGTAAGAAACCTCAGATCAACAGAGTACTTACTTTTTAACATAGGCTCTTCAAGATGTCTTGAAAATTCAGAGTTCATTTTCTATGGACTATGCTGGGAAGTGTAAAGGGGAGTGTAGCCATGAAGACATGAGAACAGAACTGGAAGTTCTTAGACACCAGGTGAGAAGGTGAAGATAATGTGTTCATTGGAACCACAGGGACCATTGTTCAGACTTCTTTGGTCATGATTGTATGACTTGCTGTTGAACATATATCACAAGTTTTCACAGTATAATCAATTTTAAAACTGTTCTTCATAGGAAGAACAGAGACTGATTAGATCACCCCACAGTTTATAAAATAATTTCTATAACAAAGATTTTAATTTTGTATAAATGAAGTGGATTTCCTGTGATAACACAGTTTACAGAAGGGCATACTGCTTAACCCGTAGGTGACATTCTATTAGAATTGGGTCTAGAGAATATCATGTAGATATGATTTATTTGAAAACACTGTTAACATAAACTCTGGATCTTTTCAGAAAAATAGTAGTCATGGAGTCATCATTTTCTGCCTGTTGAGCTCCTGCCCATGAACAATGTGTAGTATTGAAGAGAATACTTTGCTCTGAGTGGATGAGTAGAGAATACCACCTGCAGTTTACTGGTGTGCAGGAGCTTCCTCCTTCAGACTCTACCGGCCTCTCTAATGGTCACCAAGTGGACTGCAAGAAGGAATGAGCATTTTCCTTTTTGCATGTGTCAGCTAGAGTTGTAGGAAGACAACACTTCTACACTAACTGCATCTAAATTTATTTCAGCCAGATAGAGGCCCTTCAGATAGGGACCAACCATGCCTACCCCATTTCTTTTCCTTTGAGAGGTTAAGTAGATTAAACTGAGGTGAATAGAACGTAAGTCAAAGCATCATGAGATCAATGAAGCCAGATAATACATCAAGGAATCCTAGTCCCTGATCCATATGTCAGTGATATGCCAATAAGAGGATTCCATAGAACAAAGCTAGAAATAAGGTTTTTTTTTTCCATGTGTTGGTTGTGATTCTTAGTTTTAAACATTTTTCCCCTGTAAGTGTGAGTTACCAGGATTCTTGTTGTGGCACATGGAAAATTGTGCAATTGTGCCATTGCTACCTTGTTGTTATTACTTCATAGTAAGTACTCTATATGTAAAATCAAAACAATTCACAGAACTTCACAGCAAAGCTGAATTTTATTTCCTAACAACCCCATTTTGAATAATCTGCTTTATTATATTCAGGATCTAGTATATGATTAAAATATAACTAATGAAGACAATAAGGGTCTCATTAGTGCTAGCCAAAATTCCTTTTCAAGAGAAGGGGAGAACCTGCTTGTATGGATACTATTGAGTCATATTTGGTGCTCACACATAACGCTCACCACTTAAGAGAGTCACTCTTACATGTGGAGCCTCCAAACAAGGTTTAGAGACAAGTGTTCTTCTGTTCACAATGCCAAGAGCAACCCAAAATGATCTCCTCAGTTTTGGAGTAGATCTGTTGCTAACTTTATGCATATGCATCTCAACCACTCAGGTTTCTAACTGGGCATCTCCAGTGCTTAGTGGTGACCAAGTGCTCCATGAAATATTGGAGCCATATCAGTAGTTAGCGGCTTCACTTAAGAACTGTCGTCAATAAACTGTCCTTCAGAACTTGCAGCAGTGTTTAGACATAGAAGCCCTGCACTGGGATGGATGACATGCTCCAAAACAACCAATGGACGTTCATCACAAGTGGAGGAGGCAGCAGAACAATGAGTTAGGGGAAATTTTCAAAAACAAGTATGCTACTTTCCTTCTGAGTTCTTAGTATAAGCAAGAAGAAAGATTTGACAACTGATACTCTAAAAGATAAAATTGTAGCTATGTGTCTCTTTCCATACCACTATGAGGAAATATTCATGAACACATGACTGGGGATTTTCTAAGTAGGTTAGGTCCAGATAGTACCTTTTTGAGATCATTTACATGTCCTAAAAGACACTAAGTGAACAGTAACATCAACTTAATATTTTTAGGTGCAAATTTATGAAGAGGACTTCAAAAAAGAGCGGCTGGATAGAGAAAGACTTAGTCAAGAGAAAGAACACCTACAGAAATTGAATGAGGTGTCCCAGTCCCAGATGAACAGGCTGAGCTCTCAGGTATATGTCAAAACAAAGTAATCTTATCCAAACATATTTGTGTTCTATTTTTATTTTCCTACTTTAAAAAAGATGCAAGTCTTTTAAAATTGTTTCTTGAAATTGGGCTTTTCAAAGCAAGACTTCAACACCTAAGATGAAATCATTCTCAAACAAACTTTTAAGGAGATGGAAATGACTGGAAATTTCTTTTAACCAATGTGTATTAAAAAATTACCTCAGAAATTGGATTCAAAACTCTTTTTTATGAAATATGGTTCTTGTGATCATTTTCTCATAATATTTATCTTGGTAGAATGGAAGTTGAACCACCTCCTACTCAAATACAGTGAACTGCTCTCTAAATCCTTGTCATTTCCTTTGGAGGGCTGTGTTGGAATGTTCCTGTCTTCCAAAAACACACATAATTCCACATGTCATGTACATGACTAGTGAAACCCAGGGTTTGTTCAGTGGGTTCCCAGATTTAAGGTAACAAGAGCACTTTCAAAGAAGAAGTTTAGTGGAATAAAATACAATAAATGCAAGCAAATTAAAATTAATTGTAATAGAATATATTAAAAATAGACCCAGGAAATTACCTCAAAAAATAAATACTGATGTTAAGGAAGGAAAAGATAGCCAGAATAATTTTTTTTTCTTTTTTTCTTTTTTTTTTTTTTTTTGGTTTTTCGAGGTAGGGTCTCACTCTGGTCCAGGCTGACCTGGAATTAACTCTGTAGTCTCAGGGTGGCCTTGAACTCACGGCAATCCTCCTATCTCTGCCTCCCGAGTGCTGGGATTAAAGGCGTGCGCCACCACGCCCGGCTCAGAATAATTTTTATTAAATTTTCAATTTAGCATGTAAAGTAATGGGTATTGTTAGGGTGTTGTCATACATACATGTCATTATACTTGGTTCCTACACTCTGCCTCCCCCACTGCCCTCCTTTTCCTTTTGTCCTCTCCTTTTGATCTCCTTCTTCTTCCCATATAACACCTTCCACTTCCATATCACATGTATTCTGTTACTCTCTTTTCCATCCTTCCTGCTTTCCATCCTTCTTTCTTCCCTTAAGATCTCTTTCTTCTCTTCTAATCCTGTTTCTGTCTTCTTGTATTACACACACACACACACACACACACACACACACACACACAAACACACATGCTCATTCACTCATTGACACAGCCACACCTTTATATTTTTTTTAATTTAATTTATTGGTTTTCTTTTCAGCAAATACAAGCAGTTTGATACCATTGTTTAGGCTCATCCATGATCTACCCCCTCTCAATGGACCCTCCTTGTTGATGTAAATGGGTCATGCATTGTGGAGTTAGCCCACAGTTATTGGTACGATAAATGTCTCTGCATATCATGACCCAACATGTGACTCTGACATTCTTTCCGCCCCCTTTATATTTATGACTTAATAATTTGACTTTATAATTTTGACTCAAAATGAAACAGGGTAGCTCATTTTCCATTTGAAAATCATGCTGGCCTTTCAACAAAAAGGAAACTTGATTGTGAACTGCTCTGGTGCCCCGGTAACCTCACAATTTTTAGTCTTTGTTGATTTTTAAAGTATTAGTCATCTTCTTTTTGATATAAAGAAGATTGTGAATTAAATCTAATTTCTTCCTGATACTTTTTCAAGGTTTAACTTGAACTAACTAATTTTACATGGAGAATTATTTGGCAGCTATTTCTGAAGAAATTAGATATTATCTTACCTCATCAAAGCATTTACAAAGAGATTAGATGAAATAAAATTATAATTACATAATTTGTGAAAACAACTTCAGTAATCTAATAAATAATTTATACATAATGGGCCATTAAATTCTTATTTCTCAGTTCTTAGTGAATAAATTATTCTCAATTTTTATTTCTTACATGCAAAGCTATATTAACTGATGTTGTCATTACACAAATTATTTTATTCTCTCCCCTATTTAATTTTATTCATTCCTAATCTATTGCGTTCAGATCTGTGATAATTCAGTGTCAGGACTGATAGAGTGCTTCCTGTTACAGAGCTCTAGTCCAGCCAAAAGCATGTATTTATTTTCTCAGTGCAATAGAATATGACCCACTTTCATACCAGTATTATCTATATTTCATGATCAATATCAATGAACAATCTATTATGTCTGAGTACAGTGTGGCACAACTGTGTTTAAAAATGAAAGGAACATGTTGAGATATAAGTGATATCTTAACACTGTCAAATTTTTCATTAAATAATGATAGCCTAATAATTTATTTTTTTAAATTCTCACCCATTTTTCTAAACCAATACTAAAATCCACAACAAAGATAAAATAGGTGATTTGATGATCTATGTTAAGTGTGCTAGCATCATATTAAATGTCAACATACAATAAAAATGAACCTGAAATATCTCTATTGAATGTCATGGTTCTCATGATTCAAGTGACATTAAGAGGAACTTTTGTCATGTTATTCTGGCATCACTGACTTATCAGAATGTGTACATTTTACCTAGAGGATGGTGAGAGCCCATAACAATGGTTAAATGGGCAATGTGCTCAAGTGAAGAAAACTTGAGTCCTTCTAAGTAGGAAGAATATGTGGGAGCAAAGTCCTTAAACTCTACCTCCTCCAATACTCAACTTCTCATGACCATGAGCAAGCTGACTTCCCTTTCCTCCTCTATAAATTGAAAATGAAGAGGTGATCTCAAAAATGTTTCTTTGCCTTCTTTTTTAAATTGTGAATTTCAATACATGAGCATACCATAATGTGATTGTTCTACTCTTGTTTTGTCCCCTGTTCTACCGCTATTCTACTGGACACCCACCTCTTCCCAAGTAGTCCATCTTCTGTTTTGATTTCTCATTCTTTTTGTCCTCTTCTTTCCAGTTTCTTAAAATGGTGATGGAATAAATATTGTACAGGTCATGTGGGGTGACATCATCCACTGTGAAGTTGTAAACATTAAAATATTTCTTGTTACTGTAAAACCCCAGTTTAAAATAACTTACCTAACCTCTTTCTATATTCTCACCTATGAAATGTGTATAATTTTAGCCACCAGCTGACTATACATATGTATTCTCAGTGTCAATTAAAAAATAATTTTGAAGTTTAAGTCCATTAAAAAGTATGACATAAATTATTTCAGCCTACTTTAGTCTGATAGTGGGGGTCATCTACTCTATTTACTTGAGTTAGCATGATGATTTCAGTTGTTTGTAAACTAACCGTGATTTTTTTTCTACAATGTGTTCTGCAATATTCTTTGAGAGAATTGCTCCTCGCAATTAAAAATCACGTGCAAATTTTCTATTTGTGCATGTCTGTGCTCACCAAAATATACTCGGTGAATATGCACATAAGCAGAGGCAGCAGAATCCCTGAATGACCTGAAGCACCCTCATAACTGAGTCACACACACTGAATTTCTGCCAAAATCTCAGCTCACATACTTTAATATAGCTCTTTCATGGTCAACTTAGTGGTATGCTTTCTGCTTATTTGTGTTTTATACTGTGAGAAGTCAAAACCAGGGCCCAGTGCATGCTAGGAGCCACAAACCTACCTTCGCTGCTATTTATGGATGATTCAATTATTTAAATAGTGTTTGACCATTGAGCTGAATTTCTCTTGTGCAAGAAGGCTATGATGTGACTTTATAGAAAAAATAGGCATAATTGATAAGCTTCATTTTGGCCTACATCTTAGTACTTTTGATATGAGTTAAAAGTCATTGAGTTAATATCATAAATTAGATATATGGTCTTTAAATAAAAACTTACATAAAACAAGTTTGCATAGTGATCAACTGACAAAAAATATTTCAATTAGAAGTAACTAACCCTGAGTTTCCCCAGGGAGCAATGGTTTAGTACCCATCCATTCAATGTCTGTGGTGACTTTGTTATAGAATGGAATTTTTGCATATAGCAAGAATTTACTGAACTTAGTAAAAATTGGATTAAAATCTCACGCTATAAATATATAAGGAGAAACGGGAGAATAAAGAAGGAGGGAATGTTTCTCGTGCAGAAGAATTCATCTGACCACATCTTATAAGGGTGTAGAGCATGGGGTTCCGAGATGCTGGTATGACGGTGACTATGCTAGATGAGTTTGGGACTTAAATCATGATATGGCATAAAGCAAAGCAGTGTGGCTTTGAAAAACTTCCTGAGCATCTCATGTCTCATTGCCCTCATCTGTCAAGTGGGAATAATATCAAGAGTAAGCAAGATGCACTAGCTGAGGGGTTCAAGGACTTACTGAAAAGAAAGCAAATACATCAGCACCACTCTTGAATCAAGTATACACACTACTTCTAAAATTATGGTAGAAATCTCAATGTCAAAAACTCAACCTCAAGTTCATTTTATAAGCCACAGAAGCTGCTTCTACATCTCTATATTAAATAGAATAACCAAGACTGAGACTTATAATGGAGTGAAAAATTGAGATAGCAAATTAAAATTATTCAATTTGCTAAATTTCATCTGTGAATTTTAAGACAAAGGTAAAAAGTAGTGCTGGGTTGGGGAGATGACCTTTTGTGTTGGCATTACTGCCAGCAAGGCCTTACTCCTTGCACTTCTGAATAGGTCACATCACCTTTAGAACTAATAATTTAAATTCTGCCTAGTAAACAATGTCTTTGTTTTTATAGATACAAGCTTACCAAATGGAGAAAGAAAAACTAGGAATGCAACTAAAACAGGTATTTTGATCCTTACCAAAGCTCTTGTCATGGTTGGCTGTCAAGATAGAAAAAGAAACTTTGTTTCACCCACACATTCCTTCCCTCTACAGCATTTCTCATAGTCCCAATTAAAGCTTAACATTTTACATGATCCACTAAAATGCCAGTGAACAGATAGAACTTAGAAACCACAGAACCTTTCAGCCCTAACTTTTCAGAGGCTATCACAGTAACGCTGACCTTAGTTGGCTGGCCACTCAATTGTAGATTTCTTCATAGACCCACAAACATCTCAGAAATCTATATCCTAGATACTTATTGCTATTGTTACACAACTAACACTGGACAACTGTACCAAAGCTAAAATGTTTTTCTCTAAATAACAGAATCTTTTCTTGGACCGAGGCACTCTGTGTCAGTGATTCCCTGGTAACATTAAGCATTAATATTATTTTTCTTAATTTCTAATTTCCTGCTCAGAGTTTGGTTTTGACTCTGGCTTCAGTTAAATATTTGTGCCTCAGTGAATGGTGTATTGAGGATCCTCTATAAAGATAACACAAAAAAATAAAGTTACCAACATGGGTTTTACAAGCATTCCCAATTTCTTTGCAATGGAATGTAATGTCACCTTAGGTAAGAAAAATCATAAGCCACACCTGTGTCATTCCCATGCTTTTATTGACCAATTTATTGTTTTGAGCTAGTATTATGCAAGATTAGGTTAAGCCTACAAATATAAACCAGACCTGCTTATATAACAAATGTCCGTGTGACTTATTGGTTTTGCCTGACAACACTACTTTCCCCAGATGTATTTCTTGACATGTAATGGTGGCCTACCTTTCCACCTGAGGGATCCATGGGTACCAGTAGACCCCAGACTTATACAGAATCCATGGCCACAGTCAGTAAGTAAGAGTTTCTGTTGTCAGAGATAAGTGTGTAAGCTCCTTTTGAAACATTAGCCCATCGGCAGAAAGAGCAGCCCTCTCATGTCAGCCCCCCATTTGCCAAGCTCAGGAGGTTTATGTGCACCAGACCTCCCATACACTTGGGACATGAATCCGTAAGACCTATAGATGTGAATTAAGCACAAGATAACAAATTGAATTATCTTTCCTTAAACAAACATATTTTATACAGGGAACTTTCAATTGTCATATAAGTGCTTACCCAAAGGATATTCATTTTATAGATAGATGATAGATAGATAGATAGATAGATAGATAGATAGATAGATAGATAGATAGGAAGATAAGCAAAGTGAATATAGCAAAGTAAAAACAAATTATATGTTTTTGTCAGTTGTAAACTGATATTGAATGACTATGTACATCAAAAATAGTTCTGGCGTTTTCCAGTTGTAGGGATTTTCAGTGACTAAAATTAGGATTGTTCTCTATGGCTGTCTCTACCCAGACCAAAGGAAATGAACATCTGAGCACTTGTTTGTGAGTAGAATTGATTTGGACAGTCAAGATGACCCAAAAAAAAACTCTGCCTCTTCTCAAGAGCAATGTTGTCCTTCCACCTGACCACCAGTGATCTCAAAGCTTGTTTCTACTCTATAATGCTCTTATAGGCAGAGCTTTTATTTAGGAAAAAAAATCATGCATTTTTCTGCATTTTGGGTTTGTTTCTTAACTTCTAACAAAGTTTCTAATTAGGCTTCAAATCTGAGACTTTGAACTAGGGTTTTCCTAGCAGTGCACTCAGCAAAGTACAATTCTGTCTGCCTGAATCTCTCATACTTTTGTTTATGAGTGTGACTCAAAGCCCTTTTCTTAAGGGAGAAGATATGACTCTTTGGGTGGCAGAAGGATGTCAGGATTTAATGAGCCTTTCCATCAGATCCTGGTATGACACAGCATTCTACGGAGTATTGGTGTCTGTCCCTGCCATTGTCAGATGCTTGTTCTGTCTGCCTCCCTCCTCCATTTCTTTTCTTTGCCTGCCTTCTCACTTTTCAGTTTTTTCCAGAAACACTTCTTTGAATCTCAACCATAGCTATCATTCTGTATAACCTTCCCTTCAAGGATATAGAGGTAAATTAATTTTGTGGGAAACAGAAAAAAAGTTAGATCCTCCAGGATGTGCAATTGGTTTTCTTGTGAAAAAAAAGTAAAGACAAGACTAAAGAATAATTCAAATTTATATAGGAATGGAGATGGCTATTTTTTTCAACTCTTCATGAATGGAGAGAAGAAAGGAAATCATGTACTACGGATTACCAACTCTATCTGTCAGTTAGAAGAAACAAAGAATTCTAGAGCATAAATTTTTCACCATAAAGCTCCATATTTGAAAAATATTCTGAGCAATGTGTGGTGCCCTACATTTTAAGTCATATACTGCTGAATTAAATCTCAGTGTAACAAAATGTCAATGTATAATTTAAAGACTATTTTATGTTTCTTGGTTAGATTTAACCTAAATTAAATCACATCTAATTATGTTGGTAAAATTACAGTATATTTCTCTTCTTTTGGCAAGTCTCCTGGAATATAAAGCCAGAAATCACATCACTTATCTTGTGTGTAATTTGAGACATCTAAAAATAAGCAAGAAGATAAAACAAAACCAGAGATGATCTCATTTCCTCTTCTAGCTTTTTCCTGGGCCAAAGGACCAAGAACCTAGATGTCTGGTGGTACAGTGGGGCCAGACTGTTAGGGGAGCATCCTTCTCTGCCGCTGAAGTAATTGTCAGATAGTTGGACTTCTAACCTGCTCTAAATTTTCTGGCAGCCTGGCAAATTCTCTCTCCTAAATAATTATTAGGAATTTTTCCTTAAGATACAGTAATGAGATAATTAAATCATTGTTCCCAAAACCTGCATTCTCAGCATATGTATCTGAGTATGGGTGTAAACATTTAAAGAATAAAAAATACTTACCAGGCAGTTTTGTTACCATAGTATATGCATTTAGTCAGAAAGCAGCAGACATTACTCCCCTAGGGTTCATGACTTCCAGTCATAGTTTTTCAGTATCAGGTAGGTATTCCCTCCTCTGGAGCGGGCCGCCAGTCCAGTTAGAGAGCAGTTGGTTCCTCCCATAACAGACATGCCCTTATTGTACCTGTTGGCTCATTTGGCATGGTTGGCCAAATTTAAGGCTTTCGGTGTCCACTGTTGAATATCTCCAGTGGTGATTTCTCTCTCTCCCCTTGAACTGCATGCAGCATAGTTTTATCCACCTTTCTGTCAGCTGGTCTACCCAGAGGAAGTTTTCAGCTCAGTTCCAGCAAGATTTTTCAGTGACCTTGCAACCTAAGCAATAGGGTCTTCAGCAACAGGGTCTTACCACCTATTCCTGGTGGGCAACCAAGAGCCTCAACAATGGCCCATAATGTTTTTGGAGGCATCAGGGTCAACATTTCACTGGAAGGTATCCCATCCTTGGCACTAAAAATTTTCTAGTAACAATCTACAGTTTCTGGTTGAGCCATTGTCCTACTTAGCATGTTTTTCAAAATTATTTACATACTTGAATTTTGAAAGTTTGTGTGAGTGTGGCTAAGAGAACAACTTTCAGGCTGATTCTTACCTTCCCCATGATTCCTCCTTGCTGTGTTCAGGAACACACACTCTCCTCCCTTCTCCCTGCAGTACACAGGGATTACTCTGTGAAGTGTGGAGATCTCAGGTACTCACTGTTACCTGGCAAGTATCTTATCCACCAAACCATCTTCCTAGCCTTGAAACAGTATTTCTTGATAGTAAGTGCTTTGTTTTATATATGAGTGGTAACACTTTTATAAAAGTTTATACTTCTACAGAGATCCAAAATACCTGTGTTTCAAGAAGAAAAAAAAAAAGGAGTGAGAGGGAAAGAGAAATTAAATGGGTAAGAAGGATGGGAGTGATGGAGGAAGGAAACAAAAAACATACTACAAGTCCAAAGTCATAGGAATTCTAACCAGGCACAGACAATATTTAGGAAAGGACAGCGAGAGGTCATAGTGAAGAGGGGCTAGATTTTGTAGGTTTTTAAATAAAACTCTTGAAGTTTAGCTATATTTTCAATGAGCTACTGTTTTAAGTCCACATTTCTAAAATGTTCTACTGTTCCACACAGCTAGGAAATCGGTGGTATACTCTTGGCCAGCCCCTACCATAGGCATGGCACAAGGTAAAGAGTATGACCACAGTAGCATTTAATATTCTTTCATGTTTCCTATGTATGGGCTTTTTAGGAGATGTTTACTGAACATTCATTTGCACAAGGGAAGGACTTACTATAAAGGTGTGTTTCACACAGAACTCTAAGTCAATGCAGTGGAGTTAAAATAAACTCCTTAAGGAAAAATTCAAGTACAGAGATGGCTGCATCTTAGTCTGGCTTTTGTTCATATTCCAGTCTCAGAGCTGGAGTTCCATCAGGACTTAAAAACAAGGACTTTAAGTAGATCTGTATCATAAGAGCTGCAGAGCCTGCGACTCTACTACAAAGGTCAGGAGATTAGAGGCAGATTTTGTTGTTGGTGATTGTTTGCTTTGTGTTGCTTTTCTTGTTTGTTTCTACTGAAACAAATTTATGTAGCCCAGGCTGGCCTGGAACTTGCTCAAGATGAACTTGAATACCTGATTTTATTGGCTTTACATCCCTAGTGCAAGGATTATAAGAGTATGCCAGCAAGCCCTGTTTGGCAGATGTTTTAAATGTCATTGTCAGACAGGAAACTCAAGGTTTATAACTGCCTTGCTTGGGACTAGATATCAGTGTCCAAGGCAGAGTTTAGTTCCAGATTGCCCTCAGCACCCACCTGATAGTATGTTGGGAGTTAGTAAAAGTAACTATAAAATGCAACAAAAAGTACTAGTTAACCTTGTTTTTCTTTGGTTTACCACTTTCCTCTCTATAAGTTGTCATGTTATTAAACTGCTTGTTTCTATTCTCACATAATCAAAAGTCAGAAATGTCTGCTGCACAGTTAAGGTTTTATGTGAAACACACATGTGACTCAACCTTGATAATTTTCAGATATGTGAATTTATCTATAAACCTCAAGATGAGCCACATTCTAACTTTAGGCCATATTTGAATTTTTATCTCATTAACAAGAGGAATTCATTGTGGATTATTATAGATTCAAAGTAGGAAGCCAGAGGTAACACAGATAAGTTTTCAGATTCTGAATCTCACAAGTTTGAAGGGCTTCTCCTGGTCATCTCAGTGAATGCACACAATCCAGAGGACAGCTGTATGCAGCAGCCCTGGAAGTGCCTAATGAAGAACCATAGAAAGTAAGATTTCTATTAGAAAATGCACAGATAGACACCATTCTTTTTTTTTTCTTTTTGCTTTGTTTTCTACTACAAAATAACCAGTAAGTTCCCAGGATTCAGCCATAATGGGGAATTTTATCATAAAGAAATATTATTAACCACAAAGATTACTTATAATGTCTGCATTTTTTTTTAGGCAACAGACTTGCCTTTTTCTATGTGAGAGATAAATAGGTGATAGATAGATAGGTAGATTGACCAATAGACAGACATAGAAACAGTGAGTGTGAGAGAGAAAATTGGCACTCCAGGGCCTCCAACTACTGCAACTGAACTACAGATGAGTGCATCCCCTTGTGTGCATGTGCAACCTTACACACTTGTGTCACTGTGCATGTGACTTACTTGGGACATGAGCCCTTAGGCTTCATAGGCAAGTGCCTTAACTACTAAGCAATCTCTCCAGCCAGATAATTTCTGTATTCAAACAAATATATGAAAGAGGCAGATTGAGAGAGCAAATGGATGAGCCAGGACCTCTAGCCACTGCAAACAAACTCCAAACACATGTGCCATCTTGTGAATCTGGCTTATGTGGGTACTGGGGAATTGAACCTTAGACTTTGCCTTAAGTGCTAAGCCATCTCTTCAGCCCAATGCATTTTTTGAAATCCATTGTACAGTAGCTGAATTTCTAAGCCATTATAGGTTTTTACTTTGTATTGATCTAGAATGAATATAATGATATTGTCTCCCTGAGTTAGAGTTTAAACTCTAGAAAATATAATTACTCACTAGAGATATCTAATAATATCTCAAGGTCATTTATGTATCACTGCCAAATTCTTCCTAAGCCAATGTTACAGAAGTTAATAATTATATACAATTGCAATGGTGATTTTCTGCAGCTAAGTAAAATATGCAAAATAATATTTTATATAATGATGTCCACAATATAAAATTGCAATTAAAATATATACCACATACTTCCTTGACTAGTTTTAAAATATTATTTATTTTAATCTTCCCAGTAATACCATAAGATAGACTTGTTTTGTACTGTTTTATATGTGAGGAAAGAATAGCAGTAGTATAAAATAGGTTTGTTTTATACCTACATGAAGAAACAGCCTTAGAGAATTTAAATAACATACTTAAATCACCCAGCAAAACCAGGACAGGGCATAGATACTTTCATATATAGGATTTCAAGCTCTGTGCTTTATATTTCAACCTACAATGGCCCATGACATTATATTAAATTCTTTAAAAAATAAGATTGGTAAATAAAATAAAAACATATTGCAATGGAGGTAGGTTTTATCTAAGTTATAATTAAAGATTATATAACTCACATTATATCTCATTTTTGATGTTTATTACTATTATTAACGTGATGTTTCATATGGATACCTCACGTGTTGGTACTCTCTTTACCCTCATCTCTGCCCCCATTTTGTTGGGGATGCTCCTCCGTAGGGTAGCAGGTATTCCCCATGGGGTTGTAGTTTATGTGTTATGGGAGCATTAATCAATTATTTTGGGGGTAAGGGAATGCCTCTGGCATGATGTCTCAATCTGTTACTCTTACAATCTTTATGCAAGTATAAATGTTAAACACAAACTGGAATACACATTTAAAATAACTTAAACAATTATAAAATGGAATGATAACATATAATAATTTTGTACTTTAAATTGTAGAAAGCTGTATTTAAGAAAGGATTTTGAAATTTTAACTTTGATACAATAATAAGTATTAGGGAAGCTGGTATAAGCATTATACAATATATACATGCATCAAAACTTCATGATACACCATAAAATATGTACAGTTAAAATGAATTGGTAAACAAGTAATAAATAAGACACACATAAAAAAAATAACAGAAGCTATAGCTGACATGATTGCTGGGCTAGTATTCAATTTTCAGTAATTTCATTTTTCTTCTGAACTCACAGCATGTAATGTTTTTCTCACCTAACATATAGCATATCACATGTTAAAGACACAGCATACCATGTAATAATGAGAATGAAACAAATATATTATTACCAAATCTTTGCATTAGGTGTCCCTGGCCGAACCTTACTGGGGCATGTTGCTATTTGAAAGTGGCTTTCTGTGTTCTCACAGAGCCCTGTTGCTGACTGTGGCCTATTTGCAAAAGAAGGAGTGAACATGGTATGTCCCAGTTGCTCCTTTTCTGCTGCGTAACTACTGGTAGTCCATGAATCAAGCCAAGTAATAACTGGTGGGAACTCTGAAGTCAGTCTTGTCACAAGCAGTTTACGTGCTGGGGTTTAACTGCCTTAGTGATTCAGGTTATACTTGGTTTCATCTAAGGAGAAAGCTTCTTTGATCTGTAGTGTTAACTCGATTGTTCTGAATTTTCATAGGTATAATATTTTTATTTTGCAGTTAATTATTATATGAAACTAGTATTATCTTTATTGTATATTAACTAGTATGTTTACTATTCAAGCATATAATTAGTCAATATGCTGTATTTTAGGTTGAAAATATCAGAAATAAAGTGATGGAAAGGAGATGTGAAAAAATAGATAGCTCTGATAGTCTACAAACAAAAATTAGTGTATAGGTGAAGATAGCTTTAAACTCCTGATCCTCCTGCCTCTACATCCTAAATACTTAGGTTTTAATAGTGCACTACCAGACACAGATTTGTGATTAAAGACTTAAAGTATTAGTTATATTTTAAAATATAAATACTAAATACTTAGGTTTTAATAGTGCACTACCAGACACAGATTGTGATTAAAGACTTAAAGTATTAGTTATATTTTAGGAAATGAACCTCAGAAATGTGTATTTTTCTTCTTTGTAATTAACACATAGTTTATGGATATTTATGATGTACAAAATTATATTTCAATATACATGTACAGTTTGCACTGATCATGCTTGGGTAGTGTTCATCATAAGCTTTATAGTAAGTATTAGTTATATTTTAGGAAATGAACCTCAGAAATGTGCATTTTTCTTCTTTGCAATTAACACGTAGTTTATGGATATTTATGATGTACAAAATGATATTTCAATATACATGTACAGTTTGCACTGATCATGCTAGGGTAGTGTTCATCATAAGATTTATAGTAAGCTATTGTGGCTCTTACATTTTTTTTTTTGTTCCTTCACTAGAGAATGTGATATAGTTGCCTAACTTAGCATTGAGCTCTCAGCATACCCTTGTTTTCAGTACTCTAATGACCCTTGGATCTCCTCAATAACCATAACTATCTTCATAAAGGACCATCTCTGGAGATGGAGAGGTTGCTTAGTGGTTAAGGCACTTGCTTGCAAAGCCAAAGGACACAGGTTCAATTCCCTAGGACCCAACTGAGCCAGATGAACAAGGTGGCCCACGTGTCTGGAGTTTATTTGCAGCAGCTGGAGACCCTGACATGCCCATTCTTTCTCTCTCTGAAATAAATAAATATAAATATTTTTTTAAAAAAACAAAGCATCTCTAGTTAACAGCAGCAATATATTCTTTCTGCCATTTCTTCTGCAATTTAGGGGACAACACATCCATTTGGGGGAAAAAAAAGAAAAAACAGTAGTAGCTTTCCTCCTAGGACCTATGAAATTCTAAGCCACCGCTTTTGACTCATTCTCTTATACCACGCATGGATTTCCTCCCATGGAACAGAGCTCAAATCCAGTCAGAGAACAATTGGTTAACCCCATGAAAAACATGCCACTGTTTCACTCATGGGTGCATTATATCTGGCTAGCCAGTTATATACCTTGCAGGATTCACTGTTGGTTAAAGCTGATGATAACTTTTCTCACCTAGCAGCTTGCATATTACTTTCCATTTTCTTGTGAATTTCAGAATTTTATTTTTCTTTATAGCCAACTAAAGTTTCACTGTGCATATGTACCACATCTTTATTATCTATTCACCCATTGATGGACAGATTCCATTACCTAGCTATTGGGAATAGAGGAGAAATAAACATACTGAGCACGTATCTCTGATGTATAGTGTAGAGTTCTTGGAGTACATTTCCAGGCATGCTTGGGTCATATGATAGATCTACTTTTAGCTTATTGAGAAATTTCCATACTGATTTCCATAGTGGCTTTAACAATTTGCACTTCCACCAAGAGTAAATAATAATTCTCCTCTTCCTTCTTGTCATTTGATTTTTTGATGAAATTATGATGGGAGTGAGATGAAATCTCAAAGTAGGTTTAATTTTCATTTCCCTGATAACTGAGTGTCAAATATTAAACAAAAATATGGATTGGCCCTTAGTATTTCTTAGGGAACTCTCTGTTTAGTCCATAGTCTATTTTTAATTGAATTGTTCGACTTTTATTGTTTCATTTTGTCAGTTCTTTGTATATTCCAAATATTAATACTCTGTCTGATATGTAGCTGGAGAAGATCTTCTCCCATTCAGTAGCTTGTCTTTTGGCTTGTCTGATGGGTTCCTTAGGCATAGAGTAGCTTTTTTAGTTTAATGTGATCCCATTTATTAATTATTTGCTATATTTTCAGGGTTAGTAGAATCCTATTCAGAAAGTCCTTCTCTATGCCTATATTTTGAAATGTTTTTCCTACGTTTTCCAGTAGTCTGTCCGATTCAGAAAGTTCTTCCTTATGACTATATCTTGAAGTATTTCTCCATATTCAGATTTAAGGTCTTGCAATAAAATTGTTCATCCATTTGGAGTTGATTTTTCTGCGTGGTGAGAGATAAGGGTCTAGATTTATTCATCTATATTTAGATATCCAATTTTCCCATCACAATTTGTGCAAAATGCTATCACTTTTCCAATGTGTGTTTTTGGCCTTTGTTAAGAATCAGATGTCTATTGTTACATGGACTTATATCTGGGTTTTCTACGCTAGCCCATCAATTTATATATCAGTGCTGATTCTACGTGGTATACCAGGGCCTTCTGTCACTCGCAGCAACTCCATACACATGCATCACTTTGTGCATCTGGCATTATTTAGGTACTGGGGAACCAAACATTGGTTCTCATGCTTTGCAAACCAGCATGTTTAATCACTGAGACATCTCTCCAGCCTAGTTTCCTTTTTAGTTTTTAATTTTATATGATAGATTTGCTCCAAATGGCAATCTTTGTGGGCAATTATTTGCTTCCAGGGATTTAAACATTTTACTTTTTACTTTCCTTTTGGGGGAGATCTACTCTTGAGGGATAACACTTAATAAGGAGAAAACTTATATAACATCAACATCAGCAAACCATATAAGATTTAGAAATACACTTAAAATTAAATAAATCCCATAAATATATCACCAATGACCACAAACCAAACAATGGGAAAACTAAGCTAGAATGTGCAATGAAGTTAACAACAACAACAAAAATTCCCAATAATGAAAATGCTTTAAAAAGTTAGATAAATGTAAGAAAAGCAAATTAAAAACAAGTACTTGAGGTTTTTTTTTTTTTTTTTTTTTTTTTTTTTTTTTTTTTTTTTTTTTTTTTTTTGAGGTAGGGTCTCACACTTAAGTTCAGGCTGACCTGGAATTCACTATGTAGTCTCAGGGTAGCCTCAGACACTTGAGTTATTTTTTAAATTAAGAGCTGAAGATGTAGCTTAGTTAGTGCTTGCCTAGCATTCATGAAGCCCTGGGTCCAATTCCCAGCACTGCATAAACTGAATGATAGCCTATGTCGGTAATCTGAACACCTGGAGGATGTGGGGAGTTAGACACAAACTTAAAGGTCATCCTTGATTGGTGGGGTAACTGCGACCCTGTCTCTAAATACAAAAATCAGTAAAATAAGTCAAAATACTGCTAACAGTTTAGTAGAAAGAAAAAAGAGAAATATAAGAGGCAAAAGTAAAAAAGAAGGAAGAAAGGAAGGAAGGAAGGAAAGAAGGGAGAGAAGGGAGAGAAGTAGTAAGGGAAGGAAAAGGGAAAAGAAATATAATTAAGTGAATATTGCAAGGAGAATAAAATTAAAACATTCATTTTTCAGTATGATATAAGTGTGATTAAAAGGGGAAAAGGAAGCACATGGGACAACAACAATAAAAATATGCGGTGTTTGAGCAGTTTCCCTCTGGGTCCTCAAAATCTGAGAGTACTAGATATATGCATGGACAGGGAGATGCTCAGATAAGCCTGTGGACTTGTCTTTCCTGTGGCTTATTCTGTTGTTGAGTCTGTGTTGGAAAGTGTCAGATTTCCGGCAACATTGCCTTCCATTTATAGTTTCTGTTCTTTCCATACTAGACTGGGGGCTGGGAAGCTTCCCTCACTTTCCCTGGCATCCCCAACTTGTACCTTCCCAGTGGTTACTATTCTAGCTTGGGGTGTTTCTCAGTTGACTTTGGAGTATAGTAAGCAACCACAACAAGGAGACTTGTATAGGTAGAAACCCTACCGTTTTACCTTCAAGACCTCCATAAAATGAATCCCTCTGTTGGAGGCAAGCAGCCATGGCTGTCAAGTAGACAGTTGGAATTCAGAATTCTCTACCTCTACAGCAATGACACACAGATAAGTGTCTCAGGGACATCAAATTCCAGGGTTATTATCAATTCATGAGATCTACTGGCACCATGGGTAGGGCTCCCTCCCCTATGCACTGAATTATCTGACCTTAGCCCTCTGACTTTTATATATTTCCTGGGTGCATATCACCTTTGCCCCCTACCTTCACAATTTCATCCCAGAACATCTATTGCCCTGGAGGTGTGGCAAATTAAGTTCAGGCTTTCTGTCTTGTGATTTTTCCCTGGGCTCAGGCCCCCAAACAACAGGTTCTTTCAAGATGATATTTGTTCCCTTCCCTGCAAGTCATATAGAGTGACAAAATGGGATTCCTGTCCACTAAGGAAACCCATGTCTCACTGGTTTTGAGGCTGCCTTGCAGCTAGGGCTTCCATTATCTTTTCATCATGGCTGCCTGTCTTCCCCCTGGAAAGTCTTTTCCTTCCACTCCTTGCCACCATGGAGCCATGTGGCTAGAGCTGTTGCTCATCTTGGCTTCTTTTCTGGGTATCACCTTTCTTTTTCTCTGTGCTTTTCAGATATATTGTTACCATCTTCATGACTTTGCCACACTCTTGATTGCTTTAGAATGAGTCTGTGTTCTCATCCTGACTCTTCTTCTTTACTGGGTCACACAGAGGCAGTCATTAGTGCTCCATTGTACCAGGAAGTGCTTCGTGCATTTTAAAAGGTAAGGCGGTAATAAGTGATTACATTTCAGTGATGTCAAGCCATCTTCTAATTTCTATTGCCTTATGCAAGAATAGACAGTTACATATTAATGTGTATATACAAGTAAGGCTTAGAAACTGATATAACTCATTATTCTTCCTTGATAAATATACCCAGAATAAGCAGGAGCCAATCAAGATTGTTATTTAAAACATAGCTCTCTTCCAGCACAAGAGCCTCATATTCCTGCATACAAGTACCCCTCCTCTTCCCTTCTAGCCCCTGACCTAGTGTGAATTTCAGAACAGCCTTCCTGGCATACCCCAACTTTTTATCTACTCTACAAACAGCACCAACATTCAGGCCAGATCTTCCCAGCTCAATTAAACCTCTTATAAACACCCTTACAGACATGTTCAAATATGTGTCTCCAAGGTGATTCTAAATCCAGTAAAGTTCGCATTAGAAGTAAAAACTAGCACAGTCAGCATAAGTATTTTGTCTTCACATGAATGTCTGTGCTTGTGTTTACAGCCAGTCCTTATAGCAAGTCATTGGATTAAGACTCACACTATCCTCATATCAACCTGAACACATGGGCATAGACTTTAATCCCAAAAGTTGTTACATACATAGATTGCAGCTCTTAGGAGTTAAACACATCTTTTAGGGACACAGTTAAACCTACAGTACTAATTGAATGCCACATATTGTTATATATGCATACATATTTTTATCAAAATTTTATAACAACCTTATTTAAATAAGTACGATTTTTGGAAACTGAGGTACAGAAAGGTAACATAGCTTGTTTAAGACCACACAGGCAGTAATTGGCTAAGACCTTGAGAAGCCCAGGCATCTGACAGGAAAGGCTACATAATAACCAAAAGCGAATATGAATGAAATATTTCATGTAACTTTCAATACAGATGGATTTTTATTTTATGAAATATATTTTACTATTTGCTATATTAGAAAATCAATCAAAATAAGTAACATTATAGTTTCTTGATTTTTACAAAAAAAAATTGCAAGAGAACTGTGTTTTTATATTTCTTCCATATTGTATTGTCATCATAAGTTAATTGTTAATTGTTAATTCAGTGGCTTTGCTCAAAAAACTATATGAAAGTGTATTTATATATACATGAAAATATTCCTATTCAAGTATGGATTTATATACAATCATTAAACATTTTAATTTAAAGCTATACACAGAGAAAACATGGATAGAAAATAGATGATGCTGACAAATAGATAATAGATGATAGATAAATGACAGGGTCTTGGTAATAGAAAATAAATAATAAATCCTAGATGAAAACTGAACACAATAAATCTAGATTTGTCATGGTTTTACCAGGTTAATTACTGTTAACAAGTTATATGTAAACTAAAACCTTTAGGAAGGAAAACAAAATGTGCATTATTGTCTCCCAAGTGGGAAGACTGCTCCTTGCCTATCTTTGACTTTTCATAGCTAAATTTCCACATTCTAAGTTGTGAGGGAGCCTATGGACAGCAGCATGCTGTGCATGCTTCTCATTTCCTGGCTGCATTGGCATGCGCTACGCTCTCTGCAACAAGTGAGCCTCAGATCATTGAGCCCTTGATGTGGAGTCAAGAGAGAGCCTCCTCCACCAAAGCCTCTAGGTCCTATGTGACCACTTCAGCCTCAAACAGTTTAACTTGCACTCTTATGAATATAAAAGCACAGAATGTGACATTAATAAATAATGAGGAAAACAATTAGTAAATGTAGTTCTTCACCAGCCACTGAAGCAAAGCCAATATTTTCCAGCACTATGAGGCCCCAGTATTTCCTTGTAGCATGTTTCCTCCCTTGGCATTTTACAGGACTCATGATAGAATTCTTTTCCTAGTTACTATGTGGAAAACTCTACCTTCCTTCCAAGAAGCAGAAGACATGTCTTCTGTTTTGTTCAGATTTCCATTCTTTCTTGGATTATCAAATTGGCCTCATCCTCTCTTTATATGAAATGTAGGACTTAGGGTTAGGAAGATGTGTCCATGGTTAAAGGTTTCTTCTTACAAAGCCAGATTCAAAAAGTAGCTCAAGTATCTCGTTTTCATTTGCAGGGGCAAGAGGCCCTGGTGCACACATATGTGTGAATGTGCATGCATGTGCCTGTGCATGCATGCACGCATGTGAGTGTGCAAGTGCACACACACACACACACACACACACACAATTGTAAATAAATAAATGAAAATTTTAAAAAGTGAAACATGGGGATAAAGAACTTCTTCTACCTGTTAAACAAGAGCACTGTACAAATGATAAAAAAGTTTTTTTAAACCTATCTAAGGATAGGTACCCTTAATGGATTCAATCTCAGATTATGTTTCTGTTTTGCTAAAATCTGCCAAATTTTTCATATTAGTCTTCATATAATACTAGCATATATTAAGAACTATGGTATTTTATGTGGCCATGCCAGTTTTTTTTTCTTACTTTATTTTTTTGAGATAGGGTACTGCTATGTACTCTAAGCTGATCTTGAAGTAATAATTCTCCTGCCCCAGTCTCCTGAGTGCTGGATTATAGGCATGCATCACCTCACCTAGGCCCAGTGCCGTATGTTAACCTGCCCTCACATGCTCATTAGCAAGCTATCTTCCTCTGAGGATAATGGCTGACTTTGATAACAATAAACAAACATCTAAGCCACTGGAATGCCAGCAAGAATGAGAATTACTGCATAGGACATTCATCTTCAGTCATAATTAGAATGAGGCTACCAGCGACTTCATAGGATGGTAAGCAAATTTCAGTACCCTTGATTCCTGTGTAAACTTGTGGAAAACTCATGAATAAAATTCCTGTCTCTCCCTGCCTAAAAGTTTATGGCCCTATGCCCTAAGAGAAATAAAACTTTAATTTTTAATCTTAAACATTTTCCCGCTATTTTTCATAGGTTTCTCCTCAGAAAAGATACCCAACAAATAGAAGTGAACACCAAGACAGGAGCAAATGAGAAAAGGGACCTCTGGGCTGAGGCCTCGAGTTTGCATTACCACCACAGCTGCGCAGGTTCGACTTCGTGATGGATAGCTGCAGTGTTTCCCGTTAGCGGGGATGGAGAAAAAGACTTCTGACAGCTGGGATCCTGGCAGAGTCTGAGGAGTCAGTTGTCATGCGCCCAAATGAAGTTTTCAGGCTTAACCAAAGTGAGATTGGACAACTGAACTCTCTTCAATTTATTATTCAATTTACAAAGATGATTCCGTGACATGAGCAACTCTACTTTTAGTGCAGTAATATTGTATGCTGACTTTAAATACACATGTATTAAGCCATGCAGTGTGGTGCATGCCTATAATCCCAGCAATTGAGAAGCTGAAACAGGAGGATTATCATTAGTTCAAGACCAGCCTGGATTACACTGCAAGTGCCAGCCAGCCAGCTAAAGCTACCTTGTGAAATAAAATAAATAAATAATAATATAAAATATAATATATATAATATAATAATAATAAATAAAATAATAATAAATATATACTCCCTGGGGTGCGGGGAGTTCTCCAGAAGTCTGACTGTTTGACCTGATAGTGTGTACATCACAGTTGAACTTGAGACTAAGTGAACTTGAATATAAGATAAAGAAGATCTATAGTTGCCCTTAATTACACGAATATCTGAATAAAATGATGAGCATGAAATTGAAACTATACATTAAATAAATCACTCTTTAATACTACTGAGAACTCAGGATCCTCTTTCATCTTTAGGTCAAACAGACTGTGAAAGTAACCTTCAACTAGATGGTGATAGCTTTGTTTCAGCTGTGTATAATTACAAAATAGTTCTGAGACATATGCACTTATATTTTAGTCTGTTTACTATCCTGTGAGTTTGAGAAATTATTTATGAAAAACAAAACTATGGGATAGAAAGATTGCTTAGTGGTTAAGGCATTTGTCTGCAAAGCCAAAGAACCCAGGTTTGATTCCCCAGGACCCACACAAGCCAGACATACAAGGTGGCACATGTGTATGGAGTTTAATTGCAGCAGCTGAAGGCCCTGACATACCCATTTTATCTCTCCCTCTCTATCTGCTTCTTTTTTTGTCTCTCTCAAATAAATAAAATAAATTAAAAATAAAGGACAGACATTTTTTAAAAATGAAAAGAGTATATTTTATTTAAGTTTAATTATGAAGTTGCTGGCAAATATCTGAAAATTGAAGAGTTTATAAAGTATTAAGTGAAACCATTTATGCAGCATTTTGCTAGTATCAGAGTATCTTCATCTTTGTGGCAATGAGCACATGTCAGGAGTATGAGGGTCACATATAGCCTTTGCTTTCACATGGACCTAAATACAAGCAGGTGCATCTATGCACTGCAGGCAAATAAACAACCCAGACCTCCTGCTACAACCATCTGGTTATAGCTTCCAAAACTGTGTCACTTGTTCTGACTCAAACTATTTTTGTTTCAATTTGTAGATACAATTCACATAGTGAAAAGTGAAAAAAATCTTAGGAATATAAATATTTTCAGCTACATCTTTGTGTACACTGAAAAATCATTCTTTCATAGAATTTAATTTAAATTTTGCACACACATATTGTGTGTTTGTGTCTGTGCACACACATGTGTGCATGTGTGTGTGTATAGACTTCTTGCCACTGCAAATGAATGCCAGAAACTTGAACTCCTTTTTGGCATTTTGGAACATAATTCTTGAGGAAAGAAAACATTCTCTTATACTAATTTCCTGACTCTTTGTTATTGCTACTGTTGATTTATTATTTAAGAAGAAAAAGTATTCTTGAGCATTCCTTAGTATGTCAATAATTAAATTTTTCTATTTCAGATCATTAGGAATTCACTGTAATATCTATCATTTTCTACTAGTGAATTAAGTCTGTGAACTACAATGTGCTCACCAGAATAAAAATCAAATGTACACACAAGAAAATATGCCAGGATTGGTCTATTCAATAGCAGTAAAACACAGTGTAACTACCCAGCCTGAACTCCTATTACTAATTAACAGGGCATTAAATATTTGCAGGATTATATAAACTTAATCTATTGGCAGAAAAGTTTAAGCTAAATAAGAACAAGTTCCATCTTTCCTCCCAGTGGGAGTCTGCAAGTGAAACAAGAACCCTTCACTCAGGATACAGCTCATCCCTGGAGTCAGATTTCTACAGCCCTGGCCCAAAAGCCTGCCTCTTCTGCTGTGTTGTTATCCTCCCCATGGCACATTTCTGGGGACTTCTTTGGCTCAGTGCATCCTAAGACTTCCTTATACCTCAGTTGTAACTCTTACTTTATTTTTCACTTATTTTTTTGTGGAAATGGGTGAGAATTCTCAGAAAGGCTATATAAAACAATTGGGTATATTGTAGAATTTGGACAATCATCGTAAATTTGATCTTCATCTTACAGGTATCACATAAAAAGAAACATACATTCTCTTTGTTTAGGTTGTCTTGTGTGGTTGGAAGGAAGCCTAGCAGGTCCAATAAGCCTGGGGCAGAAGTCAACCTTTATGAGTCCTCATTTGTCTCATTTTGTTTTACTTTATTTTTTACTTTATTTTCTTCTTAACAATAACAAAAACAAAAGGGACTAAAAGAGTTGTATTATTGCATGTGGACTGGCTTCTAGATAATATTCTGTAGTGTATTCACTTATCTGTGTCACCAGAAAGAATTGTGTAATCATGCCCTTGTTATGGATAATTAATCTAGGACACAGAAGCATTCAGAGACCCACAGCATGTAGGAGGCAAGGTTGAGATTTATAAGTGCCTTCAACAGGGAAGCCAGTTTTTGAGTGATAACATTCTGCTTGGCAGACTACCTCATTTTGTTTGTTTAGATGGTTCTTTGGGGTTTTCATTAAGTAGTACATTTTAAAAATTTTTTGATTGGAGAAAATACTGAATAATGTATGGAATTTCTAGGTTTCCTTCTGGTTAACAGGAAATATCATTGCATTTAGGCTACTACAAGGATAAAGAGCAATACATGCTATGATAAATTGTATTAGCCATTGCAAAAATGACCTCATTGCTGCTTTAATGTAGCTCAGTTACTAATAGTATCAAACCTAAAAGAAATAGAATATCCCAATTCAATATTAGGTCAGCTATGACGGTCTGAAGACCCAATTATTTTCAAAGGTGTGCAGGTAGCATACAACGCCCCATGCCACCTCTGTCACATGATGTTCTTGGAAAAATCCACATTTGGAGGGAGGACAGAGTGTTTGCCATAGCAGGTTTTCCCCAATTTGAGTCCACTTGTTCCTGTTCTGTTTCTACTATTTTCTTCACAGCTCCCTGGGCATCTCAAGGATACAGATTCCTAGAGAGAAAGCAGATCTGATGCATTGCTGTGGTAGCTGCACAGTGGACCTTCATTCCCTGCCACAAACATTACAGAGCTCAGAAGAAAAGAAAGTATTTGCCATGTGATTTTAAGAAATAAAGTTACTACTAACTACTTTTGTCCTTATATCTGTTCAGTTAACTTTGCTCTTGTTCTCTAAGACAGGAAACTACTATGGGAGTAGTTTTAATCTCTGTGTTTGTGATTTCATAGAAGAGGAAACTTCTGTCAGTAGACACCCACATACTCCTTTCAAAAAGACCACATTCTTGCACATCTCATATATGCAAACATACCACATATTATATACTTGGCGTACACAATCTCATACACACACACCACATAAATACAGCATGTACACATGCACCCTACATACATCATGCTAATCACACGCACAGATCCCCCTATACACACCATGATCACACTCTCTCTGTCTCTCTGGTAAGCCCTGGTTTTTTCACTTGTTAATAGGTAGGTTTATTTACATTGAAAAACATATAATAAAACATATTTCCCCTAATTTAGCTGAAATCCTACATAGGTATATATACTTGTACATATATACATATATGTATATATATATCATGTTGTTAATAATATGGTTAAATTTTATTGTAAGATTCTTATCAGAAGTGATAATATTGGGCTATGAAATCAACAAACTCTGCCAATAACTGCTGGGCAATAAAGTGACTGTTTAATGATTGAGGGTAGATGGATTTCCATGATAGTTGTATTTTACTCTGATGAGGAAAGAATCTATTGCTCTCCTTCTACTTCATTCTGCTGCATTATTAGAAACAAGAGGGAGGAAATGACATGCTATTTTGGCAAACTACTCCCAACTTTCAGGGCTTCCCAGTGCATTTCACTTATTGCTGAGAACTGATTTCCTGAGAGAATCCATCTAATCTCCTGGAGTTTATTCTTCACTGGCACAAACGTGTGTGCATAGACCAAACCTCTCCGACTGCACTTGTGTGGAATGTGGAATCCTCTCTCTCCCTCGGCAATAGCCATAGGTGATGACCCACATCAGCCAAGTACAGACTCGCATAAGAGCAAGAGGGCAAAATAAAGCTTAGTGCCTTGGGAGGTCCTCAGTAGGAAGGAGGCTCCAGCTGGGCGGAAGCAGAAGAAACATGGAAAGGGGATTCAAAGAAAGCAACTTCCTCTTGATGTTCCTCCTAAAATCTGGTCTGTAGTAGACAAAAGAGAACGAGTTGCAGATGGCAAGGGAATGTCTCACAGGAACAACTGCCTCTGAGGACCAGAGTGTTCAGGGAGAATCCACACCACAACAAAACCCTGAGCCTGACTGATTCATAGTAGGAGAAATGCTAATTGTCATAAGTGCTGCTTGAGTGTCACTATGTGTACGTGTATCTTTCTCAGGGGTAGCTCTTCGCTCTGGTAAGGAAGTCTGAGGAAAGGCTCATGTGAATCTCACACTGGTCTGGCTGAGATCTTTCATACTTCTATCAAAGGAGTGCAAACCTGGGGGAAGTTTGTTATGGGAGGAATGAGAGTGAGTTCTGCTCTGCTCTAATGATTATGTGTGAATTTTAAATTCTGTCTTTAATGTCTTCTAGCTTCTTGACTTTTCTTGAATTCTTGAGATCACAACCATGTTTTCTGCTGCAAGCTTTTTTTTTTGTTTTGTTTTAAATATTCTCCTTACACTGGTTTCAGTAAATTGAAGCATTAATGAACAAGATAAAGGTTAACATTGATATAAATAGTATAATCTGAACATTGTCTCAGGAGAGGTGCTAACAGTGTCATTTGCAGATGCCCATTTTTTATGCACATCTGTCTTCTGATTGCTAGCAGAGGGCTCAATGTGCCACATAGACGTCTACATTTCTACTTTCTCAACCCTCCCTACCACCTGTTCTCTGTCACTGGCATTACAGACTTGCCATTCATCTCTTTGAAACCAGAGACCTGTAAGATAACAGAAAAACAGACCATATCATTTAAGAAGTTGAGTCCCAGTATGAATATGAAATTAACAACATTGTTCCATATGTTCCAGTTTTCATGTATCCTTGATGAAGCCAATGTTATATATGTCAAAGGAGGGATTTTGCTGATCTGATTTTTTTATTTTTTTGCTACGTGCATTTTCTCCTTTCTATGAGAATGCCAGAAATCTAGATGGGGTATCTGTATGACACCAGTATAACCTCATCATAATTTAATTTTACTTCTGCAGTGACACTCTTTTCAAATGGGAAAACACGAGTCAATACCGGGCTTATAAGGAAGTGGGTCAGCACTATTCCGGGCATTTCAGAAAAGTCCTACAGACCTCCTGTATGGAAGTGCTTTTTGTTCTCCCAAGAAAGCCCTATTGGTGGGGAAGGTCAAGCGGATAGTGCCAGGGAAGTTGGTGGCAGAGTGTGCTCTTAAGGTGACAGCTCAATGGATGGTTTGGCCAGTCCATATAGGGTAGTTTGCCAAAATCATGCTGTCAGAATCAGACCACCTGGAAAGATAACATGGTCTTGACAATATGAACTTTCAGCTGCTTCTAAACATTCCATTCAATGGTCTTTTAATATCCTTTAAAAATACCTTTGAAATGAACATTGTGCTTTTAGGGATTTTGTCATATGGAAAACAGAGCTACTTGCAAATCCAACCAGATTTTTGATTACAAATAGGTTTTGTTTTAAAATAGTGGTTTTTTAAAATTCTTTGCTTTTATTCTTTTAGGAATTTTATCATTGGGAAACCTTGTTTACTTTGAGATCAGTGTTTTGCATTGTGGTGGTGATGGTAGTAGATATTTCCTATCTAGGTGTCTGTGATGGCTTAAAACAAGGCTGATAGTGATGCCCAGGTCTTCAGAAGCAATATGTCATGGCAATGAATGATTTCTTGATTACTATAGTTCAGTATGCTATTTTTTCACAAAACATATATATATATATATATATATATATATATATATATATATATATATATATATATATATATATCCTATGACTGACAAAAAAAAACTAGAAAATTGTTCAACAAATTAAATCAGCAAAATTTGACAATAAATTTTGCATTTAAATTAAGTTGGAATAAAAATAGGAGAGATAGGGCTGGGGAGATGGCTTAGCAGTTAATGCACTTGCCTGCGAAACCTAAGGACCCATGTTCTACTCTCCAGATCCAATGTTATCCAGATGCACAAAGGTGAGACAAGCACAAGGTTGAACATGCCCACTAGGTGGCATGGGCATCTGGGGTTTGATTTCAGTGGCTGAGGCTCTGCTGTGCCAATTCTCTGTCTCTCTCTCTGTCTCTCTCTCTCTGTCTCTCTCTCTCTCTCTCTCTCTTTCTCTCTCTCTCTCTCAAAACAAAAAAACTAAATAGGAGATACAAAATGCCATCCAAGAAGACCATGGCCAAAGCTTCTAGGACCCAATAAGTGAGTTGGCATCATGTTACTGAACTTGAGGCACTGATGGAGGATCAGAAAGAAGTTACATTACAGAGACCAAATATATGGAAAAGCTCTTAATTGGAAACATTTAAAAGTCAATGCAGGCTGGTGTTAGCAGTAGATACTTTGAGATGTTTTGATTTGACACACTAAACAAAGTCTGTTAGGAAAGTCTTCAAAGCAACAAAGGTCACAAAGTGAACTGCCAATCTCTGTCAGGGTGGCACTTCTGACCCAAGACTCTCATTCTGCTGCTACTTTTTTCTCTAAGTTCCATCCTATTGGTTCCAAAGCATTTTAAAGACATTATTTGGTCCAAAATGGAGAATGTCATCTGTACATGACTTCCTCAGACTTTCCTCATAAAAATAGTCCTGTAATGATGAATATCTAGATTTGAGTCTGACCATTTTCTTGGCTGATTTAGGATGATCAGTGAGTAAGATCTGTATAGGCAAAGTGATAGTGAAGGAACTGTTGGGACCAGGCAATCCTCCATGTTGGGAAAACTCGCAAGCACTGAGAACATTAAGCTGTTGAGCTCAAAGTAGAGGCTCACAGCATGAGCTAGAGTGAGTCTTTCCTCACTCACATGTGGTTTATGGCTACCTACTTATACCTTATATGCAGAGTAAAGAATGGCACCATCAAAATACTGGCATCATGGGAGGAAAGCTAATTGAAGCCCCTTTGTGTGTTCAGTTAAATAACCCTCTGCACTGGTTTTAGCCTTTTACATTTATATGGCCACATTCAAGACCCTCTCACCACGTAAGTATAGTGTATAGCTGAACAGGGAACAAACAGATTTCTTTTTCTCTCAGTAAGACAGAACCACACGAAAGGGTGCTGCACAGGCCCTCTCACATTGATCTTGGCTTGTCTTTATTGCACCATCTGGTTCCGTTTCTAGGGATATCCCTAACTAACCCATCAGGGCGTTCTCTCCTATACATCCGTCTGTGTGAAAACAACAAAGGGAGTCAATTGTGCTGGTTCTCTGTGTAAGCCCCCATGCTAGGCTTGTTAGCAGAAGTCTCCTCCTTCACCCAGCCTGGCTGGCCTCCCTTTCACAGTCAGGAGTCTTCATTTAAGTCTCTTTTAATGAGAGTTGCTGAACGCTAACTCAATAGTACCAACCTTCCTCTTACAGGAACTGAAAGGGGGAGCTCCACACCCCCCCAAAAGTGACTTCCAACAGCATTACTAATAAGACTATAATGTTTTGCTGTGGTATTTAGTCAGTGCCTACACAGTTTTATTTTTTAGAATCAATAGTGCTCTTTTTCAGAATAACAATATTATATGAAGGTTATTCCATTGAAACAGGAGACATCACCTACAGTTTTCCCAAATTAGCTTGTAGGTTGAGGGCTACATGTTCACGTAACAATGAATGCATAATACAGACTAGTGAAAAGGTTGGTAGCTCTGAGATAAATATGGAAACCCCTTCAACCATATGTGCTAATTCATTACAGCCCTGAATAGCTGACTGTTTTATAAGGTGAAGCCTATTTACAGAAGAGAATGTTTCACAGCCAAAGAAGGCCAAGTGTAGGAATCACTTCTGTTTCTGATTGCTTCAGTGAGTTGTTGAAGCTAAAAAAAAAAAGTCATTTGATCAGGAAGTGCTTGAGTAATTGTTTAAATGACGTGTAGTTGAGAGCAGCTTGCTGGAGTTCAGTGCTCATTCTTTGCATTTGAGAATGATCCCTATGGGTTTCTAGACTGGCTGGTGACATCACCAGGAGATCTATTCTTTGTTGTTTGTCCTTGTTGACAACTGGCAGTTCTCAAATGCAGAGCATCATGTTCAAGACATGTACAGCACAAATTGCACTTTATCCATTCTTGGAACACACAGGGATCCTTAAATTTACGTTCAGCACATCTCGACATTAGTTAGTAGCAAATATAAACTAGTTCTGTACTTTATACATCTTCTGTTTATTTGGGGCTCATCATCCAGTCACCATTGCCTAACATTATAATCAACTTTCTTCCATCAAGACTAGCTTTCTGAAGTGATACTTTAGTTTGGTTGCTACTTTGCATATGAAACCTTGGTAAGTAATATGTATAACGTTATCAGTCCTTTAGAGAAGTACACAGATAAACTCAGTGATTTTGCCACAATGTTCAAAATGTGTTCAAATGCTGTGCTTTACCATTTAAGCAGATTTTTTTTTCCTCATTGTAAGGCAGGACATCATTCATGTTTATCAACAGGATTCTCAAAGTGACAGCAGCTATTACATATGCAAATGCTCAGGCCACAGCACAACACTTAGATCACCAAAGGAAGGGGTAATGAGGGGGTCTACCAAACTGACAATCTTTCTGAGAGACTCACTGCATGCTGACAGGGACTTAGCAGGCAGGAAGTTACCTTCAATGTAACTGGATAAAATTAGCCTTTCATATGTTACTGAAAATATTAATAAAGTATCATAGTGTCCAGCAGGCAATTGCCCATTACTGAATGTTGTTTTCAAAACAATTCAAAAATTCTATCATTAGAATGATATAGAAGATCATAAATAATTATTTTAATGTTTTGTTTTCATTAGAGAAATGCTAACATTTTAATATTGTCTTTCTCACACTCAAGTCCTATTGAACACATTAGTCCTAATTTATGAAAAAGAAACCCCATTGAAGGAGAGGGAACAATTATGAAAAAAAACAAGGCAGTTAGAAACACAACAAATGTATACAACAAATATTGTGATCCATAGGCTTTGCAAGCAAGAACCTTAACTGCTAAGCCATCTCTACACCCCCAATATTTTAAATATTTTAGAAATTAGAATCTTCATAATATTTTGTCTTTTGTGTAACTAATGCTAAAGATCTTCTTCAGAATGGGATCTGGTTCAGAGACTTTTATTACTAAGAACATATTTTGTGTGGATACATCATGTGTTTGTACCATTTTTTCCATCCTTTCTGCCCCTATTCCACACAAGCCCTCCTCAGTAGGGTTTCTGGTATTCCCCATGGGGCTTGGGGTTACGCATCTTGGAAGTAGCAGTCAGTTAGTTATTGGCAGGAGGCAATGTCTCTGGGCATGACATCCCAACCTGTGACTCTTACAATCTTTCCACTCCCTCTTCCACAAAATGCCCTGAGCCTAGGTAGATATGATTTAAGTCTACTTCAGTGATGAATTCTTAGGATACTCTGGATTTCTGCTTTGGTAAGTGTTGAGTATCCTCAGCATCTGCCTTCTTCACCCTGGTGCTGATTGGCAGGCTTGCAGTGGAAGCAGCATTCTTGCTTATCTCCCCAAGTTCTCTGTGGTTTCTCCTGGGCCTTGACTGAGAAGGAGGGGTGGTTTATCTCCTTGGGTCTCTCTACCTTCTGAAAAAGTAAATGAGATTCTCCAGTGGATAGTAAAATCAGCATATGTTAAATTGGATAAATATTATTAATTTATAGAGAGTTTGATGGATGTAGCCCCTCTTTTAGCCAAAGACTAGTGGGAGCTTGATATTGGAGAGCATAATCTTTGTCTCCATAGGATTCAAACCTGGTACGCAGTTGTGGCTATGGATTCCTTTCCACTGAGCTGATCTCTTAGCCAATCAGAAAGCCCTTTGGCTATTCATCAAGGCTGTGTGTCACCATGTACTGGTGTGTACTTCTTGTCAGGCTGGTTGCTTCTCAGCAGCTTAGACTCCTGTCAAACATGGTTTCTTAATATTCACAAATCAACTTTAAACACAGTCATTTACATGGTTTCTTCTGCTATTATTTATTAACTGGACATACTGATAATTCCATTTCATTTTACATCAATGCCAAATAATACTTTGAACATTTTGATCCTCTAGACATTGTCACTGGACTTTTCCTCTGAGGCCTATATCTTTTACATTTTCTGGCTTCTGTTTAACATCTGGCAGCATCACTCAGCTGATCAATAGATAGCTAAGAAGTTGTCCATATTGGCAGGATGAATTAAAAGCAGCCTCCTTCTGCACTGGACAGGTTTCTATAGAGAATCAAACCAATAGAATGTGTATGTAGTATGAAAAGGGCTACCCTAGAATGCCTTACCTAACAGAGGCTGGGTTGTCTACCAGTGGCCATTTTCATGCTGGAGAGGCCAAGAACTTCACAACTTCTCAGTCCACAAAGCCAAATGCTCAGAAGTCCCAGTCTGGTGCTGAAGGACTGGAAGATTCCTGAAGAGTTGCTGGTCTTCAGTTCACATTGGAATGTTCTGCTCCTCAGAGAAGGATAGCTGTAAACATATTCAGCTAGCAAGAAACCAAACCAGGCAGGCAGACAACATTGCATTTTTCTTAGATCTATTTTTAAATTATTTTTTATTAACAACTTCCATGATTATCAACAATATCCCATGGTAATGCCCTCCCTCCCCCCACCTTCCCCTTTGAACTTCATTCTCCATCATATCCCCTCCTCCTCTCAATCAGTCTCTCTTTTATTTTGATGTCATAATCATTTCCTCCTATTATGATGGTCTTGTGCAGGTAGTGTCAGACACTGTGAGGTCATGGATATCCAGGACATTTTGTGTCTGAAGGAGCATGTTGTAAGGAGTCCTATCCTTCCTTTGGCTCTTACATTCTTTCTACCACCTCTTCTGCAATGGACCCTGAGCCTTAGAAGGTATAAAAGAGATATTTCAGTGCTGAATACTCCTGTCACTTCTTCCCAGCACCATGATGCCTTTGAGTCATCCCAAAGTCATTGCCATCTGAAGAGAGAAGGTTCTCTACTGAAAGTGAGAGTAGCATTAATATGTAAGTATGGACATTAGGAGAAGTGCTTACAGGTCATTTGAAGAGCATAGTATATACAGATAACCAGACACCAGCAGACGTTACACCCCTAGGGCTCATGACTACCCTGTTTTAGGTTTTCATTATCAGGATTGTATTCCCTCCCATGGAGCAGGCGTCCAGTCCAAGTAGAGGACAGTTGGTTTCCACCATGACAGACATACCATTATTGCACCTGTTGGCTTATTTGACCTGGCTGGCAAAATATAAGGCTTGCAGTGTCCACTGTTGAATATCTTCACTGGTGATTTCTCTCTCTCCCATTGAACTGCATGCAGAATGGCTTCTTCCAGCTTTCTGTCATCTGGCCTACATGGAGGAGGTTATCAGCTCAGTTCCAGCAGGATTTTTCAGTGGCCTTGCAACCTAAGTATGTGGAGTCTTCAGCAATAGGGTCTTACCATCTATTCCTGGTAGAAAACCAAGGGCCTCAGCAATGGCTTGTAATGGTTTGTGGGCATCGGGGACCTCCCTGGCCAACAACTCACTGGAACGTATCTCATCCCTGGCACTGAAAATTTTCTAGTAACAATCTACCGCTCCTGAGTGTTCCATTGTCCCAAAAAGTAGGTTTCCATATGATTTAATTATATCCTCTTAGATATTAATTAGTCCTCCCTCTGCCTTTCCTTTACTCAATCCCATCCCTTGACCTCACTTGGGCCTTTTCACCCCCATAGCTTAGTTCTTTATATTTAGACATCAATAAAGAGTTGCCATCCACTCTGAAAGATGGTGTTCTGACCTTAATCCTTTCTAGAAAGGGTCTCACATACCTGCTGAGAAGTATGTTTCTTTTTTTCTTTTTCTTTCTTTCTTTCTTTTCTGTTTTTTTGTTTGTTTGTTTGTTGTTGTTGTTGTTGTTTTCAAGATAGGGTTTCACTCTAGACCAGGCTGACCTGGAATTCACTATGTAGTCTCAGGTGGCCTCGAACTCATGGTTATCCTCCTACCTCTGGGACTAAAGGCATACACCAAAACACCTGGCTCAGAGGTGTGTTTCTTAATTGTTTCCAGAACCTGTTAAATTGATCAAGATTAAGGATCATTCCATGCTTGTGGAAGGAAACTTTGAACTTAGAGTCTTTCTATGGAAAAGCACCAAAGTTTGAGTTAGAGATCTGGAGCAAAGGTCAAGTGAGTCACACATGATTTACCAAACTTGCTTGTTCTCAACCTACTAGGCTATCTCCAATCTATATCAAATGATCCCCACACACATCATCCAGCCTCTTGCCTACCCTATGCCTTTGTACAAGTTATTTAAAAAAAAAAAGTGGACCCGCTTTCCAAGACAAATGATAACACCCACAGAACACACAGTTTTACCAAAAGGCACTTCTAAATAGACAGTGTACAGATGAGTGGGTATCCTATATCTTAGGCAGAATAACCTCAGTACTCAGCAAGCATAGCATTTTCCATTCCTCATTTTTCATTCTCATGTCAGCCCAGTTTCAAGTCAGCTTGCACAACCCAATCCAGGTTCCCCCACTATTTGCTGCTACTCTGTCTGAGACTGAATCTATCAAGGCAGTATTCTTGGACCAGCAGCAGCATTGCTATAAACATGTTAGAAACAAAGATGTTGAGACCTCACTGTAAACCTCCAGACACAGGATGGTCTATTTAAACAGGTCTTCTGGAGAATTGTGGTGCACAGTAGAGGAGCATCTGAAACATGACAGGGCCTTCAAAAAATGTTTGTTGGCTGAATAAATGAACTAATTTCTCTTTTGAACCCAAGATGAATCATGCTTTCCTTGTGAACCCCTTCACTATCTTGTCACCTGTACCTTTTCTGTATTCACACAGGATTCCATATCACTATGAAATGAGTTTTAATGCCCAACAGAAAGTCACTGGATGGATTGTGTGTCTCTTTTTGTTGCTTTTGTGCTGGCACTTTTGAGCATGAGAAGTTTCATTAAACTTCACTTTGTTTTCTCCACACAGTGTGTGGGCCACAGTAGAGAGTCGGTTCACGAAGAATATACATAAATAAACAAAAAGGCAATAAAAATTAAAATAAATATGAAATAAAATAAAAATGAACATTTAGGAATAAACTTAACTGAAAGGGGAAGAGACTTGTTAGCTGAAAATTGTAAAATTTTCATTAAAACAATGAAAGAGAACAGAGATAAATGGAATGGCAACCTATGTTCATTAGAATTAAGATTAGAATACTTATTCTTGTAAAAATGTCTAGAGTATAAAAACTTATCTATAACAAATATAATGTTACTTCTTCCTTTCCAATTGAAAAAAAATCAATACGTTAATTATCAGGATAAATGTAGTTGAAAACCACAATAACTTGAATGATTGCTGTTCAAAAGACAATAAATAACAAGTATTAACAAGAATGTCTTTCTGGCTTATTTCACTTAGCATCATGTCTTCTATGTTCATCCATGCTGTTGAAAAGGGCAGGCTTTCATTTTCTAAGGCTGAATAATATTCTACTGGATGCATATACCACATTTTCTGTATCCATTCATATATCAGTAGACATTTAAGTTGATTCCATGTCCTGGCTATTGTGGATAGTGCTAGAAGCACAAGCATGCAGGTGTCTCTTTCACATACTGGCTTCACTCCATTTGGAAAGATACTCAAGAGTGAGGTTGCTGAATCCTATGATAGTTGAACTTTTAATTTTTTGAGGAAGTTTCATACTGGTTTATACAATGAGCATACTAATGTGCAGTCTCACCGAACATGTACATGGGTTTGTTTTTCTCCACATTCTTTCTAATACTTGTTATGTATTGTCTTTTGAATAGCAATTTACCTTACATGTTACATTTAAAGAGCTGTTCTCATAAAAGCAGAGAGTAAAATGATGGTTTGCCAACTGTGACATAGCAATGGTAAGGGGAGTTGGGGAGATGTCTTAGCCAAAATGTATAGAAGTTCAGTTATGAGGAATAAGTCACTGTAGTTGACAGTACTGTACTGTGTGCTTTCAATTTGCATGTGAGTTGATGGGCAAATCATAATGCATGTAACTCTTAGATAATGTATTTGTATGTCAAGCATGGGTATATAAATCTCAGATGATGTATATGTGTGTCAAATATTGGTACATGACTCTGTAATAATCTATATGCATGTCAAGTATGGGTATATAACTCTGAGATAATGTATATGCATGTCAAATATTGGCATATGACTCTGTAATAATGTATATGCATATCAAGAATGGGTATATAACTCTGAGACAATGTATATGTATGTCAAATATGGATATATAACACTGATTTGAAAGTATGACTCATTAAAGCTGTGGAGGATGGAAGAAGGGAGGAAAGGGAAAAGGAGAAAACAGAAAATAATTTAAAAAGGAGAAAAGAAATGAGAAGAAACTGGAGTGTTTCCACACCAAATTTCAAGTGCCATCATTGCACACAAGTTTCAATAAGATAATTTAACTTCTGCAAATATATAAAGGGTTTTTCTTGGAAATGAATTGAACAGCTCCTTCCCAATGTGCTGGTAGCACATTACAATTTTGTTAGTGTATGGGGAACATAGTAAAACGGTTTGTCTCATTTTTAGGTTACATGTTCTTTCCATACTAAAATGGGAAAGTGATGTGTGCTGCTTAAACACATTTAATCTAATTCACATATTTTAATAAATTAGTGTGTACAATAAGGATGCCCTTAGGAACCTTAAAGTCTAGTAAGAAAGAAAATAATAATTTCACAAATAAAATAAAAGCAACCACTCACTCCTATTGAAGACTAAATAATATTCCATTATAGATATGAACTTCATTTCATTTGTTAGACACTTGGTGGCTTCCACCTTATGGATACTATGAATGACCCAGTGGAGAACAGTAAAGCCTTTTCTGAATGGAGTAATTCAATAGTTTCTAACTCCTTTACATGAAGCATCTTTTCATTGGTTTTTAATATAAGAACCCCAACTAGAGGTTTAAAATAAAGTTTAATTGGTAAAGTAGAACAATCGGGGGCTCTGAAGCCAGCCACCTTTACTCAGGCTTCCATTTTCTGTGTGAGCCCGAGCAAGCCATTTAACTGCAGCGTTTAACTCCTCCATCCACTGAATCATTTAATAAAAATTTCTGCTGCATGCTTTGTTTTGAGAATGGTTGAGACATAGTGAAGCAGGGTTGGAGGTAGCTCTGTGGTAGAGTGCCTAGCTTGTGTGTGGTCACTAAGTCCTATCCTCAGTGTTCTCCCAGTAGGATAGTCTCTGGTGCATGGTATGAGAATAGCAATGAGCCATCAGAATTCTTCCTGGGGATGAGAAGATGGCTAAGCAATTAAATGTGAGTCCTGTGTGAGAGCATTAGGGCCCAAGACCTCAAATCTTCCCATCCCACATGAAACAGCTGGCTGTTACCAAGTGAATTTGTAACCTCTGTCTTGCAGGAGAATAGGAACTTAAGAAATTTCATAGTCCAGAAAGCTCTGAGATTAGTAGAAAGAGACATGCACTCAAAACAAGATCAGATAGAAGAGTAATGGGGACATCTGATCTTCTACCCCAGCCACAGCAGTCCAGTGACCTCCCCACAGGCAAGTGTATGGCACACAACAAGGGTGCATACCCCCCCCACACACACACAACCCAAAGACGCAAAAATAAACAAATCAAAATGAAATAAAGGATAAACTAGCAACACCCGCCACAAAATTCTTTTTGAATGGTCATTTATTTGAGCCACTAGATTTTTGAACAAAATAAACTGCTTTCTTCATACCACTGTGCCTTTCCTCTAAGAGGTCTTAGTTATTTTATTTTATGTGGACTGATATCCAAACACTACCTTCCAGGTTCTTCTTTTTTTATTTTTTATAATTTTTTTTTGAGGCAAGCTCAACAGACTAGCCTTTTTTTTATGAGAGAGAGAGAGAGAAAGAGAGAGGATTGGTGCACCAGGGCCTCCAGCCACTGCAGTCAAACTCCAGATATGTGTGCCCCCGTATGTGCATGTGCAACCTTGCACACTTGCATCACCTTGTGCATCGGGCTTATGTGGGACCTGGAGAGTCAAACATGTATCCTTAGGCTTTGCAGACAAGTGCTTTGGCCATTAGGCCATCTATCCAGCCTGCTTCCAGGTTCTTGATCTTTGTAACATTTTGTTCTCCACAGTTCTCTTCTAGCAGACTTACTTAGCTCTATTACAAAATCTCTGTCATAGAAAAAAACATCATGAGCTATCTTTCAGGTTTGGCTGAGTCATGTCTAATTAAAAGACTTAAGTCCTGTTTAAAGTACTCAAGTGAGAAAGTACTTAGGTGATAACAGACATTTCTTTTCCATCTCAGTGAATGGACAAGTTAGGTAAACTTTTGAAGCCAAGGTAGAAGACAGACATTCAAGGACTGTATTCCTGAACTTCAATTTTATAATTGAAAATCAATACTTGTGTCAATCCTAAGGCATATACGAATCATTGGAGATGCTCACACATACATCTAAACCTGAGAACATCATTGGGAAGTCCTAGGATTGTTCCCAAAGTATAAAAATACCTGCAGTGGTTCCCCTTAAACAGTCTGCATGCCCAGCATTGAGCTGTTAGGTATCTAGGCAATATAAGCAAGGGATAATAGGTCCAGAAATATCCACTTCTTTCCAAACACTCCTGCACCTGGGAACCAACCCTGTACATTTTAAAAGATTGACTCAGAGCTCAGTCATTTTGGTTTTAAGCCAAAAAGAAGGCAAGTAGTAATCCAATAAACTCTCGGCCTTTCAAGAGAAAATGAATTCTGGATCTAGTTCACAAAGCCGTTCATAAAATGTTTAGGTTTTAACCATAAAAGTAGTTTAACAGTAACTAGAAATGTGGCTTCAGGCTTCTTTTTCCTGGTGTTCAGACATGTACACTGTAGACATTCAGTCTGCTTTTAGAATAATGTAGTTGAATTAAATTCAATAAAATTTCAAATATGTTGATATTTTTGAATTACCTAGATAATTCCTACTTGAAATTAAACATCTGAATTAATTGCCTGTTGCAAATTAGTAGAGTGGCTGTCATACATCTAGTGATTTGTTTCTCGGATTATGGTCAAGTTTCAACAATTCACCCCTCTCAAAACATGACAGAGCATTATCAGTGTCAAGCCAGTGACTGAATCCAAGTCCGAGTGGGTAAATTGCCGTCATCTCTATGTATTAGGAAGTTTTTACAACAAATGTATTTTACACAAGTTGATTGGCTTCTGATCACAGTTAGGCTCTGGCCTGCATTGTTTGATTGGGATCTCCATCATCCCAAGTCAGGCAAATCATTCCTGAATTTTTCATGTGTTCCTAAATATCTGAAAAATGGCTCATAGGTCAATCTTTTAGTGTTTCTTATTACTCATTTGATATCTGTCCTGCTCAACTTTTTTATTATCTTTATTGTTGGTATTCTCATTATTTTTCTCTTAATCTGATTTAAGAGAAAAAGCTTTTACATTTGGAATCAAAAGTTTGTATCTAAAATGAACAGTAGATGGCACTATTGTCTCAAAGAAAGAGGTTGCTCAAAAGCCTTAACTTTCTGAAAACTGCCAGACAATTCCTTCTGTTTCCGTTTTGTCTCTTTCTGTGAATGGCATTTGCATCTGCAATGCTGCCATTGGATAGCTTAGAGTCTGAAGAACTGGATTTCTATGAAGACTTGCATCATGATGTCTGAGTACTGAGCTCTCTAAAGAGGTTTACCTCTGCTAAATTTTACAGGTTTAATGACATAGTTTCAAATCATGTCTTAAAAATCAGAATCCTGAGGTTTTGCTTAATGAGTCAGAAACAAAGAGTTCATACACATTTACATTAAAACTCTACACACAAAGTGCCTACCAAGAAATAAAATCCTCCAGTGTGAGAAAACTTACACAAAGGGTCTATTTGACATGTCTCTTCGTCATGTGTCAAGTGCTCAAAGGTATATTGCTGTGTCTTCATTCGCACATTCTTAGTATAGACAACTGTACTTAAAATGCATTCTTCACTGTTACTTCATGCAAATGCCATATAGTAAAGTTGTTAACTGCATTCCATTCTTATTTTCAGTTGCTGTCAAGAATATAAAAATCTTTCTTAACTGAAAGTTGTCATGATTTACCATTATTTTAGTATACTTAAGGCAGCTTCTTGGGAAACTGTGCTTTCTTCATATGTTTATGACTAATACTTTTAAAGTATTTACTCACCTCTTGTGACTTTCTTGCTTTATAATAAAATACATTCGTGAATTAATTATTGAAATTATATTTAGGAAAAATTTTAAGGCAACAAACTTATGAAGCAACCTAGAAGCATTTTGTTGGAGCTTCTAACCTGCAATGAGATTAGCAGTTTTCCCCACATGTTGCCCCTTGAGAGCATCGACAACTGATCAGTCAGCTGGCAGCAAACTCTTTGAGGTTGGAACTGAATGTAAAATGATATGTGTTTAAGAAAGAAAATCTGATTCACTATGATGTCATTGAAAATACTGTGGTTCTTTTTTCTCTACAAAATCTGAGTGAGATTTTAAATTAAATTGGGATAGTGCAATACTTTCTTAAAGTTGGTTTGAAAAAATTCGCTATTGAAAAAATATTAATTTTAAAACTGTTGAGAATACATAGCCTTTCTTATATACACTCAGTAAAATAGAATAAATAAAACTAGCACACAAAGTCATAGTTTTCCTTTAAAATATTTGTCAAAATTAGAATTTAATGTGCACTCTTCGCACTTTGAAAAATGTAGAAATTTTTTATTCATTCTTTTTTTTTTAATTTTATTTATTTATTTGAGAGCGACAGACACAGAGAGAAAGACAGGTAGAGGGAGAGAGAGAGAATGGGCGCGCCAGGGCTTCCAGCCTCTGCAAACGAACTCCAGACGCGTGCGCCTCCTTGTGCATCTGGCTAACGTGGGACCTGGGGAACCGAGCCTCGAACCGGGGTCCTTAAGCTTCACAGGCAAGCGCTTAACCGCTACGCCATCTCTCCAGCCCTTTTTATTCATTCTTAAAACTACACAACTACATTCATCTAGTAAAGACTTAGGCAGTTTTTTATATGGATGTGAATTCACTATTGTACAACACAAATGTAGAAGGAAGTCAACCTCATCACGTTACTGTGCAGAGGGAAATAATTGTGATCCTTCATTTCTTCATCCATCTAGCAACTTCATTCATTCATCAATGCCTATCAGGTGCTTATTATACTTTCATAAGCATTCAGTATTCTGTTACCTTTATTGTCAGTATGTTATTATATAACTTTCTGATTCCTAAGTGTCTGCATTTCACACACACACAAACACACACACCACACACACACATATTTATATGCATGTATATATGTATAAATTCCATGAACTTCTCAAATACTTTAAGCCAAATCTCAGATTCCAGATTTATTTTATTTTTTTGAGACAATGTCTTGAATTTTAGCCCTGGCTTGCCTGGAACTCACTATGTAGCCCAGGCTAGCCTAGGAATTCATAACAATCTTTCTGTCTCAGCCTACTGAATTTTGGAAATACAGGCTTGCGCCATAATACCAGGCATGACACCTTTGAATTACAAACAACCATTCCTATCTTTACCATTTGATGGCTTTAACCTGTTTTCATGTCCTTTATCAGGTATGTTTTCTCTCTGTGTCGTGCATCTGCCAGAGGCCAACATGATGCCATATTTATCTTTACATGTTCAAAGTTTCAGGCCCCTTCTGGGACTGGACCATCATGCCTCCTCTAACAGAGGCTTGAAGGGATGGCCTCCTTTAGTTAAAGGCTGAGCTTTAATTGTGCATTGTAACCCTCATCCTCTTTCTGCCTTAGAAAATCCCCTCTACTGAATGTTACCTGTACTGGCTTCCTCAATTAACATATAAACATGCTCGAGTATCTCCTATATCCTTTCTGACTAGATTTTCTTTCAGCTTAGCAGACAAATATCTTGACATAGTTTTCTATAACCGCTGTCACATGGTCCCAACTTCCACTTTCCTCAATACCATGTCATTTGGTTTCCATTGCCATCATTCAAGTGAAACAGTTCCCACAACGGGCATCAATGATCTACTTCTTACTCAACTTCTTAGACATCTCCTTTTTGGCTTTTCTCTGTCACCCAATACAACTCTTCTTTCTTTTTTTTATTGTCTGAGGTAGCATCTCACTCTAGCTCAGGCTGACCTGTAATTCACTCTCAAGTCTAAAGGTGGCCTCAAACTTATGGCGAACCTCCTACCTCTGCTTCCCAAGTGCTGGTATTAAAGACACACACCACCAAGCTTGGCTTCTTTCTTCATTTAATAACTCTCTTCTTTCAGCTTCTGGGACTTTCCATCACTGGATGATCCTGAGTATCTTTGCTTCCCAATGCATATCTCAAAATGTGGGCTTGAGTTTACCCCCTCAGGTGAACTAGGGCCATCAGGCTTTGAAAGCAAGTGCTTTAAGTGCTGAGCCATCTCTAGCCACCTTTTGATTTTCTTTTTTTAATGGTGAATGTACAGTGGTCACTACTCAGTATTCTGATTTGCTATGGCCATGGTCTCTTCAAGCTCAATAGTCTAGATTAAATCTTTCAGCATAAATAGCCTCAACTTGTCAGTCTCTGTCCCCTTTAAGCCTTTATAAATACTGTCTTAACCACTGTTTCTCTCAGTTCTCAAACCTGTACATGACCAGAATCTTCTTATCCACCTAGCCTGTGAGCTAGGTCTTCATCTAGAAATCACCATCATATTGCATCTGTGTCTCGCATTCGTCCAGCATACCTCAAATTGGTCTTGCCTGTCTGCATACTTGTATACTTGTGAATTTGCCGTGGGGACTGTGCCTGTTTCGTGCACACAGCCGAAACGGACATTTGTTTGAAAAGACTGGGTTTGCCCATAATGCATATAATTTGGAATTTTGGGGGTGGGTGTATCCATGTGGGGAGGGGGAGGCATATGTGGGCCACAGCCGACATATGGAAGTCAGAGGACAACTTCCAATGCCAGTCTTCACCTTCCACCTTGTTTGAGGCCAGGTTTTTTGTTGTTTAGCACTGTGTTTCCAAGCTAGCAATCTTCAGGGTGGGCATTTTCTTATCTTAGCCTCCCATTTCATGATGTATATGCAAGATTACATGTGCCTGATAAAGCATCTAGATTTTTATATGGGATGTAGGGATCTATACTCAGATACTCACACTTACGTGGAATGAATTTTTTAAAGTATTGAAATCTATAACATTTGGGAGAAAAGGGCTTTCAGTAGTTGATTAGATAGCATATTTGACACCATATGACTATAAGATAATGATGATTCCATCTGTTTCATCAATAGCATAATCGTATACATGTTGGTCATGTCGTGTCATGGAGCAGTAAGTGAAGTCTCTCAAGTTCTGTTTGCATACGTAGAGAGCTGGACAAGTGCACACCATTGTCATTTTGTTGCATTCAGGTCATTCGGTAGTGATAAACACTGTCAGTAGGAGGGTCAGGAAAAGTTTGGAAAATCCAACCCTTGTGCATATTAACACATCCTATCATTTGTATTGAAAAGCTAATTCCCATAGATTACATTGAACTCTGGGCGAAGCACTGCTACTTGTGCTGGGCCATTCTAGTCACTCACAAATTGAAGTTTTTGATTCATTTATAGATTCACATCAAATGAAACATTTTTCTATCCAAAATAATTAACCACATAAAAGAAATAATAAATAGCAGGGTAGAAATAGAAAATGTTCAGTCCTTAACCAGTGCAAGCTGGTCACACATAATCTTTTAAAATATGGTTTGTGTAAGATATTGGCCAGTTATTAAAACATTCCTGTAGCTCTACTCTGCATTTCAAGTTTCCAATAATTCTTCAGCTCCTCTATTTTACATCTGAGCTTTTCATGAAGTCATATCCACCTTATCTAAGGAGGCTAAGATCACTTACTCCTTTGAAACCTGTAGCATTTTTCTCAGGCTTCCTCTGTATTAATTAGACCTATCAGTGCTTTAGTCTTCACAGATCTTGTTTTCTCACTGTCTCATGGCTGATTTTCCCTATACCCCATGGCTTATATCTGTTTTTGGTATAGCTACTTTCCTACATGTGTATCCACCAAAGCAGCCAGTCTGTTTCATTGAAATAAGAATGGGCTTTAGGGAAGAAAACTTGAATACAAATCATAGCTTTACTATTGATCTGAGATATTGGCTATGTAACCTTTCTGTACCTTAATTCTCCCATCTGCAAAATGAACATAATGCCTGTCTTGGAGATGGTAGGTAATCCTTAGAAAGACAGTAAATAATGACATGAGGTGTTGAGGTCTAGACAATAATTACTTATGTGTTCTGCAGATTGGCCACTGGACACAAAGGTCCCACATCCCACAGGTTGCCTTGTTACTCCTCTCTTGTAGAGCCAGTATTCTTCCTGCTTAGCCTGTCTGTGATCCTCAGCACACCCTAGAAAGCAGATTAGGATGGAAAGAGTACTGGATTGATGTCATGAAATATCATTTTGAACCTAAGCTTTGGGTGGTTGTATGCTGTGGAGGAAGTCAGATGCCTATGTCCTCATTTGGCTCATAAGCAAAACACAAAGACCAGCAGTGGTTGCTGCATAGGCTCTTTGTGAATGCCAGAGAGAATTATGAAGGTGAAACCGAGCACAAATTACAACTACACATTTGGTTACACTACTTATATCTGTAACAGTCAATATACTATTTTTAAAAATAAAATTAAAGGACTGCAAATGGAGGTACAGTGAAAAGCAAATCTCTCCCACATACCTGTCCCCAGTCACTCAGATCACCACCCTGAAGGCAGGAAATGTAATAATTTTCTTGTTTGTCCTCCCATAGATCTAGTTATGTGAAAGTTATCATGTGTCTTTCTTTTTTAAATTTTTATTTATTTTTATTTGAAACAGAGAGAGAGGGAGAGAATAGACATGCCAGGGCCTCTAGCTGCTGCAAACAAACTCCAGATGCATGTGACACCTTGTTCATCTGGCTTACATAGACCTGGAAAATCGAACCTGGGTCGTTAGGCTTTGCAGGCAAGCACCTTAATCACTAAGCCATTTCTCCAGCCCTCATGTAACTTTCTATAAAACTTTGGACATGCTCTTCTACCTTTCTTGAACTTGTAGCATCTCTGCTCAACACCTTTGAAGCCAGTGACCCAAAGCTGACACTTACAGCTGGGTGACTTGCACTGACAATTGGGTCTAATGATTCAGTCTGAAAAGGCCATCATTTAAAGCCCATGGTTTCTCCCCACTAAGGGAACCATGAGACTAACAAAGTTCAACATGAGCTTTTTGCTTAGAATCCAAACTAAATGGTCCATGTCCGCATCCCATCCACTAAATCTGCAACCCACTAAGAATCAGGCAGGAGGGGTTCCTCCCCATGGTGGCTTTGCTTGAATGGGTTGCATGTGAAATTGTATGTTAAGTGGAATCTTTAGTCACTTCATTAACATACTTTCTTCAAGAAGAATAAAGCCAATCTAAAGCAGTAAATCATCTTGATAGTTGGGGTCCACTCACCACATAAAAGTCATACCTATTAACTAAGCAAAAAGGATTTATTACAATCATGAATCAAATATGAAAAAATCCAAAAGGGAACACTAAGGGTCCACAGAGGCACAGATGGGAAAGCAGTTTTAACCCTTAGGCTGTATCTCAGAAAGAAAAACTGAAATGTTAAAGCCTAGATGTGTCGAGTGAGAACCCTAGAGAGCTCTGGAACTGAAGCTTTCTGAGGACAAACTGCATTCTCCTAGTGCCATTGTTTCTGAGCTATGAGACACTTGAATACCTAAGTAGTGGCATTAGGCAGTTGGTACCGATGTCTCTTAGTAGCTGTGGTGGAGGTTGGGGAAAACGTGAACTGTAGTAAATTTCCACTTTGACAAAACACTGTTACTGCCTGAAGTGCCTTCAGTACTCATAGAAGCAGGCAGGGAAAACAGGTTGGGAAATAAAGCTGTAATCAGTGTGGATGGGATAGTCTCCTTTTCCTTCCCTAAGAATTATTCACCCATCACCCTCAATTAAGAGGGTGTAACACAGTGGAGGCTACATAACAAATGTGTTTTTCATAGTTCATCCTCAACCTAATGCAGGACTGGAGAAATGTATTAAAATGGAATAAAAATAACTTAATATTGGGTATAAAATAACACATAAAATTCTAAAGGGAACAGGCTTAGACTTTGAATAAATAAGCAAACTAGAAATGAAGTATTCCATTGCTTTTGTGAGACTCGGACTTTCCATGCTTCATTAACATTTGCCAGTGGATTACTGACATAGTCTTTTTCCATGCTTTTAGAGTATCAACATCATATTAGAAGTTAACTTAAACACTACCATATTAACTTCATGGTAAAGAATAAATAAGTGGTCTTGAAAGTCCTTTCTCCCTCTGTTCTCTGAAAAGGAGCTACTCCTGAAACTTACACAAGTTTGTTGCCTAAATGATTGAGCTAGTTTTTTTCTTTTCTTTTTTTGTTTGTTTGTTGGGTGTGTGTGTGTTTCTATTCAGGTGTCTTATATAAAACCAAGATGTGTTTTCTTTAGGGAAGAATAAGCTGAGTCAGCCCTTTATTTGACTCTTCCCATTGCTATTATTAGAATAGTCTTCTAGGGAGATTGCTCAGTACCTGAAGTGCTTGTGACACGAGCATGAGGACCTAAGTTTAGACCCTCTGAACCTGCATGTAATGCTGGTGTATATGCCTCTAATGCCAGTGCTGGGAAGACAGAGACAAGGCATCTCTGTGGCCTGAGGGCTAGCTAGTTTGGCAAATCAGTGACTTCTAGATTCACTGAGAGACCCTATCTCAAAGCATCAGGAAGATCTTTGACATAGGCCTTTGGCCTACACACACACACATATACACACACATGCACCATACACATATGTCATTCACACATGGTAATACATGCATACATACACATAAGAATACAATACTGGAATTTGAATAGGACAGTGTAAGAAATCTACAGCAGCCTGGTAAGGGTTTGTTTATGAGTGCATGCTCATTCAGGTAGATCTACATCTGCGGGAATGAGCATATCAGAATGAAAATCAGAGAATAAAACTATAAAAGTCTCTCTTTTCTACATAATCTGATTTTGTAAATCAAACATAGGATGTCTTCAAAATATTATGGAAATGGAATTTCATATCAGCATTACCTCTATTTTTGCTTAAATATCTGTTATTTATTTATTTGAGAGAGATAAAGGGGTAGATAGAACACTGCCTCTTTTTTTAAGGCTTAAATGTATTTTAATAAGGTAATGCTGCATTACTGCTCAATTTCTCAGAAAAACTCCAAATGTAAGGTATCAGGGACAAACCAAACATGGTACACCAATAAAAAATGCACAGCATAACTACCTAAGATAGGCAAGGCTAAGAGCTACTGTCAGACCTTCAGTACACAGCAACCCTGTTCCCAAGATTGTAATAGGCCTATCAAGAAAAGCTGTGAATAGCAACATCATAGACACAAAAGGGTCGTTCTTGGGTGTTTATCACCCAAGAAAAAGAGGCAAGTTAACACAAGATTTTTTTTTAAGATATACTAAAATGAAAATCTAAGAGAAAATGTCTTCCTTAGGACATGAAGGGGAAATATATGGGAGATAACAGAACCTTGTGTGTGCTGTAACCTCTGTGGACATTGGTCTGAATTCTCACCTGGGATCAAATGGAGGAATGGGGCTAGGTCATGGGGAGATGTTGATTTTGTGGCATATGTGGCAGGAACACTGCCTTTTTTAATTGTGATGCTGACTCTATGCTGAACTTCTGAGTTGTGCTGGATTAAAAATGGCCACAAAGTCTTTGCAGTTCTTACCATTGAAAGTGGAGTCTAATTTCTCTCTTCTGGAATCTAGACCAGCTTTGAGAAATGCTTTGACTAATGAAAGCTACAGAAGAGACCATGTGCACTGCCCTCCCCCCCTCCAGTCCTCAGTGACCTTTCTCTCAGCTCTTTCTCCTCCATGAACCCTGCCCATTCTGGGACTCAGCACTCACAGCCTATTTCTCTACTGTATTTCTCTCCTCCTTGAGTTCTTTCAGGGACTTCTTACCACTGTGAAAGGTCAAACAAGAGGACTTAAGTTTCCGCCTAGCCTAAGACTACCTTACTTAGATTGTACCAAATAAACAATGGCATGAGGTATTATGTAAGTGATAATATTAAATACAATGTTAATTTTAATGAGTATGAGGGAAAAACATAACTAGCACATGACATGGATATTATTTTTAGGTTGTTAATTTCCTCTAAAAATAAACTATTTAGGAGAAAGACGTTTACACTTAAACAAATCATCCAGATAAGTAATAGTAAAGGCTGTGTTTAAATATGAAAACCTTGAGGAAAGTCTGCTTTAAGGCAAATTGGCTCAAATCCCATTTAGTTCGAATGCACAATAAAAGTTATTCTTACCCCATTCTGCCTCTTCTGCCTTTCCCATTTTGTCCTGTATTTCCTGTATTGTACATCCCTTTTTTGGTACCATTTAGCATTGTGTCCATAAGCTACAGGTACAATTCTTCTCTTGGACTTCTTTATCCCTTTAATGCATGTGTACTTGGTCCTCATTATTTTCCTGCCTTTTTCATTTAATTTTACTAGTCTGTGTTATATGTTTCATTGATATTTGATACTCATGTAATAATTGATAATATTCATACTCTCTTATATTCTTTACATTCTTTGATCACCTGACACCCTAAATGCCTCCCTTCTGAGAAAATTTCATGTCATCTTTTTGCTCCTCAGTTTCACATATGAGAGAAAAAAAAAACCTGCAACACTTATCTTTCCAGTCTGCTTATTCCCTTAACATGATGGTCTTCAGCTCTATATTCTGCAGGTGTCATGATTTCATTTTTCTTTATAGGTGAATTAAATTTTACTATGTGAATGTACACCTTTACTTTGTCCATTCATTGTTCATAGTCATCAAGGCTGGTTGCAATTCTTAGCTATTGTGGACAGTGTCACAGTAAACATGCCTATCCCTAAGTCTCAGTGGTGTGCTGACTAAGAATTCTTAGAGTATCCACCCAAGAGTGGTATAATTAGATCATATGGTAGATTCATTTTCAGGTTCATGCTTATATACCCACCTGCAGTAAACAAGGGTCCCTCTTTCCCCACATCCTTCTCAACATTGTTTTCATGATGATGACTATTCTGACTAGGGTGAAATGGAATCTCAAAGCAGTTTTAATTTGCATTTTTCTTTTTGCTGCCTAAGGAATGTTGAGCTTTTTCTTATATGTTTATGTTCCATTTGTACTTATTTTGTGAACTCTTCAGTTCATTAGCCCATTTATTGATGGGATTATATAGTCTTTGAGTTTTTACATTTTTTAGTTCTTTATATTTTCTGCATATTCATCCTCTGTCATATGACTAGCTAGCAATGATTGTCTTCTATTATACAGACTTTTTTCAAGCTATAATTTCCTTTGCTGTTCAGATACTTTTTAACTTCATGTGATCCTATATTTCAACTATTGTTCTGATGTTTTCTGAAGTATGGGAATCATTTTCAGAATGTCCTTGCTTATGCCTAAATCTTGAAGTATTTTCCCCATATATTTCTCTACCACTTTCAAAGTTTTAAGTCTTATATGAAGGCCTTTGACCTACTTTGAGTTTATTTTCATACATGGTGAGAAATAAGGATAAAGTTTTAGTCTTCTACATGTGAATACAAATGATTTTCTCAGCACCACCTGCTTAAAGAGGCTATATCTTTTCTTCATTTCCTATATCCTCTGCCTTCAGGCTCTCAAGTGACTCTCTATAACTCTAACAATTTTCCTCCAGGTCTTTTTTTGTGACTATTATAAGCTATTAACTATTATTTACTCTTATTTTCATTCTCTCCACCCTTTTTTATATCACCTTTGACTCATTAGGTTTATTGTTCATTTTGCTGTGCTCATTCTACTACCTTATGCCCTGCTGTCCTTTTGCTGAAGCTCAGAAAAGAAGGAAATAGAATTTTAAATGTTATTTGTAGATGTGTTTGCTAATCTAAAGATTAAGAGTTTTATATTGCTGCCAACTTTGATGTTCTTTCTGCTTGATTTTTATGACATCCTTCTTTATGAAATCAAAATAAATTACAAATCCTCTAGTACAGAATAGATAAGATATGAATCTTCTGTAGTTTTGAGTTAAACTCAGTATTTAAGACAAATTATATGTTCTTCATAAGGTGCAGTTTTTCATGTAAGTAATGGAGGTGTCTAAGGCATTTTTTTGCAAAGTCAAATGATTTCCCCATGTTTGACAGATACAAGTGTATTAAAAGTTAATGCTTCAATGATCTATGTTTCAGACTTACTTGAATTCTCATCATCTAAGTATGCTTAGAAAATAAGAAAAAAAAAGTTCTTCATGTGTATTAGTCAGGGTTCTCTAGAAAAACAGAACCAATAGAATTAATTGTATTAGAAGGAAATTTATTGGATTAGCTTATGGCAGTCCAACAATAGCAGAATGTAGGCCTGACAGTCAAGAACCTGGTAGCTGCTTAGTCCACAAAGCTGGATGCCTCAGCAGTCCCAATCAGGCACAGAAGGCCTGGAAGTGTCTTGGGGAGATGCTGGTTTTCAGTCCATGCTGGAAAGCAGCAAGCAGAGAGCAGCAAGCAGCTCTGGCAGCCACATGAGAGGAGGGGATCCTTTCCTTCCCAGAGCTTCTTTATACAACACCACCCCCGAAAGGGGCACCCCACTCTGGGGGAAGGGCTTACCCTGGGGGAAGGATTCCTCTTTTAGATAATCCTTCCTGGAAGCAACCTTAGAGGAACTTATGAGGAATGTCTGTGTATTTCTAAACAGATCAAGTTGACATAAACTTTATCATCACAAGTCCACCCCTTGTCAACTTGACACAAAACCATATCTCCTTACATCATACTTAATTTCCAAAGATAGTAACAGGGTCATAATTCCACCTAAAGTGATATAACTATCCGTCATACAACTGGAAATGCACAATCTCCTCATCCCCCCCATACAAAACAAGGTTCCATGAGGAATGCTCAGTCTCTAATATAATAAGTCAAATATAAATTCAACAGTGGTTGATTAGCAATATGATCTTAATCAGTATTAATTACCTAATAGAGAAATAGTGAAGAACAAAAGCATCTTAATATTGGTGTAGATATGTACAAACACTCTTAGCAAGGTAAGACAGAAACATTCATGGCAATTACAGTCCTCATTTTGTAACAGGTCATGTGACCTTAGCTGGTATTTTTAACTGCCTTCTTCTACTACCCATTCTGCATTTTCTCGACCTTCAGCAAAAACCTCAGCAGGTCTTGGTTCTTTACCTGGTGTGGTCATCCATACCTTCATTCCTGAAGGATCTGTGCTATTTATCACACTACTTCAATTGGGTTGCTGCAGTTGTCCATTGACTTTGATAACAGGGCATGGTAACACCAAGAGATGCCCTAAAGGATCTCCTACACTCCAGACATACTCTTCCTTACCTCCATTGTAGAGGAGCAGTCCAATTTCCTCCTGGTAGTCTGGATCAATCACTCCTGCTATCACTGTAACTCCTTTCTCAGCCTATTCACTCCAGGGCATCAGAAGCACAAAGTGGTCCAGAGGAAGTTTTAACATCCATTTCAATGGAATGTTCTTTGTGACTCCTGGCAAAAGCACTCCCCACTCTGGAACCAAGACCTCTATGCCAGCAGAGTGTAAGGTTGTGGGAATATGAAGCAAAAATTTGGCTAATTGGTTACTTGGGGTGATAGTAAGTGGAACCATTTCCATTTCCACCCCTTGATTTCTGGACCCATGAATCTAGGCTATAGGAGAAAGAGCACCATATATAGGACATTGATTCAGAGCAGCTTAGCAGTTAAGGTACATGCCTGCCAAGCCAAAGGACCCAGGTTTGATTCCCCAGGATCCACATAAGCCAGATGCACAAGGTGGCACATGCATTTGGAGTTCATTTGCAGTAGCTGAAGGCCCTGGCATGCCTATTCCTCTGCTTCTGCCTGCCCACCCCTCTCTCAAATAAATAATAATAATAATTTTAAAAGTATAAATGTAGCAAAAATTTCATGCTTACTAGAAATTGAACTTATCCAATAAGAAAGTTAATATGTTTGAATATGATTTTAAAATAATGCTTTACTATTCAAATTTTATTTTCTCAATGGGAAAGTTTTTATATACCAAACAAAAGGAAATAAATGAAAATGGTTGTTGAGATTATTATTCTTGACTAATTATTTTTCTATTTAACTTGCCACTCTTATGAAAGACTTTCCTGAATTCATTCCAAAAGAAGAGAAGCCAAGAGTGGTACACATCTGGCTCTAGCACTTGGAGGCAGAGACAGGAGGATTACCACAGGAGCTTTGTCTACATGGTCAATAATAGGCTAGCTAGTCAAACAAACCAAAAGAATCATACTAATTGAAGATGTTTCCTGTGGGACTCATGGAAATGACCCAATAAGTAATAGTGACTAGACAGTCAAAAGATTACTGTGGAGATGTGTTTATTTTTAAATAGCTAATCTCTAGGTTTAGCAAGTTACCTGTGATGGAAACTGGTTGAGCAAAGTTATGAATAATGATACATCTACCTATGAGCTGTAAGTTATGATTTTTAAATATTATTCATTTATTTATTTAACTAAGAGAAAGAAAGAGAGGCATATAGGGAAGTTCGAGGGCCTCCAGTCACTACAAACAAACTCCAGAGGATGCGTCTAAGACGCTCGTGTATCTGACTTTACGTGGGTTTGGGGTAGTAGAACTCTGGTGCATGGGCTTTGCAGACAAGCAGTGTAACCGCTGAAAAATCTCTTCAGCCCAGAGGTTATGGATCTTAAAAATTGTATTTGATCATCTACCCTCACCACTTTTCATAGACAAGCTAGTTTGTTAAGTATATGTAGTACAAGATTCATACTGGGTCAATGGCAGAGTTTAAATGGTTTTTACATAAAAGAGACTTAAGCAGTTTGGACTATTTAGCCTCACTGTGACTGAATCTTCTAGAACTGTGACCTGTTTTGTTTGTGGTGAGAGTTGATGAATGGGAACACATTTGTACAAACAGTGCATGTGGTTAGACTTACTCTTATCTATTGCCAGCAAGGAGCCACCAAAACAAATTTTGTGGTAAACCTTTAAAAATAGCATTAACATGAGAAGACTAAGAAAAAAAAAGAATCTAAAAATAGTTGATAGAAAGTTTCCAGGCACCATCTCAGACTAGTTGGAAGTGTTGATAGAGAGGTGCCAGGCATTATCTCTGGCCAGTTGAATCACTGAAGGACATAAATAGGCCTGAGAGTCACTGACATGGCTCAGATCCCCGCCCAGTTTCTGACAGTTCTAAGCCTCAGTTTCATCATCTGTGAAATACAAATAGTCATGTTTTCTTCATTGGAGTTGTAGGAATGAATTAGATGAGATATTAAAGGGAAGAATGCTTGGTGAATTTTGTCAGACCTGAAATTGATCATCTGGATTTTCAGGACCCAAGTAATTCCATTCATGTTACTTTTTGCTTACAAATGATTTTCTAACATAAAAGCAAATGTTCTGTGCACTTTGAGGGAAATTAAATTTAGGGAATAAGAATTGACAATTATTTTATACTAATTATGTATTAGGCATCTTAGATATTCAAAATAGATTAATCCTGACAACACACTGTTGGGGAAATTTTATTATCTGCATTTCACAGGAGAGAAAATATAGCCTCTTGAGAAATTATATAACTTTCCATGTTCAAACAGCCCCAAAGCTATTGAATATCAGTGTAGGAAATTGTAATCAGGACTTCTGTCCCAGAAGCCAGTGCTTTTCCCATTATACCTGCGTTCATACAGATATGGAGCATTTGAAAAATAACTAGATTTTGTTTGTGTGTGTGTGGCCTTAAGGCAGTACGACATCACAGACAAGTATCTAGGAGGAATTTTGTCCAAATTGCTCACATAAAAGCCTTTTCTTCTAAACAAGATGTAGAAAATAAAGCAATCATTAAATGAATCCAAATTGTCAGAATGTAATTGTCACACAATCTCAGACTCCTTGTTATATGTAAGGATAATCAGCATCCTGGTTTGTTTCTGCCCTCTTGGTAATCCAGGCTGGCCCAGGGATTTTCCTCCTATCATCATGTGCACGTAGCTTCAGTTTATGTACTGCTGCTAGCTTAGGCTTGCTCTGGACCACCATTGTGGTATCATTGACACAGTTCCGGGTGACATTCTAGACTAGAGAAAAGTGCTGGGACTCAGTGTTGTCATGGACTATAAAACAAGAAAGCTCTCAGAAAATGTATTCTGGATTCACATTAAACAGTTGACTGTTTTTACCATGTGATTGATAAAGTATAATAGGTAATAGATTGTAGCAGACAGATTCAGGTTCACTGAGATAAACTTCCAGACCAGGCACAGTTATGGAGGAAGGGATTTATTGAAGCATACAGATCCAGGGGAAGTTCCATAATGGCAGAAGAAGCTGGCCTGCCTTCACAGGACCAAGCAGAGAGAGAGAAGTACAAGCCTAAAGGTCAAAAGCCACAGCACACTTCAGGAACTCCAGGTAGGCTCACTTTGCATATCTTTAGATTGAAATCTGAAACCCACCACCACACCTTAAGATCCACCCAGTGACCTGCCTCCAGCCAGGTGACTGCAGATGCAAACTACAAATAAATAAACAACTGAATATATTGGGGGCCATCTATTCTATTCAAACCACCACATTCTGCCTCTGGCCCCCAATAGATTCATAATCTTCACACATTGTAAATTGTATTCAGTTCAATTTCAAAGGTCCCTACTGTCTTGACCAATTTAAGACATTAGCCAGGCGTGGTGGCACATGCCTTTAATCCCAGCACTTGGGAGGTAGAGGTAGGAGGATCACTGAGAGTTCGAGGCCACCCTGAGACTACATAGTTAATTCCAGATCACCCTGGACCAGCGTGAGACCCTACCTTGAAACCCCCCCCCCAAAAAAAAGATATTAAGACCTGTAAAATCAAACAAGTTAAACATTTCTAACATATAAAGGCACAGAGGAAACATTTTCAACTGGTATAAAGTATAGCAAGGAGAGACTAAAACAATGCAAATGCAACCACCATCAAACTTCTGCAGTTCAAGTCCAATACAACCAAAGACTGACAGTTTCCAGATTTTCCAATTCTGCCCCTTATCTAGGCAGAGTAGCCAGGGAACACTTCCATCTTAGGCCAACAGTGCACTCTGTGGTAGCACTTGCATAGTCCTGGTATATCCAAAACATCTTGAGGTCTTCATGCAAACCACAGTCCATCTTCCAAAGGCTCTTTCAGCCTATCAGGGCATCATTCCCCGCCTCATGCTGCATCTCAGCAGCAACTCCTGGAACCATGTGCAATTCATGATCACTCCTCACCTTTTCCATAGACTCTTTCAGCCTATCAGGGCATCAGGCACTAACTCATGCCGTATCTTAACATCAGCTCCTGGAAGCATGTGCAATTCACAACCACTCCTCACATTTTTCATGCTTCTGAAACCAATACCAAGTGTGCAGAACGCAGCCTTATTCTTAATTCACAGATAAAATAATTCATAACCTTGAAAAGCAGGTTCCTTCTCTAGTCAAGTCTTTCCAAAAGTGTTTGCATTTCTATGATAGACTTTCCTCAGGCATCCTTTCCATGGTAAAGCAATTGGACCATCTTCCTTTAAGATTGATAATGTGTTTGAAAATAGCAGATTTAGTAACCTAAAACCAGCCTCAGTGTCTGTAATTTTAACTTGCTTGAGGTTTTCCAGCTTAAAATCTTTAATCTCTCAGTCCAATATCTCTAGCCAAGCACATCAGTCCATTACAAATTTAACCTTGATCAAACTTTCTGGGCTTGGGCAGCAGGACACAGCCAGCCCTTATGCCAGTAGCCCAGTTCCAACAATGTCCTCTGCAGTCTTTCCTTCCCTGTAGAAAGCTCATAAGCCAAGCCTCGAAATTCAATACTGTCTTCACTTAGCATTCTCAGACTCTCACCAGAATAGTCCATAAAACTTGGCTTACCACTCCAGAAGACATCTTCAGTTGCAAGCACCAAGTCCATGCCTATTCCTCTTAAAACAAAGGTTCCAAAAGATCAACATCCACATGGTTAGGTTCATCTCAGTCCACTTCTTAGTACCAAGTTCTGTAGCAGACAGATTCAGGTTCTCTTAGATAAACTTCCAGACCAGGCACAGTTATGGAGGAAGGGATTTATTGAAGCTTACAGATCCAGGGGAAGTTCCATAATGGCAGAAGAAGCTTACCTGCCTTCACAGGACCAAGCAGAGAGAGAGAGAAGTACAAACCAAAAGCCAAAAGGCCACACAGCACAGCACACTTCAGGAACTCAGCTAGGTACAATTTGCATATCTTTAGATTGAAATCTGAAACCCACTACCACACCTTAAGATCCACCCAGTGACACTGCCTCCACCCAGGTGGCTGCAGATGCAAATCACAAATAAATAAACAACTGAATATATTGGGGGCCATCTATTCTATTCAAACTACCACATAGATCAACTTATAAAAGTGTCCACAGGAAATAGGATGAATGAGAGAATATATCCTTTGAAGTGAAACTAATAGGAACTTCATGTAAGAGGAACCCATTAATTGAAATCAAAAGAATACATCTTTTACAAACCACAAGCATCCTTCTTTAGTGTGGCAAATAGCTTTATTGCTTTTTATATTTGGCTTGTTTGTGTGTATTTCCAGGAGGATGGAGCTCCTAATATGATGTCCCCAGTATGCTCAACTGATATATCAGTTCCTTCTTCTATGAATTCTTAATTTGGCATCTCCAGTGTGTCTAACCAACATTGAGTATTTTCTATGAACTCCATTCAGGGCAAATGATTCTAGCAACTGCTTCTTAAATGCACCTTGGGATTTCCTCTCTGTATATACATCTCTATGATATTGATGCTCTCAATCTCTTTTCTACACATTCAAACCTTTGTCAGTGGTAAAGAACTTGTATCCTGAAATGGTTACTTTTCATTTGGCATCATCTTTTGGCATCTGACACTGTGACTAAAGGTTACAAGCAGATCATTTGCCACCATGGTGTCTGTGCTTTCTGGGGGCAGAAACAACATGCATCTTTTTAATCTTGTGTGTCAGGTTCTGAAAGGCAACCAGATATTCACCACATATTGATCAAATGATAAATGAAGGAAAGAAAATAAGTTTAAATCTCATTTCATATATTTCTTGGCAAATAGGAGGCCTTAAATTTCTTAGCACCTGAACTCTATGGCTTGAAGAAAATATGAATTTAAAATGGATTGTAAGGTACTGAATTCTTTGGGAATCCTTGCAAATCCTGCTCAAGATTTACTATAATTTTTAATGTTTTCCTTCAACACAATGATATTTTTGTAAAATAATACCAATTCTGATGTAAATTAAATGTATTTGAACACACCATAATGTTTAAAAAGCCATTTTACTCAAATAAGAACTCAAGCAAAATATATTGATATCATCTCTATGTGTAAAAATCTGGTGATTTTTATAGCAATAGTTAAATTTATGAGTTTCTGAATATGTCAATGCTTATGCCCTTCCAGCTGCCATCCTTTAATAAAACCCTGACAGGGTCATGCTAAATATCTTTGCTTAGGCATTTTTGGGTGAGGCATTTATCCTCTCGTGCTGAGCACAAAGCTGCACTCTTATATGGTAGGCAAGTGCTCAGACCCTGACCTCTATCTATCTCCATCCCTACATTCTGTTTTCTCTAACAATACTTCCCTGGTGCCCTCCCCCCCTTTTCATGGATTTACACAGTATCCCATTGTGCACATCCATGGAATCAATTCTGTTCTCTTAAATCACACATTAGTTGCCTAATTCCTCATTGTAATGCAGACTCCTTAGAGCAAAGGACTTATTGATCTTTTCATTCCCAGTTCAGTGCCTGGTATATAATTGCTGTTCTGCCTACTAAGTGACTAAATGTCCTCAGAAATAATGAAGGATGGTTAGGACTTAATATTTCACCTTTATATTGGCTAAATGTACAAAAATCATCAAACTGTGAGTCATTACTTATTTTTAAGTGACTTTAGAGAGTCACCCCATGAATATGTAATTGCCCTTGCCATGGAGAGCCAATTTCTGGTTAGGGGAAGAATTGAAGCTGAAGACCCAGATAAAAGATGTCCCTATGCCAGTGTATGCAGGGGTAAGGTACTATTTTATCCAAGCTTCAAGACTGTAAGATAGTTTCTATCAGTTCTTTAGTCCAAACCCCCTAAAGAGAAATCTCAACTGTAACATTATAGAGAATGAAGTTTACTTTTAGAAGGGCCTATTTACATTCACTTTCATGATAAATGCATTCTGTACATGTAATGGAAAGGGTGATGGCCATGCCAAACCATTGGCAAAAAGAATAAGTCTTTGAGGATTTTTTTTCCATGCATTTTCATTAGATCTCTATGGTTATGACATTGGTCCTCAGAGACTGCTGTATAGTGGTTGTGGTGGTTTGAGTACAAATGTATGTCCCCCATAACCTGAGTTTTTCTTTTTTTTTTTTTTATTAAGATTAGGCTTCCTACTTAAGACTCCAGCCCTACAGGAAAAGTTGTGTCACTGGAAGCAGATCTTGAGTCCAGTCCTATTAGGTGTGTAGACAGCCATCTTGAGCTCTGGGTAGTCACACTGGTTGGTTTTGGACTTTCTTTCTCTGCTATGGTTATATGATGGAGTGAATTGGCTTCTTCCATCATGATGAAGCTTCCCCTGGAATCTGTAAGCCTTAAATAAGCCCTTTCCTCCCATAAGCTGCTTCTGGTAGTATGTTTGTTCCAGCAACAAAAGGATGACTGTGACAGTGGCCCTTAAGTCCTTTAAAGTGGTAGGTCTCAAGAAGGTTTGGGTTATATGGGATTTTTTTTTTTTAAGAGAGAGAGAGAATTGGTGTACCAGGGCCTCACCCACTGAAATTAACCTCCAGACACTTGTGTCACCTGTTGGGCATGTGCAACCTTTCACTTGCCTCACCTTTGTGTGTCTGGCTAATGTGAGATCTGGAGATTCCAACAAGCATCCTGAGGCTTTTGCAAGCAAGTGCCTTCACCACTATGCAATCTCGCCAGCCTGATTTTTACTAGTGTTTCACATATAAATTACAATGAAAATTTTCAATTTTTTTCAAAATAACTATAGTAAGCATACAACATATTAAGTAAAGGAACTCTGAAAAATAATTGTATTTTCCAAAGGAAAAAAATTCTCTAGAAAAAAGTCATTGTTTAATGCTGTTAAATATCTCTTTAATGTCTACTTTAACAGAAAACAATGAAAATATGGACTCTCATATAATTTTGTGTTCAGTGTTCACAGCTTGCTATTTTCTTTTAAGTGAATGAGAAAATTCCACTTTTGTAGACATAAAGTTTGGAAATATATAATTCTGGATATTACTCTTCTTTAGTGTTACACTGAAAGTCAACAAGTGGTTGCTGCGCAAAACTTATAATTGCAATGTAGTCAGTTAGCTTTCAATACTATGTTACTTTAAAATGCATTAGCTTATTTTTCATTTTGAAAGGATCATCAACTCATGCCTGGTTTTATGCAGCATATATAATTAGTCAGTTGGAAAATACTGGTTCATTGCAAATCTTTCAAATGTTGACACACTTCATTATATAATGCTTAAAACCACTTTAATTGAAATGATCACAATCTCATAAGAAGAAACTTTAAACCCTGAGGAATTAACACACTCATGGTCACAGACACAAGTTCTCTAAATTCTGCTCAGATGATTTTTGCATGAAAAGTAAATATTGCTGTTTGTTTTCCTTGAAATGATAGGCTCACTTCATGCATTTGAAAACAAGGTTTATCAATATACAAATCTGAATAGTCATTATCTTATTTACCAGAATTCTTGTAAATGAAAAATAGATTCCATACCATGAGGAAATGGCTTAGCACTTTGCTATGTGAGCATGAGGGTCTACAAGGGCTTGATTTATCTAGAAGTCCATTCCCCAACACTCATGTTAAAAAGCCAGGTGTGGCCACCTGTGCCTGCAACCCCAGTCCTGTAGGGGATGGAGACAGTAGAATTACAGGAGATTAACCACTCTGACTGAAAACATCAACTCTGGGTTCAGCAAGAGACTCCATCTGGAGAAACACAATGCAAAAAAGTTATAGAGGAGAACAGTTGATGTTATTCTCTGGCCTCCATATGTGTGCACACAGGGTACACACATTAGTATACACACATGCATGCATACAAACTCCACATCACACATAATACACACACACACATACAAATTATATACATTGAAGACAGCAACTGCTTTATCTCACAACTCAATCACTGAGGCATTTTAGTTAAGAAAAATCATTGTGTGTGTTTTGATATACAGCATAAGAGGTTTATCTGAGTTTCCCATTTGACACATAGAATGTTAAAAAGACATCGTCAAGAGTTGACATTTAAGTAAATGAACATTTTTTTGTGCATGAGTAGTATGCAAGTATACATATGTGTATTGTATGTCTCAATGTGTGTGGGTGACACTGACATGTGAAGGCCCAAGGTCAACATTGGGTATCTTCCTCAATTGCTCTTTCACATTCACTTTTGAGACAGAGTCTCTCACTTAGGGCTAGATTAGCAACAGCAAGTTTCAAGGGTGCTCCTGCCTCCCCCTGTCCAGGGCTGGGATCACAGCTGTGTGCCTCCATGCTGGCTTTTACATGGGTGCCAGAGATTCAAACTCAGGACCTCATGCTTTCAAAGCAAACACTTTATCCATGATCCATCACTCTTGCCCCTTAATGAACAATTCTTACCACCACCTCAACAAAGGCATTCTTAAATTGAATGGCCTTTTGTGGCAATAAAAATAATTAAGAGAAGGGCTTAGTGACATTGCAGTTTTCCCCACCAGTGTTTTTGTATCAGGAGTACAAATGGCATTACAGAAAAAAAAGTCAAATTAATGTCTTTTAATTAACATAAAAATAACTATAGTTTTGCAGATCTCCCTGTAAACAAACATGTCAGGAGCCCCCAAAAGGTTTAGGACTCTACTTTCAGGACTTTGGATTGAAGACATAGGCTTGAACAAGGAGGTTTTTTTTAAGTAAACTTGATTTTCACTCTTAATTTTATAATTATTTTAGGCAAATTTTATTTTGCAATTGACTAAATAAGTGAATTTTGTAGTTGAAAAGAAAATTTGGGTAAATGTAAATGATTACCTTTCAAACACTTGAATATTGTCACCTATAAATCAGTTATAATATGTTCTACTTTTATATTATAAAAACACTCAGAAAATGGCTAATGCTTAGATAATTTTTGCTCAACAACAAATAATTGGCAGGTTCTAGAGATATAAGTGTGTCTGGATAATTTTTTTTTATCTAATAAGACACATTGCCCTAGATTCTCAAAACATATAGAAAGCACATATACAAATAAAAATATATAATGTCACCAGTTTAATCAATGACATACTTTTTGAGAAGGCAAGATATATCAATAAGGTTAAGTTCTGATGTTCAAAACATGGCTATTGTATAAAGTTTAAAAATGTTTCTTCATAGATTTCTTAGTTTCTCACATAAACTATGGTCTATCACTAATAGACTGAATCAATAATATGTCACGGTAATGCCTTTATGACTTGGTTCCTTTGTACTGACAATTTAGAAAAGTACCTGAAACAGGTTCATTTGAACTCTCCATCAGCTGTACGAAACTGACCAGTGTTGCTCTCATTGCACTGTGGTGGGAACTGTCCTCCAGAAAACCTATGGGGCTTCTCTGTTGCATCTTCAGGTGTCCCGAGTGTACCTGCTTTTCCTCAACATCCCATAATCCTGATCACCTGACTCCTCTAAGAAAAGCACCTCTTTCCGCTCAGAGACAAACAGTGAAATAAATGAACTCATGTACATTTCTGTCCTGGTAATTCTACCTTGCCTCTCTACTTAACTACTCTGGATTCTTTATATACATGCAGCATGAACTATGTTTTCTTTTTTTTTTTTTAGGTCAAAATTCTTTGGTCATTTTTTTAAACTATAGAGGACTTAAAAATAAGCCCACATTATTACAACATTGAATTGTTAAAAATATTTTATTTATTTATTTTATAGAGTGAAAGAGAAAGGACATACCAGGGCCTCTTGCCGTTCCAAACAAACTCCATCCACATGTGCCACTTTGTGCATCTGGCTTTTACATGGGTAGTGGGAACTCAAACTCAGACCAGAAGGCTTTTCAAGGAAGCACCTTTAGCTGCTGAACAATCTCTCTAGCAGAGCCAACTAATTTTTGACAAAAACATACATTGTTGAAATGACCACTTTGTTGAATGAATGGTGCTGGGGAAACTGGATTTTCACAGGTAAAAGAATAAAACTAGATCCATAACTCATCCTGTACCAGATTCAATTCAAAATCGGTCAAGTACCTTAGCATAAAAACTTAAACTTTTAAACTGCTAGAGTAAAAGATGTCAAGATATAAGCATAGGCAGGGACTTTCTAAAAGAGATTTTAATAGCAAAGAAATAATCTCAAGAATGGACCAATGGGATTACATGATACTAAGAAGCTTCTCCCCAGCACAGGAAAGCAGTCACCAAAGAGAAGAGCAAAACTACAAAACGGAAAAATATCTTTGCCAACGACACCTCAGATGGGGGCTTGATATCTGAGATGTACTAAGAACTGTAAACCTTAAACACAAGAAAATCATATGACCTAAACAATATATGGGCTAATGATCCGAATAGACATTTATCAAAGGAAGAAATACCCATAGCCAAAAAAAAAAAAAAATCTTGAAAAAAAAAACATTCAAATATATTTAGCAATCAGGGAAACATACATTATAACAGCTTTAAGATTTCATTTTATCCCAGTCAGAATGGCTTATCAAGAAAATAACTGACAAAAAGTCTTGGCAAGGATGTGATTTACTAATGATATAACTGTAAACTTGTAGAACCACTGTGGAAATAATTAAGGAAGGTTCTGAAAACAATTAAGAATAGAACTGCCATCGGACTGAGCTGTATCACTCTTGAATAGATACCCTAAGGAACCTAAGTCAGCATTCACACAGGTACTTGCACATCCATGTTTACTGCTGCATGATTCACAACATCTGGGGAATGGAATCAGCCTAGATGTCCATTCGAAGATGGATGGATAAAGCATGGTGCATGTACACAATGCAATTTTATGTAGCTATAAAGTCAAATGAAATGACGACATTTGCAAGAAAACTGATGCAACTGGAAATCGTTGTGATAGGTAAAATAAGCCAAATCGCAAAGACAAACACAGCATTTTTGCTCATCTGCAGAACCAAGATCTAAAAGTGAATAGAGATAGATACAGATACAGATATTTATATGTGAAAGTTTGCTGATCACAAAAATACCAAAGAGATTATGAGAGAGAAGGAAAAGATCTTTTTCTTCTCTCTCTCTCTTTTTGGTTTTTCGAGGTAGGGTCTCACTCTAGCCCAGGCTGACCTGGAATTCACTATGGAGTCTCAGGGTGGCCTCGAACTCATAGTGATCCTGCTACCTCTGCCTCCCAAGTGCTGGGATTAAAGGCGTGTGCCACCATACCCTGCTAAGGAAAAGATCTTAAAGGAGGTGGGAAATAAGGTTGAGGGAATGCGTGTAATAAGAAAGCAGAAAGGAGAGTAAACTGGGGAAAGAACCAGCTGGAAAGATAATAGGTATCCTGGGGGCCCCTGGTTGGGGGAATATGAGTGGGAACAAAATATAAAGACCCATGTGTATGAAGATGGCATGATGAAACCCATTACTTCGTATACTAACCCAAGAGACAGCTCACATTTCAGTCTGGTTGTCCTGACGTCTGTTAAGTTCTACTGTGGTTACCAGGCCTGACCTTTGGCTTTATCAGGTCTTCTCACTCCATGTTCTCCTTTCTTTCCTGTCTCCAACACTCTCTTGGCCGAGCCCCAATTCCTCTCTCCACATCTGTAACGCAGGTACCCTGCCATGTTTCATCCCTAGTTATCTTTCTCTGGCTGCCTTCCTCGTCTCCTGAACACTGACTCCTAAGGTATCTTCCAGCTTGATCTTCTCCCTCCAGAAGCCCTTCTAGCTGCCTACCCAGCACAGCATGCAGGTACCACCCGACACCCCCATCTCAAGGCATGTAAAGGTTTGTACTTCCTAGTCTGACCTTCTGTCTGCTGTTTCTCTTCGTTGTGGAGCATCGGGCTGCCTTGCTGTGCTTGCTAGAGAACTTAGGCTAGAATCCCTTTTCTTCTTCACCATCCATTAAGTGCAAACTAACTAACCCCTGTCAGTCCAAATGCCTGTCTGCGGAACTAACCATGGCTCCCAAGTCACTTTGGCCATCTTCCTTGGTTGGTTCCCCCACTCTCAAAGTGAACTCCACACTGTTCTCTCACTCCACAGACATATCTGAGAGAACTTTCTAAACGCATTCATGACAACACTTGAAAACCTTAAGATCTATTCTTGCTTAAAACTATTGATAGTTTCTCAAGGGCCACCTTCAGAAGGCTCACCTCTCTGGGTCCTTGAGCCGGGTCAGGCCTGTCATTGCTTCCTTCACTGGCAATCCAGCCACACCTGACTCTGCAGTTCCCAGAACAGGGGTGTACTTTGACACTGTCCTAACCTCTTCACCAATTTCTGTTTGTGAAACGCCCCAACCCTTCCCTGCCATTCCCTAGTCCTTGTTTGTCTGGCTTCTTTCTTCCTTGTCCTTAGTAGCTTTGAACTGAAACCTATGTCCTAAACACTTTCTAACCCTTCCGTGACTTTTACCAAGCTGTACTGTGGCATTTGAGCAGTTTCATAAACCACCAATGGCAGTATTCTTACTCACTAGCCACAGAGCTATGGGAGCTGGGGTGGACTGGTGTTTCTGGGATTTAAAGGTATCTAAAAGAGAAATCATAGTTCTTACTATAGTCTCAGTAAGGTTTATTTTTTACCTTATTTATCTTGTCTGGGTGACGCAATGACGTGTCATGCTTTCACTGTTGACACTGCATCTTAATAAACACTAACCAGTGTGTTCTAAGAACTTAATACTGTAAAAACAAGTCTAAGAAAAAGTTTCTTGAGTCTAGGGTTCACACTAAGAAAAATCACTCTGTCCTTTATTTATTTTTTCTTCCCTCATTTTCCTAGGCTCAGGCCAGGTTGCTAATTGGGTAACTTTTTATCTTAATTATCTAGCCAGCTTTAATGGCTTCGCAAGTTCCCTGGACCTGAAGGGCCGCTTTTCCATCATTAAAACAGCTTCTGAGTATCACATACAAGGAGCCTCGGCTTTTGCTGCGAAGGGGGAAAGCCGACCCTGAGTGAAGACGAGGGTGGGCAGGCGTTCTCGTGAAAAGTGGGACAAGCATGCAGTTTGCACCCACTGCTTTCTGCCTTCCTCCAACGTCCAGGATTTAACGTCTCCTAAGCCTCAAGTTAACACCAGAGTTCCTCTCCGCTGTACACCCCAGTCTCCGTGACAGTACGATGGTCCGGTGTGCACCTCTGGCACGTCCTGCAGCCTCGCCGGGGTTTCGGTGGGGTTCTCTCTGTCTCTGTCTCTGTCTCTGTCTCTGTCTCTCTCTCTCTCTCTCGCTGTCTCGCTGTCTCTCTCTTCTTAGCTCGGGTGGCAGAAATGTGGACTGGCGGTTACTCCCGCGATGCTGGCCGGGAAGGTCTTGATGCTGGAGCTTTGGGTCGCAGGGCTGGGGTGTGTGCCGCCAGGAGCAAGGAAGAGAGAAGGAGTGAGTGTGAGTGTGAGTGTGCGTGTGGGGCACGCTGGCGCGCAGCGGGAGAGGCAAGGGGACGGAGGGGGAGGCGGCGGGCAGAGAGAGGAGGGGCGGCGGGCAGCGGCGGGGCGGGAGGGGCTGGGCTGGGAGGGGCGGCGGCTGGGCTGGTGCAGTGACACGCGGGAGGGAGAGCACACAGTCCCAGCTCGCTGCCGGGAGAGAGCGGAGCGGAGGGGAGCGCAGCGAGCCGCGCACCAGCCGCCGCCTGTGCCGCCGGGCGCCCTGCTCCGGGCTCCGGCCGCTCTCCGCTGTCCCGAGCTCCGCAGCATCCTCCCGCTACCCCGCGCCCGCACGCTCCCCGCCGCTGCCAGGCCTCCGGGCGCCTTCCCGGGAGCCCCGCCGCTCCCCTCGCCACTTCGCACCAACTTCAGCGGCCAACCTTTGAAGTTTGCAGCGCCCACCGCGAAGTTGGGGCACTCGGGCAGAAGCAGCAGTTTTCTATCTGCCGCCGTCCCCGCCATCCAGTCGTCCGGATCCTGGTCCTTACCATCTTGGCGGGATCCGGGTACCGGGTTTCGCGCACCTCGGGGAGAAGTCTCCCCTTCTCTCTAGGAAAAAAAAAAAAAAAACAAAACCCGAAGTTTTAAAGGTAAGCTAGAGGCAAGCAACCCTTGACTCCTCGACGCCCTGCCCCCGGGAGCCCCTACCCAGCAGCCCTCACCCCCAAGGGCTCACCCGGGATCGAGCTGGAGCGCGCGTCAGCAAACCAGACAGAGGCGGTCAAGGTTTCCCTGGCCATCCTATGCACTGGAGTGGGGGGCGTGGGGTGGCCTGGGGTGCTTCTGTGTTCCTGGATGGGTTGGGGCTGGGCTTCCCTGAGCACTGCGAGGCTGGGGAATGAAGGTCTCCAGAACCGCAGTCTTTAGACTCAACTTGTATTGGACTCTAACTCTGCCCTGCTGCCGGGTGGACTATTGCTTATTGCTTATTGCGGTTCGTAGCCTTCCTGTCGCCGCGGGAGAGCGGGAGGGTCTGAGAAGCTGGGGTGTTACAAGGTGGGCGTCAGGGCCAGCAGAGCGGGGTCTGCGCAGCTTGTGGGATTTGGGGCGCGGAGGTCTCCCGGGAACCAGCGGATCTCTACTGGACTCCCCTTGAATACCCCCGCCGCACTTTCTCCTTTCGTCCTGGGCGAAGTAGGCGAGCGTCGAGCGTCGCCAGAGAAACTTCCTTGAGCTGGATGGTCCGGGACCCGCTCACACTTCTGCCCAGTGGCGGAGCAGCTAGCGAGGCTCATCCCCTCCCGCTCCACCCCGGCGACCTGATGTGGTGAATTCGCCGTCGGGGAGCCAGTAGGGGTCCGTCGCTGTGCGCCACCTTTCTCTCCAGCCGAATCGCCGCGGTCTTCACTCTAGACGTTTGACTTCAGATACCCTCTAATCTTGGGGACATTTCACTAACCGCGGGATTTGGGGTGCCTTTTCGCTTCACTGCACCCCCTTCTTCCCCGCTCTACCACGCGCCCCTGCCCCAATCTAAGGCTTGAGTTTCTCCGAGTCTCCAGCGGCCCGGACCCCTCGAGGTGGCAGCCAGCGCGCCGCTCTCCCCGGGACCCCTTTGGAGCGCTTTCCTTCTTCTGTTCTAGGAACGACCCCTGGTTCCCTGAAATTAAGACTTTAGCGGGGGGGGGGGGGGGCGGCGGGGGCGGCGGAGGAGGAATGAACCTGAACAAATGTCTCTGGTTTTGATTTTCAGTTTTAGTAACTTAGTTGGGTTGGCACATTTATTTACTTCTCATCTTCCGATCCCGCTAAATCATAGGGAAGAATTTTATTATCATAATTTAGTAGCTGATCTCCTTCAGCACACTGCCCTCTCATCCCCCTCCGCCCCTCCTCCTGCTGCCTGGCTTCCTAACCTTTTTTTTCTTTTCTGGAGGAGGGGATCTGCGCGCCTCCCCTTCTCCTCCTCCCACCCGGTCCTTGCTCGCCTGTGAGAACCAGGGGCGTCATCAATAGAAATAAATAGGACCCCCGCTCTATTCTCCGCCCCTTCAAACAAGTGAAACCCTCCCCGGGTTCACAGAGTAGAGATAAAACATCCCTCCCTCCCGAGGGAGCTGCTGAGGATTTGATGGGTTTGAATTGTTTTATTATCCTGAAAGAAGTGATGGATGGGTGTGAGAGGGAGTCCGCATAGAGAGCAGAGTGTGCTGAAGCGGGTGGTATTTATTATTATCCATTATTACTTATTAAGAGTGATAATAAGGCCGTAAACCTATCTGAGGAATGTTTACACCGGCTTGATTTTTATGTCAGTCTCTTATTACAGTGGTTTCAGAAAGTGCAAACACTACAGCCTTATTCATGCCTTACACTCATTCTGCATATGGGATTAATCAACTGTCAAAAAAGATACCGTGGTTTTGCCAGGTTTAATTCACGAACTCGCAGAGGGTTGCAGCCCTGTGAAGTGTCATTGCTTCACCCACTTTCTCAGTGTCCAAAACTTGGCAACATAATTAATTATGGTCCCAATTCCCATATTCAATCTCAACCTATATTCAGGGTTATATTAAAATATCCCATCACTTATTCTCTAAAAGTGACTCTAAAGATTTTTAAATTCTAGTGTGGTGGGAGGTTGGGGGTACAAGAGGATCAACTAGGAATGAAGGGCCCAGAAAGTAAAACAAAAAAAACAAAAAATGCTATTTCAAATTTCTTTCACAAATGCTTCTTCCTTCAAAGAAAGACATGACACATTTCATCGCTGCACAATTCTTTACGTTAGTGACTGTCCTTAATCTTTACCACACACTTGAAACAGAACAGCTTGCAGCCTTGTCGGGATTACTGTTTTCATTTTTGTGTCAGGACGTTTTATTCATTAAACCTTTATGTCAAAGGCTCAGACTCATGGCAGCAACACTCTGTTTTAATTAGTAGCTATTATAAAAAAGAAGCTAGAACTCTGTAATGGGTCTAAATTGCCATGAGTTATATGTGGTTTAAATTACGCATTTATTTCAGCAGAAATGAAACCATGAATACAAAACATCTTTTAATCACTTGCAGATACAGCTTTTATCTCCAAAGATGTAACAAAATGTATAATTGCAAGCTCCCCTTCTGTGGATGAGGAAAGCCCTTACCCTCAGTTTATTTGTCCTGGCTCTTATTTAACATCCATGTGGTAGGGCATGGATGTGAGAAGAGTCATGTCCTGACTGCCAATATGGTACAAGGGAAGGCTGCATTCCCAGCAGCCACAATGGGTTGGTCTTATGTAACTTAGAGATTTTTTCAGTTGACGTCATAAAACTGGCCATTTAGAATTTTGGTTTCCTCACTCAGTTTCACGAAGCAGACACTATACGTGGCAGGGAAAAACATGTATTTTAAGACTGATAATTTATTTGAAATCGAGGAAAGATGAAAATAAAATGCCTTTGTCTTCTTTTATTTCTTAGCAGTTCTGTTCAGCCTAGCTAGAGACCAGAATCTTTTATTTTCAAGCTGATTGTGATTTCTTTTCTTCTTGTCCTCACTGTTAGAACACGAACTTTTCATCTTGACATAACAAATATTTTAGTGATTATGCTGAATTCTCAGAAAGCATATCTGAGTATGTGAACTACAAATAATTTGCAGATTATAATTATTTTAATGTTTCTTTCCTTCGTAATGATAGCTGACTCTAGTGACCAAGCAGTATGCCCTCACAACCACCCCACCACCTGTGTGTGTATGTGTGTGTGTGTCTGCGCATGCACACATGTGCATGGGCAATCTTGTTTTGTGGAACATGTACCATAGAAACCCTCAGTTAAGGATTACTCCCTGCTGGTCACCATCATCTGTACTGGGTCAATGGCAAGGTGACTAACAGAAAAGCATCAGCTAATTCACTGAACTTGAGGTCATTTCTTAGCCAAGAGTTTATGTTGAAGTAGTTTTGAAAAATATAATTCCCCAGTACTTAACTATTTCCTTTAAAAATACTGAGCTGAAACAAATTTCACTCAGTGCCCTACATAAGAAATGAAAAAAGAAAGAAATGATGACTAAAATGTTAGAAGTCATGCTTCAATGTTCATTTCCTTCTAGAAAAGAAAATAAATATAGGAAAACTGATATTTTGATGGATCCTACTACAATGGTATGCTGACCATGAATTTGGTTAGATTCTGGGGGAGGAAACAACATGTCAGTGTCTGTGTTTTTAGAGTCATGGTAGTCTCTCAGGACACTTCTGAGATGATGCCTGGCATGGCCCACAGGTGTACAGAGCAGGTGTATTCTAGGCTGCTCACTTCTGAAACAAAAAAAGAGCCTAGAGATCCCACTTCCTTTTGGTAGTTTGCTAAAATCTGCAAATCAACAAGTCCATAAGTTTTATTCTTTTGAAACACTCCAGAAAGATGAAATTGATACTATAATATAAATCACCAAAAATTTAAAAAAAAAAACTGTTGTTTTTTGTGCCTTAAAAAAACTTAAGGGTAGAGAATTTGACCAGTTTGGAGTCAACTCAAGCTAGTAATAAAGATATGTAGGATTTTCCCTCTGGGATGAAGAAACAGATTTGACCATAGAACAGATGAAGATTGTGTCCCATTTTGGTGTCATGCTTTCCAAAGGAATTCATTGAGCAAGATTTGATTTAAACTTCTCAAATTTATAATAAAGTACAGAGGCTTCCAAGATCATAGCTCATTATATCTTCAGTAATTTTGAGATCCATTGGAAAGACTTATTTATAGTTTGTTGGTGAAGAGTTCATGTTTTTTATTTGATATTTTTCCTGTAGCAAATTAGAATATGATACATATTTAGTATTTCATATCTCTTCTGTCATATGTTAGTCTGACTTGTGAAAACCCTGAAATAAATATTCTCTATAAGAAAGAACACTATGGGTCTCATACTAATATAAATTTGGATAGTTAATAGATCAAATGTCTCTTTTAGTTCTTCTCTTGGAAATAATTTGCTGCCTTTTATGGTCATGAGAAAGTAAAAGATGTTTTAGAAATAATGAGGTTGTATGAAGTTTGGAAGGACTTCAACACATAATCATGTGATTAGAAATCAACTCATTCCAGCAGAACTCCTAGACCCTGTGAAGTGTGGAGACATTCAATTATAAAAAGAAAGTTAGAAAAGTTAACTTAGGCAATATACCTGCATGTCAGTTTTCTAACTGAAATGATGTCTGCTAATAACATAAACAGTCAACATTGGCTAAACTAAGGGGCCACTGTACAAGTAACTGTTGGTGTCTCTTCTCCCTAAGAGGAAGTCAAGCTAAAATTTCTCTTTTCCAGCTCTGATCCCAGAGAATATATGACTCAATTTAAAGGCATAGCCAAAATATGGGCTACATTCAAATGTGCATTTTATCCACAACTAAAGATCATAATCTCTGTACCTTGTTTTATAAGTCATTGTCCTTATCTCCACAGATGTAGATAAAATGAAACTCAGGTTTCTTTGTAATATCAGTCATAAAATCTAAACTCATAAACAAAAAGACTTACAGAGTATAATTGTTTTAGAATCACCATAGCTGTTTTTAAAAAATATATAAGAACTATGAACAGTTATATGCAGACTGACAAAACTGTGTTTGGATGGTTGGCAAAGAGGCAATGAGGGGCAAGTACTTGGTATTTATTGGCAAATACATTGTTACATTGGCAAAGCCAATGTAAAAGGGCCTGATTTGTTTAAGATTTAGATGTTGCAAGCATTAAGCCCTTACTGGAATGTGAGTGGTTACAATTTATAGCCCAATGTAGAGAAACATAATCCACAGTCGGCCATGTACACCTTGGGATGGCTTTGATGACTCTCTTGAGGTCAGCTCATATGTACACACTACACCCATAGGCATCGCCAAGTGCAGCATTTCACATTTTATTTCAGCAGTAAAATTCATTCTTATTGAATTATCAGCCATACCAAAGCTCCACACAACTATAAATGCACGTGAGCTTTTTAGTTCAAATATACATTTAGAAACACATAAGCACATTTTACTGATCTGAATACATTAGTTTACATTTGTATGTGCATACATTATCATGTAGATCTCATTATTATATGCATTTGCATTCACTAAAATGTAATGACACTATCAAAGCTCCAAAATTTAATTGATTCAGAAATATTTGATCATGTGTTCAAAGAGTCATTTCTTGCCCTACTGATGACAATGACCAGAAACAAAGGTGTTAGCTAAAACACATGGACACTTGGTTTCACTTTTATCTCTTTGCCTCATTTGGTCTTCAGTAACTTGTCAGTTCTTTTGGTGATCTTTCAAAGTTTGTAGAAATGTACTAGGAAAATATATTACTTCTATGGAGAAATAAAGCCACATCTTCAGTGGGAGATTAAAAAGACAACATTCTAACAGCCTCAGTAGCAGGATACTCTCTCTACCAATAAATCACCTCAAGGCAAGTCACAAGAGTGCAAGTCTGAGAGTAGCTATAGAAGACACTCAGCTCAACCAGATTTCTCAGGGCACTAAAGAATTACCATAATTTTTTTTCTAGAGATTGGAAGATTTCTAAGTGTGTAAAGCACGAGTCAGTAACTGACTTCAGATCCCCAGCACCTACATAAAGCCAGATGATGTTATGATATAGCATACATCTTAGTCGCAGTGCACTTACCAAGAGGTGGAAAGTGGAGAAAGGAGGATTGAGTAGGAGCTTGTGGTCCAGCTAGCCTGATAAACATGAGTGATCCTGTCGCAAAGAAGGTAGAAGACCAACATCTAAGGTCCTCCTCTGACCTCCATGCATGCACTATGGCACACACATAGCACACATGTACACACACACAGAGTTATTTTTTCTTATTTTCTTATTGTTTTTTTTTTAATAATTTATTTATTTGAGAGAGGGAAAGAGGCAGAGAGAAAAAGAAAGAGAGAGTGCGAATAGACACATCAGGCCTTCCAGCCACTGCAAACGAACTCCAAATGTATGAGCCACCTTGTGCATGTGGATTACATGGGTACTGGGGAATCAAACCGAGGAAAGTGCCTTAACTGCTAAGCCATCTGTCCAGCCCCTTATTTTTAATGTTATTTCTTTATTTGCAATCAGAGAGAAAAAAGGAAAAGTGAGAGTGGTTTAGAGATAGTGAGTATGGGCTTGCCATGGTCTCTCACCCAGTGCAGACATACTCCAGATGAATGTCCTACTTTGTGCTTTGTCTTTACATGGATATTGTGGAATAATAGCTGTGCTGACAGGCTTTATACAAGGAAGCACCTTTTATCCCTGAGAAATATGTTCAGCATTCTTAATTTTAGAAGTAAGTTTGTTTGACAGAGCCACCTCTAAGTTTGAAGTTACTGCTATGAAGGTAGGCAGAATAAAATGATATCAGCTAGCACCTTACAAAGACTTGTTAATGGCTATGTAAAGCCAGGCAGAAATGAGGCTTTCCTAATATAAAATTTTAGTGAGAGATGAAAATATTTATATAAAAATGCATAACCATACATCTATACATATGTATATATACAAATATATGTATATGTATAGACAGATAGAGAGAGAGAGAGAGAGAGAGAGAGAGCATGCACTCTTGATAATTAGCTTCTGCTAATTCTGTCCCTTGTATTTTAATGTTTGTACCTATGGCCAACTTCATGGTTCGCATTGAGAATGATTTCATGCTTGATTGATGACTTCATGAGATTGTTTTGAAAAGGCCTTTGTACACCAGTCCCCATATATTTTCATTTTTACTGGGCCCCACAAATGCATCTTAGTATGAATTTAAGGCATAAAATCTTCATACTCAGGAATTATATGGGACAAAATTACCTTCAAGGTTAAGCCCAGTGAATATTTACATTTAAGAATTTGACTTTTAAGTTAAATGAAAGATACAGAATCTGCCTTTGAAAGACTTTTGTAGAAATTTCCCAATGCTCATAAAGTATCTTTTAAAATAGAGAGCCTTACAATGGGATTACCTTTATGCAGCATTTGTATATATGGGGATAAAAAGGAAATTTTGCAAGATCTTTTATAATTTATTTTTATGTGCATAGTAAGAAGTTTTGTAAATATTTAACATGCAGATCAACAAACCACTCTTATTCATCATATCAGAAGTCAATAAGCAAAATGACACGACAAAAGTGAAAGACATTCTGAACTAAAATCCAAGGCAAAAATCAAAGAAATTCTCACTTTTCCTGTCAACAAACTACCACTGAATTTAGCTAGGGAAGGATTTGCAAGGTACATGTTTTTCTTTATCCACTGAAACTATGTTGATGATTAAACTATATAATGTATATGCTGCAACATTTCCACTCTAAAAGAGTTGGACTACAGAATGCAGACAACAATGGACAAATGAGAGGTATTGCAACAAGGTGAACAAGACACGGAAAAGAAGCTGGGACAAACTAGTTACTATTACTCAGAATATGTGTATGTGCTTGTATAGCACTTAATCTTTCACCTGTTAGCAATAAATACATATCATACCTTACCCCAATTTGAAAATATCAGTATTCTGACCATTAAAAAAATGTCAATTTTTTCTTGTACATGTTGCATTTTGGATAGTTTTTGAAATTTTTGTTTTCCATAAAGTTGTCTGTTTTTAACTAATATTAAAATTGTTTCTGTGAAATACTTGAGTGGTAAGGAGTAGTTTGTATACAAATGAATGAAAATATTTATTGCAACAAGATAATGAGAGATATTATAAACATACACAAAGAATATTTCTCTCTAAGAAATATTTCATTTATTTATTTTCAAAGAGAAAGAGAGATGGGGGGGGATGAAGATGGGCATGGGCACACCTGGGCCTCTAGCCACTGCAAGCAAACTCCAAATGAATGTACTACTTTGTATATCTGGTTTACATGGGTACTGGGGAATTTAACCCAGATTGTTAGGTTTTGTAGGCAAGTACCCTAACTGTTGAGCCATCTCCCCAGCCCACAAAAACTATTACAAATATTCTATATGTTAAAAACCTTTATTACATATAAGGAAAAATAAGCTCAGACTAGCAAGTGTGCACATGCCCATATTTGGCAGCCAAACTGAACCTGTATTTAACAATATTTATTTATTTATAGAGAAAGAATAGGCAAACCAGGGCTTCAGCCAATGCAAACAAACTCCAGACACCTGCATCGCCTTGTGCACATGTGCAACATTGCATGCATGTGTCACTGTGTATCTGGCTTACATGGGACCTGAAGATTCAAACATGAGTTCTTAGGCTTCACAGGTAAGTGCCTCAACCATGAAGCCACCTTTCCAGCCCTGAATCTATCATTTTTAGTGAAATATCTATATTTAAAGTTTTCTGGCATAAAATAATACCAATCACCCAGCAGTTTTAGGCCTCTCTTCCTGCTGGCAGTCTCCATCTGTGTAAGGATCCTGAGTGTGTGAAGTGTGGCTCTCACCAGCTTAAGCCTTTCTGTGGTGGAAAAACCATGACTTACTGTATACATTACTTTTTCAAAGAGGCAAGGATAGCATAATTTTGGGTCTGAATTCCCATATTGTGCCAGTGTTTGTGGTTTTTCATCTATGTAATTGTTGTAGGTTTACATGATTTTGTTATTTCATCAAAATTCATTATAAATCCCTCATTAAAAGTAATTGTAAGGTCCATTTGCAGTGTTCTTTTTAAAATTCTTTTGTTTTACCATCTCTTAATCCATAAATAATGATGCCAAACATTGACTCCCCACATTCCTTTCTTTTTATATTTTTCTGTGTTTGGGTAGGGGTATGTACACACTCCGGCCTGCCTGTGGAGGTCAGAAGACAACTAAAGTGTCTCCTTGTTTGACGCAGAGTCTCCTGTTCACTTCTGCATATATGAGCCTTGCTGGCCCATTAGCTTCCAGGAATTCTCTTATTGGTGCCTCTTATGTCAGTATGGTTATACTGGGTTATAGGCATGTGCTACCAAGCCTTGTTTGATGTAAGTTCTGGACATCTGAACTCAGGTCATCATGCTTGCACAATAAGAATTTGAGCCATCTCCCAGCCTAACATGTACATCTTAACTCCTTGCTAAATCCAGTGCCTGAGAAGTATGGGCACACTCTAGCAAGATGCAAGCTACCTTTATTTATTAAGCCATATTGATGTCTCCATATATCTTGGGTGATAGAGGCTGTCAGAAAGAATGTTATGGGTTTACTATTATATGGTCATTTAAAAATTTCAACAAGATCTTGGCCTTACCTTGCTGCTTCTAGATAGGATATAATTGAAAAGCTAACTGACCTTGTTCCTGACAGGTAAGTAAAGACAAAATAATCTAATGCTGGATCTCCTTTTTATACCTGTATTTAAAAAGAAGGCCAAAATATGTCTGTTACTGTTAAACATTTGTGGGGGTTTTTTTGTTTTGTTTTTTTTTTTTCTTATGGTGCTATAGATCAGTGGTAAAGTGCTTGGCTAGTCTTCACAAGACTCTGAGTTTCATTCTCAATACTTAAAAACTAATTCCCCCAAAATAGTTTGAGAAACTGGCTTATAATTTGGGGGTAGAGATTTTTTGATATTAAAAGACATTCATATCCAATCCTAGAATGGTCTTCACATGGTTAGAACTTCATCTTACATCTTTGCATCTCAACACAGACATGTCTTGTCTTTGGCTTTTACAACTTTTAACTCTCCAACATTGGATAAATAAAAATTGAAATTTCATGATAATAAAGAATGGAAATACATAAAGAACAGACCAAAAATTAAATTCAGATGTCTGTAGGAAAATTCAGTATTGAATTGATGGGGAAAAAAGATGTGGAAAGAGTTCACCTGAGCTATAAGAAAGCTAAGTGGAGAAAGAAATAGAAACTTATGTTAGCTGTCCTTCCTTCAAGGTTCTCTAAATGACAAGGAAGACAGAAACCTGTGTCCTTGGAGAACATTATCTCATCTTTCCAAACATGGAGCTTTCTTTGTTTCAGGGGAAGGGACTAGAATATTGTAGAAGAAATACATACGTAACGACTGTTACTTTTAAGTTCCTGCTTCTCTAAAAATAGTATACTTCTGTATTCTCCTTTTCTCTCTCTTTTTAACCCCCAGAAATAGGTGTAATTTAGTGTTCAGTCATCTTAACTAAAAACCCTAGTACATCTACTCACACATCTATGGATTTATTATATCTCTTAAAGTACAATGATAGGCATTAATGTTTTGAGAGTCTCAAAATAAAAGTACATGAGTATCAGAGGATGCAAAAGAAACAAAGCCACCCACAACATGCCTATCCAAGTGCAGCAATGGTATTAGCATGGTTATGTTCTAGGAGCTCCCAGAGCTGTGGAACCAGTCTGTGCATTTTAAAGGTAAATGGAGTTATTTGTGTACTTATTAAGGTTTGAAAAGCTCTTGTTCATAGCACTCCTTTATCAGATCAGAATATATCCTGATCCAATTAAAATGTTCACATTTTCAAAGAAAAAGAAGCCCCTCTGTGTAATATACTGTGTTTATTCTACCAGGATATGCCTGTGTTCTTAAGGGAAGAGACAGTGCACCTATACACAACATATTCAGACCATCCACCTCATGCCTTCTACCTATGGCAGTCATGCCTGGCTTCTACATGGGAGCTGGGGATCCTAACTAAGGTCCTCCTGCTTGCATGGCAAGCACTTTAGTGACTAAGTCATCTTCCAAAATCCCTTAATTGATTTTTTTAACAGAAAATATAAATGATTTATTAATTTATTTATTGAGAGAGAGAGAGAGAACACCAAAGCCTCTAGCAATTGCAAAGGAACTCCAGATGCGTGTACCATCATGTGCATCTGGTTTCTGTGGGCCTAGGTCCTTAGGCTTCATGGGCATGCACCTTAACTGCTAAGCCATCTTTCCAGCCCTGCAACAGATTTTTTTTTTTAATGCAAGATGACAACCTGAATACTATAAAACATGAACAAAGAGATGGAGAATGTGTAGGCAAGCTGGCTAGTGAAGTGCAGGGAGTTGATCACCTCTGCATCTACAGTTTGGGAAGAAAACAGAACAAAGTGGAGAGAGTGCATGTGCAAAAGAATTTGATGGTTCACAGATCATGTGTGTCAGTGAAGTCATTGTAAGTAGCAGTGAGCACTGTGTCTCTAGGGCCAGTGTGGCAATACCATTCTCCACCCTCCAGCTGCCTCCTCAGAAACTACTATTGCATTTATGTCATCAAATATGGACACCAGGTCAGGGCAGGGCCATAGTGTGTGGCATGAGACTGTTCTGGCAGAGGAAGGAATGGGGATCAGGAACAAAGCTAGGAGAGGCCATGGCTCTGCACTGGTGGACATCAGATGTAACAAGGTTCTGGAGTGCAGAATGAGTCCTGGGGATTTGGCAAGCGGCTACTCCTCACTTACATGCTGTAGGAAAGCTCAGGATGTTTCTGATGGGAAATATTTTAGATTACCTTCCTCTCCGGTATTAGCTTCTCAAAGTAAGCAATATAATTCAGCAAACATTTATTTAGTACTGACTTTCTGCAAGGAAACTAAAAATGGCCACCTAAGGGATATAAAGATGAGTAAAAAGTAATTTCTGCTCATAAACTTATGCCACATAAGCCTCATAAAGAGCTTCTTTTTCCATAGGGACCAGAGCAAATATAAGACTACATATAAGTCAAGTGGGATAAGAAAGGACTATAAGCAACAAAGTGTGGTGTCCACAAGGACTGTGATCCTGCCTTATCAGTCCCTGTGTTGCCCTGGAGACCTGCAATAGACCCTTAATAGGCACAAGTTGAGTCACTGGCAGTGTTCAGAGAGATCTCCGATAAGAAGCCATCTAAATAAACACTTCCCTCTGCCATCCTAATAATCATCTCTCTGGAGACTTTATAGCACTTTGTTTTGCAACTAGACTCCTGAAAAATCATAAAGCATCCTTACCCTAGTGGGATGCCTCTAACATTTGAAACCACTCCTTCCCTTTAGTGTAATGCCCTTGTCAAGCCCAGACTCCTCTCTAATGTCCTGCTGGCCCCTGAGATGAGCTGGGAGAGATATGGGCCTCTAATCTGTCTTCATCTGATAATAGGCCTAAAAGCTGCTGATGGCCTCTCTGGCTTTAGCTCCTGCCAGGGCCGGTCTTTCTGTCTCTGTGGCCTGATAGCAAGTCCCTCTCAGTTTGCTAGTTGGAGTTGACTTGCAGGTAAGGCAGAAACACCATGTGTGAAGCCTAGGAGACCAGTGTCTGTCCTGAGCCTCTATCTTCCATATCTGTTGTAAGTCCCTTCCTTTTCCACCTTTATGGGCTGTACATAAATTCCTCTTCATTTGAGTCTCTGCAGAGGTGTTTTTCCTCAGAGCTGCCCTCCAGACACTCATGTTGGAAGGGCCTCAAAACACCCCTACCCTCTCTCTAGAACTTCCCTGCACCCACGCCTCCCCCCACCCCATGTAGCTGGCTGTTTCATTTTCTTTATGGTACCCATTGCTGTCTGGAATGAGCACATTAACGGTAAGTAGTTGTTTACTCACTATTGTCTATTGCCTGGCAAAGACAAGTGCTTCCCAGGTCTTGCTCATGGCTACCTGGGGGTCACTCAGCCCAAGCCTAGCACAGCCACAGTACCCAACCGAATTTGTCAAATCACCCAGTGGGCTCCACGGTGCCATCATTGTGCCCTTTTAAAACACTGTCTGCCTTAGTGGGGATTGCTTTTAATCACATCAGTAGAAGCTGGATTATAGAAGATTTCTTTGATCTGGGCTTTATGGAAGATGCAGCCCATGTGTTTAGCAGACACGGAAAATCACCAGAGCAATTTTTAAAAACTAGATTTTGTCATATGCACAGGGATATTTTAGAATAATTTAAATACCTTGTTTTGCTGGTTGATGTGATAGATAGAATAAGGAAAGCCTTCTGAAGACTCAAGGTCATCTGAGATGGCAGCAGATTACCTGAGATGGATGGTTGTTGCTGATGGATAAGAAGAGAATGGTCATTTTTGTAGAATACCCTTTGCCTGTTATAGTTTTCTGTGTTAATGTTTCATCTTTGCTGTAACTAACAAAATCAGTGACGATCTCAGAGCAAAAGACATGGCAATTACTCCATGAGCCTGTCAGAGTATAGTGAGGACCCAATATGAAAAGATCGCTGGGTTTTCCTAGCATTCTCCGCTGAGTGTCCTGTTCATCCCAGTGACCTAGCCAGCAGCTTATTACTCTCTCCTCTGTTTGCCTGCCTAGTTGACCCAACTGTCATTGTCCCGCTCTTTACTGAGCCTCTACCTGCGTCTTGTGGTATAGAACGCCCATTGCATTCTGATTTATCCCATAACCTGTAGTATTCCTCACCTGATGGAATTACTTTCCTGGAGGCATGCATTACATGAGATCGGCAGATGTTGATTTGTAGGACGGCTCAAGTTTTATTGAGCCATTTATGAGGATGCAGTTTATAAAGAGATCTGGTTGCATAGTAGATTGCTCTTGTTTCCTTGTTGAGTTTTCTGCATATTTTGTATCTGTCTTCTTTGCTCTGCTTTTCACTCATTTGCAACACATAGACCCATAGCAGAACTAAAGTATGGCTTTAAGGCTTCTTCCTTTTTGGGGTACTTTTGGCAGTTAGTGCACCTCAAATATTCCATATCTGTCCACTAGAAATAAAACTTCAGCAGAAGCCATTTCTAGTGTGATTACATGTGTATGTGTGCTGTTTTCTCTAGGTGCATCTCCTCAACTTCTCCTGTATCTGGAAGATTCTATTTTGCAATATGAAAATTGAAGTCAAGTCTTATCTATCTAAGTCTCAGCACTTCACAATTTACCCTTTCCTTTGTTTTATGGAATTCTCATTACACAGTGAATACTTTCCTCTTTTCTCATATGTTCAAATACCTGTTCAATATGAGAATTAGCTTTTAAAACTGCATGTAAAATAGGCAGTTATTCACATATTTTATGTCAATTCTACCCAATTTCAGTTTTCTCTGAGTTCTTCCACATCTTCCTTACTTACAGTTTGTCATTTTCTTGTGTATTCCTGTAACTAATGTGTCATCCTTGAGTGCTTTCCCTACTTCTCTACAGCTCCCCTCCACATTCTCAGATCCCATCTGTAAGTCACACCCCAAGTCTCTTCATTATTCTGTTTCTTGACCAAAATTCAGTCACCCTCACTCTGCCAATGGCAACTGCCATCTCCTTCATGTGTGCTTTTACAGACTTAGGATCATGTTTTTTTTCCTTCTAATCTCCATTTTCTACCATGCAGGATTATTGCTAGAAAATATAAATAAAAACCATGAATTAGTTCTAGACCTTGCCTGGCTTTCCATCACAGCCAGAATAGAATGGAAAATCCTTAACATTGTTGTGAAGCTGCATGTGAACTGCGCTTTGCTTCCTGCTGTCTCCCTTACCCACTGTGATCCGTACTCATGGCTTTTCTTGTGTCAATACTCTAAGCTTCTTGCTACCTCAAGGCCTTGGCACCAGTTTTTTCTCTGCTTACAATGATCTTTCACCTGGCATTTGCTTCACTGGCTTTCTCTTTTTGCTTAAATCTCAGCATAAAGGTCATTTTCTCCATGAGACACTCTCTAAGTCCTCAGCCTAAAGTTGCCATCTCTCAAACTCTTTCACGCAAGCTTATGTTAATTTCCTGCATAACAATGATCCTAGTAAATATTTCTTTCTCATTTAGGAGTGTGTATGTATGTTATATATCTCCATTCCTAGACCAGGCACTTTACCTTATAACTGTCCCTAAAAGAGGACCTGGAATGCAGCAAGCATGGATCATATAGATGTTGAGTTTAAAAAAAAAAGATGAGTGAAAATATTGACATTACTATACTCTTGCCTGGATATACAAATTTTGTTTTATAAGCAAATTATGTTTTACTAAGGTATTTTTTTTTTGAGCTCATATATTACCCAGTTTAGTTTCAAGTATGAGTTGGCAATTGGGACGTCAGTTATTGGCAATTGTGTTATTCTCTTGATTTTAGCTTTTTGACCATCGTTAGGTTTTTGGCACCTTATGATATCTATGTATATTTATCAGCTATAATAAGTATTAAAAATCAAATTTGGGGTGTAAGGTTATGTGCTTCAGGGACTCAATCAATATTTGATCACTGTGATAATTCATGTTTCTTCTTCTTGGCTGAGGTGTGCTGCCAATAAATGCCACTGACATGTTGCTATATTCCAACTCAGCTGAATCTCCTCAGAGAATGAGGTGTGCAGGGAATGAACTGCTTTTAGGGAACACTGCACAGGAAATCACTTTCATTTTGCAGCCGATCAACAGGAAAAAAGGCTTAGTTGTTAAACAAAAGCAAGAAGAGCAACGAAGCATATTCTTCCTCCCTCAGGGGCTCTCATTATTCTTGGAATCGTTAGCCTCTTCTAATATGGTGCAAGCTCTTCCAACAGTCTCAGTAGTGCACAGAGGACACTTTGACAGTGAGAACACATCTAATACTCTATTCTAGGTTTACTTTTCAGTATCTTTTCCATTACTTTTGGACGTTATCAGATCTTCTAATCCTCCATCTGCTGCATGCTGGATATTCTTCCTTTAGTAAACTTAGTCTCCTTTCCTGGATCAAAGACCTAGCCTATCTGTGGTACATTCATTTTAGCCATTTTTGTTGTTCATTATGCTTTTTTTTAACTTTAAATTTTTTTGCCAGTTATGATAGTGGCGATACAGAGTTACTTACTTTAAAATGTGATTATCTTTTGAGTAGTTCTTCCTTCAGAGGCTGGGCCATTTAAAAGTATAGTGGACTCAACTTTGGCCTGTTATGAAATATGCAGTGAGGATCAGATGGATGGATGACAGAGTGGAAACTTCATTTGACTCTGGCAGGTTTTAATTTTGCATTGCTTCTTGTATTAATTCAATTTCCTTTCAGAAGGAAAGTTGGCAGTCATCGAGGGAAGTGCTCGAGGAGGTTGGAGTCAATGGCATAATGAACTCTGAAGCCCATCATAATCATGTCACTGTGGAATGACAGCCCATCACAGGCATAGTGCTGCCTGTGTAGTCACTGCAGGAGAGCTCCCCTCTTCCTCACTGACCCCTATGCCACAGGCCACACAGGAGCATCATCCTGGTTTTGTCTGTTTCTTTTAAGTGTGGACCCATTACCCTACAGTATTCTATTTTCCCTTCAACTCTTCAACCAAAGCAGAGGATGGTTTGGGATTTTTTTTAAATAACCAATTGACTCCAGTCAACATTTTGTTGCTTGCAAAAGATAACAAAATAAAACAGTTTCTAGAAATTTAACTGGTTGTTGCATTTGTGCCATGGAGGAAGTCTGGCATCCACACTATAGACACCAACTGTTCTGTGCACAGCCCCTTCAATGGGTGCCCAGCGGGTCAGGGCAGATACAGGGGGCCTTCCTCCGACCAAGGCTACATCTTGTCTTTTCAGCTACATCAAACACTTTGAATTTATTATCACATGTGGCTTGAATGATTCAAACAAAAACAAATGCCCTCCAGTTTAATAATAGAAGTTAAAAGACTAAATATTTGCATCTGAAGAGGAAAAGGAGCTAGCAGAAATCTTTGTGGCATACTATTCCTTGAAATTATCCTCACTAAATTATAATCGTGCACTTTCTACTCTCTCTAATTAAGCATTAGATTTTATTTGTTCCAGATGCCTTTGCTTCAAGTAATTCAGAATACCCATCCCTTTGGGGGATGTAGAGGGGAGCCACTACAGATGTATTTTGAGTATTTTTTAAGTGAATCATTTTTAAATTATATACTTCACATAGTATATTTATACTGACGAATTTGATCTTAAGTTTTGTAACATCTAGAATCATCTGATATTATTTTAAACAAATATATTACTATGTTTCTGCAAAGAACTTCCAGGCCTTGATCTCTGGAGATAAAGGGATGGAGGAATTTGCTTTGATGCAATCAACACAGGTAGGTAGAGCTGTCAGCTGCTGTTTTACAAGGTTGAGAAAAGTCACAGAGCTGTTTTCTACAGAAAGCCTTGGACAGTTGTTTTTTTCTTCTTGTCCAAATTTCCAAATTCCTACTCACGGTGAAATAACTAAAAAACAGCCTATAAATATTGAAGGCAACCTTTCTATGGTTTGAAATAGTTTCTTACTCTTAAAATTCTCAATTATGATTTGTGGTTAAATCCACCAAATACATTTTACAGTGAAAATTGTCCAGATTTACTTACTTACTTATCATTTTATACAGTTTCAAATAATCAGTTGCTATATTTCTGAAGCAAGCCAGTAGTTTAACCAAGATTGACAAATGGTCTTATTGATCTTTCATGACTATAGATGATTGCCTACTGTTCAGATGCCATAAAAATTTTGGAACAATTTCATTTGCTTTGATTTAGATTGTGCTTTTTGAGATGATAGAGGTTAGACTGGGTATTCACTGATACAATGGAAAATTACCCAAGTACACTTTAAGATTTTACTTTACTTATCATTTGACCATGTTACAATTCACAAGCCTTCACCAGGTTTGTGAGAAGGGCATCTGCCATGTCAGTTTGACCATTTATTTTAAATATTTAATAGGTTTTATAGAATAAGAAGTTACAATTAATGCTGAAAATTATGTCATCAATTCATACATTGTCAATTATCCATTAGTTGTCCTACTCCATCCTCTTTGCAGAACAATAAAACAGTCCCTTTCTACTCATTGCTATTTTCTTTACAGTTTAATTCATCCCTTGCTGTTCATGCACCACAGACTGTAGCATAATTAAAGTAAAAGGGCAGAACAGGTCCCTAATCATAGTTCTAACATGTCACAAAGAGGCTCGTCCTGCACATTGATTAGCTGGAGTATTTGCCTTTACCATAAGAACAGCAGCACATGTCCCATTTTTACATTTCAAAGAGTCTTCTTGGGGCTGGAGATGTAGCTCAGAAGTTAAAGGTGCTTGTTAGCAAAACCCAAATATTTGGGTTTGCTTCCCCAGTACCCACATAAGGCCAAATGCACAAAGTGGTGCATACATCTAGAGTTCATTTGCAGCAGAAGGAGGTCCTAGTATGCCCATTTACCCCCAATAAATATCCTTTAAAAGATTCTTTGAGCCGGGCATGGTGCTGCATGCATTTAATCCCAGCACTTGGGAAGCAAAGGTAGGAGGATCACCATGAGTTCAAGGCTACCCTAAGAATCCATAGGGAGTTCCAGGTCAGCCTGGACTAGAGTGAGACTCTACCTCGCAAAACCAAAAAAAAAAAAAAAAAAAAAGCTTCGTTTAGAACTACTACTAATTAATCTTTGCATCTTTGCTTCCACATCAACTAACTGAACTCATACTTCTAAAATATTTTGACTTGAAAAATACATGTGTATGTATTCTGTAAAACTAAGTATGAAGTTATTATTTTACAGTCCCCAACCCCTCTCTACCTTTGTTATCAGAAAAAAAACTACTCTTCAATCCCCAGCACTGAGGGAGGTGGTTACCAGCTATAACCTTCCCTATTAACCTGAGATATATTGGTATTCAAAAAAAGAAAAATATCTCTTATCACCACTGGCTTATTTTCCAAAGATTTTAGGCATAACTAATTACTAGGATTTTTTTTTTCTCTCTTTTCAGCTATGGCGGGTATTAAAGGTCTGTGTCAAATACACAGAAGACCTGAAAAGCTTCTGAGTTTTAGGCTGATATCTAAACATTAAATGTTACTCTCTCAGTATTGGGGTTCACAACATGTAGTTACCCTAGACTCTGGGTAATTCCATGACCATGCTGACTGTTTTCTAGAAAAATAAAAATATTTAGGACCAGGGCTGGAGAGATGGCTTAGCACTTAAGGCACTTGCCTACAAAGCCTAAGGACCCAGGTTCAATTCCCTAGTGCCTACCTAAGCGAGAGGCCCTGGCATGCCCATTCTATTTCTCTGCCTTTCTCTCTCTCTCTCATAAATAAATAGATAAGTAAGTAAGTTAGTAAATAAAAATATTTTTATTTTATTTATTTTAATTTTATTTTTAAATTTTTATTAATATTTTCCATGATTATAAAAAAAGTATCCCATGGTAATTCCCTTCCTCCCCCCTAAAAATATTTTTAAAATATTTGGAACCATCCTAAAACTTTCTACTTCTGCTTGCATTACAACATTTCTTGTAGAAAGACAGCAAAATTTCTTTTTGCAGACACATTTCCAACATTATCCACAAGGTGGCTGTGCAAGTAGTGCTGAAAGTGAAATTTTCATTAGTGACTTTTTGATTGTTGCTTTGACGTTTTTGGATTTGTTTTGTTTTGTATTGGTCTCCTCTCTCTCTCCTTTTGGCTATTTGGAGTAGAGTCATATGTAGCCCACACTAGTCTTGAACTGGCTATTATCTGAGGGTGACATTGAACTCCTACCTAATCTTCCTGCCTTCACCTCACAAGTGGTATAATTACAGGCATACTCGTCTGTGCCTGATCTGATTAGTGTTATTTAATTCAAACAATAAACTAGATAAGCTCTAAATACAGAAATGCAATACAGAGAAATAAGAGGAGAAGTTATGCCATTAGAGGGCACCTTTGTAATTTTAGAAGAGACGTCTGTTCTTAGAAGTTTTCTTAGCAAGGCTTACTCTTAAGAAGAAAATATTTTCAGTTGTTTATTTAAAGTGGCTAATTCCTCACATGTGACATGAAAGCAGCAGGGAGGACTATTTGGGGAAAGGAAAAGGACCAGCCAGAGGAGGTCTGGAGGATGTTGGGACTGGGGAGTGAATAAACAAAGAATAACATATATGTATGGACACACCATAATGAAGCTCATTACTTTATATGCTGACTTAATCATTTAATTAAAAAATAATAAAGTGTTTAAATCTTAAACTGAGTGTTTGAGGGAAAAAATTATTGGTAGAGGAAAAAATCTACGCAATCTCTATATGAAGCTTCAACTTTTGATCAATGAGCAGAAAATAATAAAAAAATATATAGAATACCTACAGTTATTTCTGATTAGCTATACTTTGTTACTTAAAAAAAAAAAATTTGTTTAAAATAAATCTTGCCTACAAGTGATCAAATTGAGCAAATGTTTATGTTTCCTAGCTGGAGTAAGTTTTCCTAAAAAATAATTGGATGTTAAATAGTGGAATGTTTTAAACCATAATGTGACAGGATTCCTGTGCTTTGAGGGTATCCTAATTGTAAGCTTTTTTCTAGGAAAAAAAGTTGTTTTGCCCTGGCATGGCAATTCTCCTTCTCACTCTCTCTCTTGAAAAAACTACAAAAGAAATAAATATAAAGTACAAACAATAACAAGCCTATATCATACAGATGGCAGTCGGTATTACTAGAGGTAATCATATCTACAATAAAATTAGAAGAAGGCCAACAAAACTCATGTTGGTCCCCAACAAAGTGTATTAGTATTATGATCTTACAAACATCTCTTATAATTAGCTGATTTACTAAAGACTAACTTTCCAAATGATTTTTCTAAAGACAATTTTTTTCTTTTTTTTTTAATTTATTTATTTATTTATTTGAGAGCGACAGACACAGAGAGAAAGACAGATAGAGGGAGAGAGAGAGAATGGGCATGTCAGGGCTTCCAGCCTCTGCAAACGAACTCCAGACGCGTGCGCCCCCTTGTGCATCTGGCTAACGTGTGACCTGGGGAACCGAGCCTCGAACTGGGGACCTTAGGCTTCACAGGCAAGCGCTTAACCGCTAAGCCATCTCTCCAGCCCCCAAATGATTTTTCAATGTATAGTTAAAGTAAAAAATATTTCATGTAAAGGCTAATTTATCATCTCTTATTATAATGACTACTGTAAATGAGACTAGCATTCACTTCAATTCAATTATTGCTAACATTTGCATTTGACTGTCCTCACTGAAGTGTATAAATGTGAAGTATTGTGTTTTTCTATGCTTGAGTTCCCTATTGTCAGAGAAGTAAGAAGGGATAATTCCTTACATATTTCTATAAGAAAAACATGGACCAAATCATCAAGGGAAGCAAAGACATTCATGAGCACTGGACACATCAAATTTTGTGCCTGCTTGGGCCTTCTGATCAGAAACAGATATGAGAACACAATGGCCTTGGCAACATCTTCATACTGATGACTACAAAATGAGGTGTGTTTACTTACAAGGATCCTTGATGGATGTCATGATAAATGTCAAAACATAATTCAGTGCAAATTTTCCATAGGAGATTAAGGCCAGTATTTTAATCACATAGCTTTCTAGATGTCTGGCTAGTCAAGGGGTTCCTGGAACCCACCTATTGTTATGGTACAACATTCTATACAAATGCTGTATCTATAATAATTAGGTATCAATAATTTGCTTGTTATTTTGGACAAGATGCTTTACCATGATGAGGCTGAACTGTGCAATCTCTAAAAACTAATCTTTGATTTATGAAAATCTATTATTAAAATAAACAGAATATTATCTAAAATTCCAAGTCAAATATTGAGAAAGAATATGATTCTAACCAACCATAGGGCATGACCTTTGAAACAGTTGAAAGGACTGACCTTCAATGATCTTCTCAGTTCAAGCTTTTGGAGATTGGTAGAACACCATCAGTAACGATCGTATTGGCTCCTAGCATTATCAAGTGAAGATTTTCTTTTTAGTACCCAGGGAAGTTAATGCACCAAAAATCTCTTCAAACTCATTTAACATCTGAAATTTGGGTAAATTCATTTTCAACATTACAAAATAGTTTGCAGAAGAAGTGTGTTTGTATTTAATGCATACTATGTATTTCTAAGTTTCTGTCAAAATCAAGAGTGCTGTCCCTTTAGGGAGTTTCCACCCTGTCCAAGTGTCCACCTGTAGAACTAACCAAGCGACCCTTTCTGTCACCCAGGATGGTGCTGCCACACTGGTGTCTGCTTTGGCTGCTGTTGCCACTCACCTCCAGGACCCAGAAGCTGCCCACTCGAGATGAGGAGCTTTTTCAGATGCAGATCCGGGATAAGGCATTTTTCCATGATTCATCAGTGATTCCAGATGGAGCTGAAATAAACAGCTATCTCTTTAGAGATACAGCTAAAAGGTACTCACTCCCTGCCACACGTTGTAATCAATAAGTTTATGAAAGACACCTCCACAGAGGAAAATAACCTTTCAAATGTAGTTTTGTGATTTTTTTTTTTTTTTTGAGCCCAGAGCCTTGTGCTTGATAGGCAAATGCTCATCTACCAAGCTTAATGCTTAAGCCCCTTAAATGTAGTTTTGTTTGAAAGTCGACCGATTAACAGTATTGCAGATTTTCTCTAAGGAAAATATAACAGTGACCATGCAATTTCTAATCCTCATCTGTGCTGGACAGTGCTTGTTATCTCCCTGAATATGGCAGAGACAAATCCTGGTACTTTTGATGTTTTCTAATCGTCTTTTTTAAGTTTTATGACAGTAGGAAATTTCTAAGACAGACTCGTTAGGATAACAATTGAACAAGTATTATTGTCAAGCATGAGCATTTATGACAATATATAGCATATATGATTGTATTCTAAAATAATCAAACCAAACAGTACTAAAAACTGAGTCTTCATTTCTTTTTCTCTGGCATCAACAAATTGGGCTTACATAATTCTTATAAATATTTTCATTTTAAAAATTTGTATATATAGCTGAAATATAAAAGTATATTTTATACATTAATTATATTAAAATTATTTATTTTGATATACTCTAGCCCTCTTCTCCCTTTTATAGCTAATCTTGGATAATTATATTCTAAAATCAATTTCTTTTTAAATTTTTTTATACATTCATTTATTAGAAAGAGAGAGAGAAAGAGAGAATGGGTGCACCAGGGCCTCTTGCACTGCAAATGAACTCCAGATGCATGTACCACCTTGTGCATCTGGCTTACATGGGACCTGGAGAATTGAATCTGAATCCTTAGGCTTCACAGGAAAGTAACTTAACTGCTAAGCCTGCTCTCCAGCCATGTCAATTTTTTTTTTAACATAAAATACATTGGCAGTCAAGAGATCGAACTGTCCCACATCATTAATCACTTGCTATCCAAATACTGAGCTGTGATATACCCATATAGGTCATCCTTTTGGTTTAGTGCTAGTGGTGGAAAGTGATACTCTAGAGTCCTCCCATTAATGGTCCAGTCTTATCATCCTCTGGTCAGATAAGATAAGGGTGGTGATCAGTTGTAAAGAATACAATGACTTGAATTAATGCAATACACTAAAAAGTGACTTGAAATATATATCATTATGAATTTTTAAGAATAAAGGCACACAATGAAATGATGATTACATTGGCGGTACCTGCTATCTTAGGCCTTATAGAAGATCAGTCTTTGAGAATAGGAAAGGACATACAAGGCAATAGAGTAGTACTTCAGGCCAATCTTTAATGTTAACTGAATTGCCACTGAATACATTTTTTATTTTTATTTTTATTTTTTTTTTTGGTTTTTCAAAGTAGGGTCTCACTCTATCCCAGGCTGACCTGGAATTCACTATGGAGTCTCAGGGTGGCCTCGAACTCATGACAATCATCCTACCTCTGCCTTCCTAGTGCTGGGATTAAAAGCATGCGCCACCACACACACTTTCATATTATTTTGTTCCTTGAAACATTTGAGTCAATCAGACCAAACAAAAATTTTCTTTAGAAATTACTTTCATTTCCGAAATGTATTTGTGTACTGGTTTCTTTGTAGCATTCCTTACGTAAAGCATTGCATAGTATGTAGTTGTATCACTTAAACAAATTGTCCTTTGGTTGTTTGGTCTCCTAAAAATTAAATAGGGTTTTTTTCTTTAAAATAGTGTCTTTGTTATAAGACATTACAAAATATTTAATACCTTCTCCTTCCCTACTTTTTCCTTTCTTTCTTTTATTTCTTTCTTGTTTTTATTTTTATTTTTTTGACAAAAACAAATTTCTAAGGCCCTTTCTATCCATGATTGGGTGAAATGTACTCATATATTTATGCCAATTTGGTGGAGTTGTAGTCACTAAGAGAAACATAACATTGGATTTGGGTGGTATGCAGTGGTAAGCCCATATAGCTGTTGTTGATATTCTACCTAGGATGGAATTTCAAATAAGATTTGGCAGTTGAAGTAGAAAAAGACAACAAATTCACTAGTTATTCCTATGTTTATACATAAATTCCAAAGCTAAGAGGGTTTGGTGTGCTGATCACTCAGTCTTTGGCATGCTTCCTCCCTCATTTAATTTCTGTCTACCTCACTAGGCAGTAAGCATCTGAACACATAGACCATGTCCTATTGCCTCTTATTTCCCCTCTTCTACATGGGATCTGTGCATGGTTGACCATAAATACTTGTCAAATTGCTGTTTATTCACATCCTCGTTTATCCCTAATCATGAGCACTTTCATATGAAGATGTTGGCTTAGGCACTCCCTGCTGTTTTAGGTATGTAATGATTACCTTGTGGAATGCAGGCATCTTCTTTGTTACTAAATTGCCTGTGATTGTACTTTCTTATGCTACTAAGACATAGTTGTGTACTTGGGGAAGTAAACTACTTTTTAGGAGGACAGACTGTAATCCATATACTTGTCCTTGTTTTTGACCTTGACGTCACTTTCCTATGCTTCTCATATAAAATCCAGAAACAAATCATACATTTCAGATATTATTTTGTTTACATAGTGCCAAGTAAATTATATCAGTGCATCTCTTTTTTTGTAATATAGATAGGTTTATTTAGCTTATGTGGTTAATGTTATATATGCTAAAGGATCAAAAACAATCTGCTCTTCATAAAGTGGCAAATTAATATTGTCTTGGGCACTTTTAAGGATGGTTGTGGTACATAAAACTTTCTATACAGAAAGTCTGGATGATCATCTCTTGCCGTCGAAATGCTACCTTTGTTTTTATAGCCTCTTCAGTTTGTCTTTTTGTTGCCTTATTCTCACCTTTCATTTCCAAATTCATCTTGGAATAATGAGGGGATAAATTACTTCTATTTTTAGTCTGTATCTTCAAATAGAAGCAGATTCCAGACATATATATCCTTAGGCTAGACTATTAAAATTGCTGTTGGGATTCTAGAGTTCACTTCATTAGCTTAGTAATTCAGTCATTTCTAAATGTCCATCAAGTATCTGCTGTAGGAAGAAATTTGTGCTGAGCACAGGGAATACAGCAGCATGAGAAAGAAATCACAAGTGGGCCTGTGAAAGGAAATTGATATCAAATATCCATACAAAAATATTTAGGCACAAATTGCAATTAAGTGCTGGAAGTGAAATTAATAGAGAAAAGAGGGAGAAAAAACTTGACCAAGGATGTCAGAAAGGCATTTCTGACATGTATGTGTGTGGGGATGGTGGTATGTATGTGTGTATTTGTATGTGAGTGGGTGAAGATGAGTGTGCAGTTGCACATGTGCGTGCACATGTGTATGTAGGCCAGATGACAACTTCAGGTTTCATTCTTCAGTTACATCATCCACTTCTTTTGTAGAGAGAGGTGCAAGTGTGTTGGACTACACACAGCAACATATGTGAATAATAGGGATTGAACTTAGGTCTTCATGCTTGCATAGTAGGCACTTTAACAGGTCAGTTATCACCTCAGCCTCAAGCAGTGACATTTAAATACAGAAGCAGAGTGTCAAACTTCAGACCGAGAAAAACATATCCCAAAGGCTTGGGAATGAAGTAAAGACTGAGAAAGCACAAAAGTCCTATGTGGTTGACACACAAAGACTAAAGAGGTAGAGAGACAAGGCAAGAGTGTGATGAGGAAGGTGGGAGCCTACTGCTGAGGAAAACCATGCGGTCAATTAGGTGTTTCTTCCCAAGGCTAAAGCCTAAAGCTGCCAAGGGGCTCAAAGCTGAAATCACATAAGACATTTACTTTCTAGAGATGATTTACTGCAATCTAAAGACTGGGAAATTGGGGCTGAGGTAAAGATGGCTAGGTGGATAAGATTGCTGCCACACAAGCATGAGGGCCTGGGAAGGCCTGATTCAAACCTGATTTAATTGCCAGCACCCATGGAAACATCTGTGAGTGGCCATACACACCTGTAAGCCTAGTCCTGTAAGGAGTGGACACCTGAGAATAGCTGGGATGCACTGGTCAGCCAGCAGCTGCAGCCTCATTGAGAGAATCTATCAGAAGGAAATAAAGCAGAAGAGCAAGAGATGGGGTGCCTTGACATCCTGCTCTGGCATTTACATGTGTGTACATGTGCACACACACATATATAACACACACAGAGATTTACATGTAGAAAAATGATTTAGATGTGAAACATTACAATTCATTTCATCCAACAGTTTATTACAAATTATTTTAGTGTCAGAATATACATCAGTGAGACAAATGGATTACTGATTTGTGGCTTTCATTTTAATTGAGGAAGATGAAAAATTATATAATGGAAATATATGGTTTAAATAAAAATAGAGTAAAGAATACACTCATTAGTAAGGTGGTGTTCTGCACTGGGGTCCAAGTATGTCCATATCAATGTGGTTCTAGAGTAGAGGGCTGACAGAAATGACTCATCATGCAGAGGTGGCTGTCTGGAGGATGACTACTCAGATAGAGGAGCAACATGGTAGAGACTTCAAGGCAGGGGTCTACATGTATGATCCAGAGAAAGCAGCAAGCCCAGTGAGGCATGAATAAAGTAGATTAGGTTGGTATTAAATATCCAGAGACTTGTAAAATAATACAGGTCCCATTGGTCTTACTCTCAGGATTTTGAGCAATGGAAAGTCACTCTGACAGAAGGGGTAGGCATGAGTGAACCATAGGGCTCAAGAGAAGTAGAGAGACCAGGAAAAAGGTTCTGGCAAGAGAGAATGGGGGCTTGGATCAAAAGTAACATGTACGGGCTGGTGGAATGGCTTAGCAGTTAAGGCACTTGCCTGTGAAGCCTCAGGACCCATGTTCAACTCTCCAGGTCCCATGTAAGCCAGATGCACAAAGTGACACAAGCACTCAAGGTTGCGCATGTGCACAATGGGGCATACATGTCTGCAGTTTCAGTGCAGTGGCTGGAGGCCCTGGTGTGCCAATTCTATTTCTAAATTTTAATTAATTAATTAATTTGTACTTAGTGAATACACTCAAGTTTATACCATTATTAGCCTCCTACCTGTCCACCCCCTCCACAGGGACCTTCCTTGTTGGGGTATATGGGTCATGCATTGTGGGGTTAGCCTTCAGTTTGGGGTAGAAGGAAATGTCTCTGCATGTCATGACCCACCATGTGGCTATGAGATTCTTTCTGCCCCCTCTTCTGCAAATTTCTCTGAGCCATGTTGGGTTCATTTTAGGTCTGCTTCAATGTTGAGATCATGGGAGCCTCTGTGTCTCTGGATATCTGGTTTGGTAGGGGTTGATTGTTCTCTGTGCCTATCTCCTTCACTGTTGTGCTGGTTCCTGGTTCTCTGAGGAAATAGCATTCCTGCTTGTTTCTCCAATTATTCTAAGTTTCAGCTAGGGCCCTTTTGAGGTATGATGGGGTGGTTTTGTCCTTAGAAGTCAGGTTGTTTGCTGTTTCTCATATTCTAACTCTCTTGCCTAAGGGGGAAAAAAAAAAGGCCAGTGTCTTGGGCTTGCCATAAATAAATAAATAAAGTAGTATGTAAACATGAACAAAACAATGGATTCTGGATATATTTTAGAAGCCAAGTAAAGCAGAGTCCAAAGTTCTGGGTGAGTAGTGTTAAAGCCAAAGTATGTCAAGAATGATTTCCATACATTGTAAAGAATGACCAGAAGTTGAAGTTGACATATACTCAGAAAAAATGGACTTCAGAAGAGAGTCAGGTTTGGAGCAAATCTTCTAAACTTGAAATCCTAATGCCTTAGTAAAGATGGCAAGAGTTCAGGTTGGTGACTGATATCTGGAAGTTGTTAACAACAAAAGGTAAAGCTACAAGTCTGGGTGGGGCCAAACAGGAGCAAGCTCCAGTAAAAAGGAGAATCTAAGTGCTGGCTCAGGTTTTCTACAGAGATTAGACACTGGAGAGGCAATAAGGAGCCAGCATAGTAGGGTATGGTTATCAATTTGTAAGCCATAGAGGCAAGAGATACCAGGCTTATACAATGTACAGGAGGTAAAACTTACAGCCTCTGCCATGGAACCAGTGAGCAACTCTGGGCTCGCTAGCACTGAAGCCAGTTTTCCTCATTTGCAATATAATTAAGAGAAATCATTAAAGTCATTTATAGTAAGAGCATATAGCACTTTTATAAATGAGCAATAGTATTATTATCCTAAAAAAAAATCTATTGATGCAGCAGAGAAACATCTGAGGAACCGGGCATGGTGGTGCATGCCTCTAATCCCAGTACTCAGGAATCAGAGGTAGGAGGATCTCTGTGAGTTTGAGGCCACCCAGAGACTACATTCCAGGACAGCCTGAAAAACCAAGAACAGACAAAAAAACCTGAGGATGAAGCAAAGAGTAAAATGATTTGATTTTTAAAATCCTTAATTCAATAGGAAATTTTAGGAATGACAATCTTTTATTTGTATTGACTGAGCTACAGATATTTATTTTTAACACTGGTTTTGAAAGTAACTACAACACTATCTAAAAAGATGCAGAGTAAAAGCCATGGTAAGATCACTACTGTGAAAAAGCAAAGGCATTTTTATCTTGCCAGAGACCACTGTACATGCTACAAAATGTGTTGCTGTGAAAATGATTTTTCACAATTGTTGCTGAGCAGGTTAGAACATTAGAGAACCTGAAAATGGACCCAAAACACAGTACCCTCACACAGCATACCTAGAAATTCTTTGTGATTTCTCTTTATGTAGAAGGCCATATTATAACTGATGCTTAATTCTTATTGTTTATGTGTGTATGCGTGGATATGTGGACAAGTGTATGGATGCGTTTGTACCATGGAGCATATGTGAAGGCCTGAGGTTCACCTTGGGTGTTTGTTTCTCCTTCCTCCTGTTTTTTGAGATAATGTCTCTTGCTTTTCTTCTGCATGCACACCAGTCTAACTGCTCTGTAAGCTTCCAGATTCTCCTGGCTTCATCTCCAATTGTCCTAGGCCTAGTAGGGTCACACATGCATGTGGCTTTTTGCATCTGTCCTTATGCAGGAACAGAGGGCTTGCACTCAGGCCTGCAAGCTTGCATGCAAGTGCCTTTAACCATTGCATTATCTCCCCAACCTGTGAGGGTTTATTTTTACCCGGAGGGGTTCAATATTTTCTTGTTATTTCATACTTTATTTAAACACAGATTTAGATTTGGACTATGGAACTTAAGTGTTTTCATGTTTTAGTAGAAATATCCCATTTTACTCTGTTTAATGAGTAACATTGAATAGCAAATGAGCTTTCCTCTAAGTTTTGAGTATAACAGGGTTTGAATTGGTCAACTTCCCACAGGTACTTCTTTGTGGTTGAAGAAGACAACACTCCATTGTCGGTCACTGTGACTCCTTGTGACGCACCTTTGGAGTGGAAGCTTCGCCTCCAGGAGCTGCCCGAGGAGACGAGTGCTGAAGGCTCAGGTAAGCTGTGGGGTCACCCCGGGACAGGGAAAATCATGTGAAGCACACAACCTTCCTCAAAAGAAATGCCGTGAGATCGGTGATCCTGGCTGTATGAAGCAGAGACCCACCTGGCTTTGGGGGCTGCCATTGGCAATCTTTTTTGTGTATTTGCATCATCTGAGGGACTTTAAAAAGTACTGGTGATTGATTTTGGCCACAGAAGTTCTGGCTTAATTACTAAGGGGTATGTCCTGAACAGTGGTGTTTTTAAGAGCTTTCCCATAGGTGGTTCTAATGTTCAGCAAAGACTAAAATCTTCTCATCTCTAGGGAAAAAAGGCCAAAAACAATGTAGTAGATAGGCAATAGCAGCAGCCCATGGCCAAGGAGCAAATCAAGTCAGCAGGAGGAGTAGATTAGACACTTGGGGATAGAGATAGTGGAAAGAAAATAGCAAGATACAAGTAAAATGATAAGTCTGTACAGGCACATGAGGTAATGCTGCTATTCCTTTGAAAGAAAACATAGCTTACAGGTGTTCAGCAAAGGATGCTTAGAACATTGGAGGTGCCCATAGGGAATGATGAGACACATAGTTACTGAACTCTAGTAGTGAACCAGACATATGATGAGTGAGTTCATATCATACTTTAAGAATATGAAATTTTACAGTTTACCATAAACATTCAGTGATAAGCTAGAAAAGGTTTGTTCCCACTCTGGTTACCCAGCCTTGGAAACCCATCATTGATACTTACATGGCATTGATATTAGCAATAGCCGAAGATAGAAGAAAATAGTTTCATTGTGATACTTCCTGTGCACTATTCCTGAGCACATGTTCTATACAATGAACCTCAGCTACTCTGACTGATAATTTTATACTTTGTATTTTAGTAAGATCATCAAGCTCTGTTAACAATGGTGAAATTAGTAAAATTAGTTCCCATCAAAATGTAAAATTAGCCCTTTTGCTAAGTACATTCAAAGTCAAATTACTCATTTCCAAAAAAATTAAAAGTAGTCCTTGACCTAATATTTCCACTAATAATCTAATGACAAAATAATTTAAATTGAGTAAAGGCTTTCATATATATAAGGATGTTCCTTACAATGGTCAAAAATAACCCAATAGTATTAATGTATGATGTAATACTAAGTGAGAAAATAGTATGCAAATGATAGAAGTCTGTTTAGGATTCACATATGCATGAGAATACAGTTGTTAAACTATACAGAGTAATGTATGAAAAAATATTAACTGCTCAAAATATGTAAAGAAAAGACTGGATGGAAATAGGCCAAAGTAATAAGACTACCTCTGGATGAATGAGTTACTGGATCTTTAAAAACTTTTATTTACCATGGGATATTGTTTACAATCATGGAAGTTGTCAATTAAAAAAAAAAAAGAAATCCATATTAGATGTGAGCATCCTTAAAATAAGACCCTCAGGCTAGAGAGTGGTTAAGGAGCTTGCCTGCCATATTCAGGTTGGATTTCCCAGTGCCCATGTAAAGCCAGATACACAAAGTGGCACATCTATATGGGGTTCCTTTGCAATGGCCTAGAGGTCCTGGCACATGTTCTCATTCTCTCTCTCTCTCTCCCTCTCTCTCTTTCTCTCTTTCTCACTCATTCACTATCTCTCTTTGCTTGAACATAAATAAAAATATTTTTCCAAAGAAAAAAAACATTTAGGTTGATATTGTACATATGTAATTACAATGAATGTAATGGGGAGGTAATATGATGGAGAATGGAATTTCAAATGGGAAAGTGTGGGGGTGGGGAGGGAGGGAATTACCATGGGATATATTTTATAATCATGGAAAATGTTAATAAAAATTAAAAAATAAATTAAAAAATAAAAACTGTTATTTATGTCTTTCTGTTCTGTTTTAAATGTCTTATCTTTAAAATGGAGAAGACATCAGATGTTTGGAAACACAGTATAAGGCTGTCAAGCCACAGTAACATGCTTATTCCTCTACCTCCTGCATATTTTCCAGGTGATCCTGAACCTCTGGAGCAGCAGAAGCAGCAGGTCACCAATGAGGAAGGCACTGAGCTGTTCTCCTACAAAGGCAACGATGTCGAGTACTTTTTGTCTTCTAGTTCTCCATCTGGTTTATATCAGTTGGAGCTTCTTTCAACAGAGAAAGATACACATTTCAAAGTATATGCCACCACCACTCCAGAGTCTGATCAGCCATACCCAGAACTACCATATGACCCCAGAGTTGACGTAACCTCTCTTGGACGCACCACGATTACTTTAGCTTGGAAGCCAAGCCCCACAGCCTCTTTACTGAAACAACCCATTGAATACTGTGTGGTCATCAACAAAGAGCACAATTTCAAAAGTCTTTGTGCAGTTGAAGCAAAATTGAGTGCAGATGATGCCTTCATGATGGCCCCAAAACCTGGCCTGGACTTTAGTCCCTTTGACTTTGCCCATTTTGGATTTCCTTCAGATAATTTGAGTAAAGAACGCAATTTCCTAGCAAAGCCTTCTCCAAAGCTAGGACGCCATGTCTACTGGAGACCCAAGGTTGACATTCAGAAAATCTGCATAGGCAACAAAAACATCTTCACTATCTCTGACTTAAAACCTGACACACAGTACTACTTTGATATCTTTGTGGTCAATGCCAACAGCAACATGAGCACTGCCTATGTGGGTACCTTCGCCAGAACCAAGGAAGAAGCAAAGCAGAAGACCGTGGAGCTCAAAGATGGGAGAGTTACAGATGTCTTTGTCAAAAGGAAGGGAGCCAAGTTTCTCCGATTTGCTCCAGTCTCTTCCCACCAAAAAGTCACCATCTTTATTCACTCTTGTCTGGACACTGTCCAGATCCAAGTGCGAAGAGATGGGAAACTACTTCTCTCACAGAATGTGGAAGGCGTCCGGCAGTTCCAGCTGAGAGGAAAGCCCAAAGCAAAGTATGTCATTCGACTGAAAGGAAACAAGAAAGGAGCTTCCTTGTTGAAAATCCTGGCCAGCACCAAGCCGAGCAAGCAGGCTTTCCCCTCTCTTCCCGAAGACACGAGAATCAAAGCCTTTGACAAGCTGCGTACCTGTTCTTCAGTTACAGTTGCTTGGCTAGGCACCCAGGAAAGGAACAAGTTTTGTATTTATAAAAAAGAAGTGGATGATAACTACACTGAAGACCAGAAGAAAAGGGAGCAAAACCAATGCCTAGGACCAGACACAAGGAAGAAATCAGAAAAGGTCCTCTGTAAATATTTCCACAGTCAAAACCTACAGAAAGCGGTGACTACTGAAACAATCCAAGGTCTAGAGCCTGGCAGATCTTACCTGCTGGATGTTTATGTCATAGGGCATGGGGGTCACTCTGTGAAGTACCAGAGTAAAGTTGTGAAAACAAGGAAGCTCTGTTAGTTACCTACCTTGTATAAAGAGATCTTATATAAAACTTGAAGAGGGTCATTGAATCACTTTCCCTAAAACTGACTACTCCCACAGCTGATAGAAGTTGTGCCCTGTATTTGGACTGTGGAAGGAAAGACATCCACATGTGTATATTGATGTCAATATAGCATAACTTGGAGACTTTGTTTAGTACCCCATGGTACTTAGGGTACATGTGTTTATTGCCAGCTGATGTCAAGGGAGGAGGATACCTTGAAGAAACTGCCATCCCTTGCTTTGATCACTGCATGGACTGCTTCTAAATTATTTTATTACCTAAAAAAATTTAAATATGCCATTCATTGCACAATTCACAAATGAAAATTATTCCTCTCTATAGATGCTAGGGGATATATATATATATACATATATATATATAAATTATTTTATAAAGTGTTTTAAATGTCAGTGTTTCTATTATTGTAAACTACTAAATTCCTTCTCTGTTAAAATATAGATCTAAGTATTATTAAGTTGACAGTCCTCTAGACAGTTACATTGCTCTTGTAAATTCTTTTCTGTCCAGTAACATGTTTAAATACTGTATATATCTCATGTACAAAGTTGACACATGTTGTATTCATGTACATAAAATTAAGGTTATTAGATTATTGTACTGTTTATTTTCCCAAGAAGCTACCTTGGTATATTCAATTTCTAATCTGTTCTTAAACATTGGACTCTTTTTCGTAGTTAAGAGCCATATCTCTTAACAGTTACTATGGCATCAGGAACAGTTATTAAAATCTTCATTTTGGCATTTAGTAGGAGCCAGCCTTTGTGGGAGCAGAAAGAGCTTTGATAGACTTGTTTTACAAGAGGACAAGGCAAGCACTGCCAACTCCACAGGCCGTCAACAAATCATCCGCAACATCTCAAAATACATCACATTTAAACATTTATTATAAGTGCTGAAGCTGAGATATTTATTTAGTGTTTTCCATCTACTTGAATATTAATGAAGTAGTCATACTAACCTCTAGCTGAAGCAACTGAGCACACACCAATCAGGATTTGGGTGAGTAATGACTGTAAAAGCCACTGCTTTTGACATTCAATTTCCATGGATTGTCTCAAAATCTTGGCATAAGACACAATGTAAGCAGAGCATATCTAAGGCCATCCATTATAGCCTGCACAAAGAGCAGTTTTATCCTATACAGGTTCTGTTCATAAATCCTAAGGTATCATGAGACTACAAGATCTGGGTTCAGGAAAGCCTGAAATTTGCAATCACCCACAACAGTATGGCTTTAGGAAGATCATTTACTTTTCATTTGTTTTTTCCATCTATAAAATGCAGGTCATGATTAGTTTGAATAAGCTGGCACTGTTAGAAACCTTCTGTCATCAGAGGTCGTGTCTTTTAGACCTCTATGTATAAATTGTGAAGTTCTGTGACTACAGGTATGGCCCATTCATGTCCTTGGCACATCTGTGCTGAGGTGGGTGCTCATGAGGAATGTTCTTAAGGAGGAAGGAATTGCTATGGAGGTGATGCAATGTGCTCTGCTCACCTTAGGAGAAAATATCCCCCTTGAAAACGTAACACATAACTCTTCAACTATAACTTTTTCCATGAAAAAATTGACCACATCTGTATAAAACAGGGATGATGTCTTTTAAAAGTTTTAAAAGATTCTTTTAAAAGTTAAAGAATATGTCCTGACTGCTCCCATCTAATCAACCCCTTTGAAAGGAGATATTTCAAATGTAAAAGTATTCCCAAGATCTCACATCCTAAATTATAAATGTGGTGTCTTACAAGGTAAATCACTTTCTAATAATATTCACATATAAACTATTGCCAAGCAATGCATTAATTGAAGATATAGAAAATCAAAGCTACTGCTGTTTCTGAAAGCAACTACTGTCTGGAAAACTCTCAGAATCAGGCTAGGTGAATTTAGGCAAGCTTTTACTTATCAACTATCTGTGATGGTAGCTTCTACATGTTCTGGAAAATACAAGAATTCATCTATGGCCCAGTAAAATTCACCTTTTATAAATTGTAGGAAAATTAAATTCATTTGGGGAACTTCTATCATTCATAAAGAAAGAAAAGAAACTTTATTTAAAGTCAAGCTCTCATATTTCTTAATATGGATTTGAATAACATTCAGGTAAAATACAGACAAGAAAACAAGCCTATTCTTAATTAACCAAAGAATGAGAAGCTAATATGAAAGTATACTTGAGCTCTGAGGGGAATCATGTTACTATCAGAATATTTACAATACCATATGTAGACAGATCTTGAGAAGGGAATCTTTAAGGATATGTAAAAGGAAGCAAAGGAATAAAGAAGAAAATAAAAGAATAAGGAAAGGAAAAGATGGAGGAGGAAAGGGGAGGAAAGAAGGGAGACAAGGAAGGGAATTAAAGATCAGACAAATAAGAATGGCATTCTCATAGTCAAACACCAAAACAAGGACATTGTTTGGACTACAAAATCCTATCAAGAATATATTTCATCAATTCTTAGTTAAAAATAAAACCACTTGTGGATCATTTTTCAAAAATATATCCTTCAAGACCATTTCGAATATTCATGGGGACAGTGTGGTATCTGCAACTGGCCACTCCAAATTTATGAGAAAAAAAAAAAGCTTAGAAACACCAAGTATGTCTAATCTAGGTTTGCATGAACATGAACTTAAGGCTGTAACATCATTGCTTTGCTTTATTGCATTAATCGTAAGTTTGGGGATCTAAAATTATACAGAATCAGTGAAAATTATTTTCTTGGTTAATTTATAATTAATGTCTACATTACTTTTAAAACCTGTATTCAAGGATAAAAGGATATATGCATTCCTGATTTTTGTTACTCAGAGCACATTGAAAATATTATAACTTTAGAATCCTTGATATTCAAATGAGGCAAAGAAACCTGAACTAAAACATCATAGCCACTCATATATTTTAAAGTTTGAAACCTTAATAGTTCTTGTTTTGGGGGGGGGGGGGTCATTGAGGAGAGGTAGACATCCGCAATGAAAGTACACACAGAGAATTTGTTTCACAACTCAAGAGCTTCAATGGAATGAATCCAGGATCCCTTCCAATACCTTATCAATTCCTACCAGTCCTCATGCTGGTGCAGCTCTCATTTTTACAATGAGGAAATTGAGGTCTAATTATGACGAACTGAGGTTTCTTCACTCCTCACTTAACACTTACTCAGACGTTGGTTTTAGGCATAACATCACTCTCCAAAACATTCCACAACTCACTCAGTTTTTTCTATGGCGTGGCTGGCTGTAACGAAACAACACAGAATAGCTAAAATGGAGAAGAGGATCATTTGGAGCATGTCCAGAGCCACTTCCTTCCCCACTTTGATATGGTGGGACAGAGATAACATCAGCTGGGAACTTGCCTTTAGACTCTCTCCCCAGGGCCTGGAGAGGTGTCTGCTGCCAGACGTCAGCTGTCTTGTGTTTGTAGTTGACTGAGAGACCTGGTAGACATCAGGGTACACTCACCATTGTGTTTTCCTGAGAGTATTGGCCTAAAAAATTCATAGTAGTGTGGAATCTTGGCTTTTTGTTGTTTCAGAAGAAGGAAGTAGGAGAAGGGAGCACACAGAGAAAGTGGACTGCAGAAAGGAGAGTTAGTTATAAGAGGCCTGAAAGTGGAAGAGAAGCAAGAGAGCTACTAAAGTCTGAATTTATAAAGGTTTTGATACTGTCTTACGTGCAACTCACACTTGGACCTGAATCACCACCCTCTATTAAATTGTATTCTTCTGATTGACATTTTTCATTTCCTAAGGCTGGTGGAGCATGCATATGGATGTAATTTACTTCATTACCCTTCACATCACTCCTGCTCATCCTATGAGAAAAAAAAAAGAGAAAAGAAAGAGCTGATGTACCACATAGAAAAACATTTTTCCCAAGATTGAAAACCCAAGGCCTTAGGCATAGTGACGCTGTTTTGCTGTTGTTATTTAGGTCTCAGTAGCGACAGGATGGGGCCAGCTCTCCCATAGTTGTGGGGAAAGGCAGCATAGGAGCCCTACATCCTAGCAAAAACACATTAACACAGAACTAAGGATGAAGTATCAGAATGTAGCTCATCACTTTACTAAGCTGAGGAGAAGTTTCAAGCAAGTAGAAGATTTTCTTGAAATGTGTTAGAAATGTAATTTAGAGATGCTGAGTCAGGAACAAATATACCAAGCAAACTTCCAGGATAAGGTCATCTTCATGTTGTCTGTTCTGGGAATAATTTTTGAATGAAAGCAAAGGTGTAAATCAGAGGGGTTTGAGCAGTTCAGTTCTGATTACAGGTGATGAGATCCAGGTGGAACAGTCTGTAAAACATAACCATAACCATATTGCAAAGAAAGTATTCAGTGATGGTATTTATTTTTATTTTTTTGGTAAGATTTTATTTTTAACCCTGGCTTGACATGAGTCATTTTAAACAGCAGTATTAAGATATGGCTTCTCTTTCCCCTTTCTCCCATGATTTGGAAATAAGCAAATATCCAGTTCTAGTCTCTCCCTTTTTGTGTAATCCCTCCAACTGTGTAATTACAGTAGCACAGAATAATATAAACCAGACATGCTCACCCTGCAGCCATGGGCTGCATGCATCCCAGGATAGCTACAAATGCAGCCCAACATATTTGTAGATGAGATCATCATATTGCAATGTCAAATGATTGAACACCCCTGCTCAACAGTTGTTTTAAGATCTACTTAACAAAAACCCTCATGTCCATATTTAATTATAATCCTGACAGGTTCTGCTCCTGAGAAACTATCATAAATGAACAGGGTACATTAGCACTTAAGGCACAGAAACTTGACTATTGAGATTCCTTCCTTTTCAAAAATGTGTTCTGACCTATTAACTACAACTTAGCATATTAGGTACCCTCACCACACAGGCTGGAAAAGTTGCAAAATGCCAGATTTAAGAAGCAGTTTTGAGAAGCAAAATGTTACTCTAAGAACCACAGGGGAAGGCTGGGAAGAAAGCTCAGTCAGCAAATTGTTTGCAGTACAAGCGTGAGACCTGAGCTTGGTCCCCAGCACCCAAATAAAATCCACATGTGGTGGTGCACTATCATTGAGAAGACAAAGACAGGAGGATCCCTGGCATTTTCTGGCTAGTTTGTCTAGCCAAATTGGAGAGTCCTAGGTTCATTCACAAAGAATAAGATGGAAAATGATTGAAGAAGAGACTTGGCGATCTCTGACTGCCACACACACATATGCACACAACACATGCGTGACCACACAATATGGACACGCTTATATACAGGTGTGTGTGCACACGCACAAACACACACACACACACACACACACACACACACACACACACGTGCTTTCACCAAACAAAAACAAGAGACACAGGTAAACATCTCACAAGCCTTTGTCTGGCCTACCTTGTATTCTTCTAAGTCTATGTAGCTGAAGTGACATGACTGTGGCTTAGCTAATTTCATAGAAATAGACACAGACTGATCTAACAGCAGTTCAGTCATCTTACTGGTATAATAGATATGGCCTTGCCTAATGGTTCATTATCATGTATCAGAGCAGCTACTAGAAGCCTTAGCAACATTTAATGTTAACTGCTTGCTCTGGTTGTAGTAAGAACTTTATGTGGGAGAAACAAATAAGCATGCATACATTTTTAAAACATTTTTAAGTTTTTATTTATTTATTTGAGAGCGACAGACAGAGAGAGAAAGAGGCAGGCAGAGAGAGAGAGAGAATGGGTGCACCAGGGCCTCCAGCCACTGCAAACGAACTCCAGATGTGTGCACCCCCTTGTACATCTGCTTAATGTGGATCCTGGGGAATCAAGCCTTGAACTGGGGTCCTTAGTCTTCACAGGCAAGCACTTAACTGCTAAGCCATCTCTCCAGCCCCATGCATACATTTTTTAAAGAATAAAATTGAACCAATTTTATTATAACAAAATACCATTTTACAAATGTTTTAGAAGTTAAGACTTGTAATTAACCATTTAAAAATAGTATTATTCAGGGCTGAGAAGATTGCTTAGTGGTTAAGGCACTTGCATTTGAAGCCTAAGGACCCAGGTTCAATTCTCCAGTACCCACATAAGGCAGATGCACAAGGTGCCGAATGCTTCTGGAGTTCATTTGCAATGGCCAGAGGCTCTGGTGTGCCCATTTCTCTCTCTCTCTCTCTGTCTCTCTCACTCTCATTCTTACTCTCTCTCTCTCTATCTGTCTCTCCCTCCCTCTCCCTCTCTCTCTCCTTTTTCTCAGTCTCTCAAATAAAAATAAATATATCTTTTAAGATAGTAATATTCAGTATCTCCTTCCTATGGATCAAAGCTTGTAATTATTCCTCCAATAACACTATGATGTAACTTACAGGCTGTAGAATTTTGCCTGTTTCTATCAACATTTGATTGCATGATCCTCAGGTATGGAAAAGGATGACAGGTATGAAAACAGGGTATGAATTACATTTCCATTCACACTGGGTTTTGTACAAGTCCCATTGACTAATGGTAGGTTTGTGCTTTGAATACAGCCACTTGCTGAGCAAGTTGATGGCTGTGGATACTCATGACAGTTCCTTTGCCAATTCCATGGGCAAGCATTCCAGAGAGAGCCACACCGAAGTGGGCAGTTCTGGAGGTTTGGGTGCCAAAACACACAGAATAGCTATGTTCTGCCATGGAAATCTTAGAGGAGCAGAACTACTGTTTTTAATATTTCTGAGGACTTGGAACATTCTTAAACTAGTTTTATGTACATAAAATTCACTTCAACTTTAAAGGTCTCTTGGTGACTTATATTAAACAGAAGAAAACATATCTTGGTTCAACCGAGCTTTCTCTTTTCTACTAAATTTATATAGCCTATTAAGAGGAAGAAAGCAGTAGAAAAAGGGATTTGGGGTGTTTTCTTAACTTTTGAGGACTTAAGCTTTCTTATTTGTAAAATGAGAGCTGTGATGTCTCCATGTTTCCTTTTAGGAAAATCAAGGCAGATACTAAACCTTCAGCACATGCTGAGTACTAAAAATTTGAAATAGCCATTGAATCATCATAGTAACCCTCAGACGAAGCCATGGCTGCAGTCTCATTGAGCAAATAAGCTATATATCTGCTCAAGGGCACAGTTTAATGTGGTGGAGCTGGACTTGATTCTAGCTACATATGGCTCTAAATAAATGCATCTTTTTATGTCCACATGTATGGACATGAGCTCTAGTGCTTCTTGAGCCAAAATTGTACCAGAGTTGGCTACACATTGATGGTGGGGGGGGGTTCATGAAACAGAGCAAGAGTAGCATATAGTCAAGATTAGGCTGGACATTTACAAACAAATATACACATATATACATACATATATATGTATATATACATATATATATATATGTAACTAGAAACAGTGGAGAAATAATTGATAAGATATTGTTGTTTCTCTCATTGTGTATAGTTTTTCCATCATACACTATGTCTTATACCACAACAATAAAATTGTTTGCTTATATATCTTATTATATAAAATTTGCTATAATTCTTATATATTATATGATTTGTAATATGTCAATAAACCTTTATTTAATGTTTTTGTGTTCACTTTTCTGTTTAAAGAACTATCTTTGTCTTTGCTTCTATCTTGCCCTGTGTACATAGTGCCTTCTTATAGTCTAGCTTTTGTTGACAGCAGATGTTTCTTGGGTACTCACTACATAATGCTAAGCCCTGAGTTGAAATTTTTATCCTGAACTGAAGCACTGTATCTTTAATCCACAAGATTACCTGATAAGGTGGATTCTATCATTTTGTACATTTAATAGAGATCATAGAAATTAAATAACTTTCCGACTGCTTGCTGCTCATAGAAGGTGCACCCAGAGTCAAATCCTGCAGTTGGTTATAAAGCCAACCCAGGAAGGGTGATTCTGACTCACTCCTTTGGGAAAAGGTTCTCAGGCTCCTATTGAGGATCACACTGGTTCAGATCTATTAACATCTGTTTGACTAGTGCTTGTTTTACTGAGGACTGGCTTTGACGGCATATTGAATGTTTGCTGATGATGCTCTTCTGATTTGCTTTGTTACACCTCTGTTCCCATGTAAATCATTCCTTTTGCACTTGGCACTTAAGAAGCTCTTATACTGCCACTGCCTGAGTCCCAGGGTGAAAGATAATGAACATTGTGCCCTGAGTGGAAAAGGAGAAAGCCAGCAGCAAAATTTCCATAGTGTCAACAGGACTATGAGCTAGTCACTGGGTTTCTTTCATAACTTTCCTGGGTAATGCTAACAAGAGATGAGAGTCCTATTGTTCTCTTGCCCTCTCCAAATTGAGAAATGATTTTATTGTTAACATAATTTTTATATGTGTATGTGTGGTGTGTAAGCCAAGCATAACTCTAATATTGGCTCTAATACCTTTCCACACAGAAACTATTTTAACAGTTTTACCTAAATTATGATATTTCTCCTTCATTGCATAAAAATCTTAACTTTTTATCATGTACTGAAATACTAAATATACAGATCTGTCACTGGCTTTTAATTTTACTTGCTATTTTGGCCTGTATTCCAGTTTGATGTCATTTTTTTAAATTTTTAGTTCATTTTTGTTTATTTATTTGAGAGTGACAGAGAGAAAGAGGCAGATAGAGAGAGACAGAGAAAGAGAATGGGCATGTCAGGACTGCCAGACACTGCAAAAGAACTCCAGACACATGCTCCCCCTTGTGCATCTAGCTAGCGTGGGTCCTGGGAAGTTGAGCCTTGAACTGGAGTCCTTAGGCTTCACAGGCAAGTACTTCACTGCCAAGCCATCTCTCCAACCCCCTCACTTATTATCATTATTTTTTTAATGATCAGCTTTAGGTGTCTTGGACAGTAGGTAGGTTATCCATGTTATAAAAAACTAAGCTTTGGGCTGGAGAGATGGCTTAGCGGTTAAGCACTTGCCTGTGAAGCCTAAGGACCCCAGTTCGAGGCTCGGTTCCCCAGGTCCCACGTTAGCCAGATGCACAAGGGGGCGTATGTGTCTGGAGTTCGTTTGCAGAGGCTGGAAGTCCTGGCGCGCCCATTCTCTCTCTCTCCCTTTATCTGTCTTTCTCTCTGTCTGTCGCTCTCAAATAAATTAAAAAAAAAAAAAAAAAACTAAGCTTTTACCTGACATAGTTGTTCAATGTATGAAGATATATGTCATATGAGTGCACAGCAAAGGCTTACACCACCACACATCAAGCTAGCTGAAATTTAACTTTGAACTATGGAGGGACTCTTTTGCATAACAACACCTCTCCCAACAAAACTATTTCCAAAACTGTCTTCATCTTCAGTCTATTAGTTATTCATAAGGATGTTCTACTGATAATGAAAATATAGTCCCACAATTCTAAGAAACAGATATTCTTAAATGTAAACTAAAAGAAAATGTTTTTATAGGTAAGGGATTTTTACATTATCATTTATGTTTAACATATTTGAGGTGACCCGATATTTCTGATTCACACTAATCAGGTGGACATTTAGTAAATAAAACTGACATTCTTTGTAGAAATTTTCCTTGAATGCATGCAACATTAGGGATTTCATTAAAAGCAAATCATCTCCCTGGCTTCTCATTTACCATCCCCTCAAAGCCTCTAGCCCATTAAGATCAGAATCATAAATTTTATTTTTTCTATTTTATTTTACTGGTGTAAAAATATTTAACATAAGATCTACCAATGTAACAGAATTTTAAATGGACAGAACCTGTAGGTACAATTTTGCATAGTAATTCTCTAGAATTTAATCCACCCTGCTTAACTGAAATTTCATGTCCACTGATGAGTAACTTCATTTTCTGTTTGTTCAGATTCTGGAAAATCCTATTCCTGTCTTTGATTCTATGAATGTTCCTATGTAGTTAGCTCATATTAACGGTAGTCTTGTGATATATCTCCCTGACAGACTTTTTAGCATAATGCTTTCTGGGTCCATTTATGTGGTAACATGCTGCATAAATTACTGCTTTTTAAAAGTTTAATTGTACTTCCTTGTGTGCATGGGCAACTTGTTTATCCAGTCATTGGTTTCATTGTTCTGCTATCATGAATGTTGCAGTCAGTTTCACATTGCTGACAGAAAGCACCTGACCAAAGCAACCTGTGGGAAGAAAGGCTTTATTTTGGCTTATAGACTCAAGGGTAAGCTCCACGATATCAGGGGAAAACATGGCATGAGCAGAGGCTGGGCATGACTTCCTGGCCAACATCACTTGGGCAATAGCAGCAGAAAAATGTGACAAACACAGGCAAGAGGAAGCTGGCTATAGCACCCATGAGCCTCATCCCAACAATACACCACATCTAGGAGGATCTTATTCCCAAATTTCCATAAGCCAGGGACCTAAAATTCAGAACACATTAGTTTATGAATCAAACCACCACATTCCACCCATCACCCCCATAAACTGATTATCCATGATGTAAAACGCAATGCATTCAGTCCAACTTTAAAAGTCCCCATAGTTTTAATCAATCCCATTGATGTTTGAACATTCCCAAAATCCAAGATCTTTTAACTGAGCCACAATACCAATAATAATAATAATAATAATGATGATGATGCCACAGAGTAAACATTCACACTGCTAAAGATGGCTCTGTGCATAGCAAAGAAATATTGAACCAATAAAAGATTTGAAACAAACAAAGCAAATATCAAACTCTGTAGCTCCAAGTCTGACAATTCTAAAGAGTGACAATCCTAGCCTGATAATTCTAACCAGTGATGAGTCGTTGGAGTTCCAATCCCTGCCCCCCCAGTTAGGCTAGTCATAGTCCAGGAAAACTGCATCCAGTGCCAGCAGTACTCCTTGGCAACCATCCCATATCCCTGGCATCATTGTTTTGTCTCAACTGCAATCCCTGGTTCATCCTCAGGGCTTCATTGGGCCTCCATGCAGGCAATACAACAAGCCTGCTTCACACTGCCCATGGTCATTGCCAAACAACAAAACACATTGTTTTTGCAACATTTGCAAATTCAATGACTTCTCTTTACTGCATTTGTTATACTCTATAGTACCCACTGGACAACCAATTTGTTAAACCAAAGGGGAAGTAAAGCTGATTTTGAAGAGAAAGATACTCCTTCAGCATTCAGGCCCCTTGCTTTCAAGACTAATACACCCTTCCTGCTTTCCCAATGCAGATTAGATGGCCCAATCTCAACGGTTATAATCTCTTAAATAAACTGCAGTTGAACAGGCAGCAGTTTTGACCCAAAGATTTCATTTCTTTCTGTGCCATATCCATCTGCTCACACCAGTCCATTTGTATGCAAAGTAACCCTGCTCTCATTCTTGGGACACAGGCAGACAAAACACAGCAATCCTCTCATGCAAATTGCTTCTAGCCCAGTCCCTATAAAGTTCTTTCTCACCTTGATAAGCAAAATCTCAGAGTCCATAATTCTTACCACATTCAGGTCTTTCAACCATGATCAAAATGGTCCATCAAACTACTTACGGCACTGCAATTCATCTGTTAGGCCAAGGTTTCAAATCCTTCCACATTCCTCCAGCAAATCAGTTCCAATAGGACAAAATCTACAGGATCAGTTTTCTAGCAGCAAGGACCCTAATCATAGTATGAATTTTACTGAGTCAGCATCACTATACTGGCAGAAAGCATCAGACCAAAGCAACTTGTGGGAGGAAAAAGTGATGTCAGGGGAAAATGTGGCATGAGCAGAGGCTTGGCATTACCTCCTGGTCAACATCATTTGGACAACATCACCAGGAGAGTGTGCCAAACACTAGAAAAAGGAAGCTGGCCATAACACTAATAAATTTGCCCCCAATAATACACTTGCCTTCAGGAGGCTCCAATTCTCAAACTGCTACCAGCTGGGGACCTAACATTCAGAACACAAACGATTTTGGGGGACATCTAAATCAAAACACCACAGTGAATATGCTGCAATATACATGAAGTGATATGGTAGTTTCTAGACTATGACTTCAATTCTTTGGGTAAGTACTATAAAATAGGATTAGTAAAGCACATGATGATTTAATTTCCTGAATGGCTTTCATGTTGTTTTCCATGGTGGCTACATCATCTACATTCCCACCAAAAATGTTATGGTTCCAGTTTCTCCAATTCCTCACAATTTTACTAATTATGTATGTATTTATTTATGTATATATTATTTACTTTCATGATGAATATACTAGCTGGCTTGAGGTGGCTTGTGTTTCTCTGATGATTAGTGATGCTAAGCATGACTTTATAGACATTTGCATATTGATATATCTTTTCTGTTCAAGCCCTTCGCCTATTATAGTCTGATCATAAGTTGTTTTTTTTTTCCCTACTGTATGTTGAAGTTTCTTATACATTTTAGATTGCATCTCTATCAGATGCATGGTTTGAAGATTTATTGTGTAGGTTCCAAAGATAACCTTTTGACTCTGTTGATCCTTTGCTGCATATAAACATTTTAGTGTGTTGTGCCCTCTCATTTATTTTCCATTGTGTTTTTGTGCTTTTTAAGTTATTATATCACTTGCATAGTATATTTAAGGAGTATATAATTTTTTTGTATGTTTTTGTTTTTGTTTTTCAAGGTAGGGTCTCACACTAGCTCAGGCTAACCTGGAATTCACTATGTAGTGTCAGGATGGCCTCAAACTCATGGTACTGCTCCTACCTCTGCCACCACGCCCAGCTAAGCATATATAATTTTTAAAAGATTATTTCATCTGCAAAGTGGGTAAAATATACAGTTAATGCTAACACCTAATTTTTTAATAAAAGTTCTTATTTTTTATGCATTTACAAAAAATTGCATATAATTTTAAACTGCCTTTTTAAACATTTTATTTATTTATTTGCAATTGGAGAGAGAGAGATAGGGAGACGTACCAGGTCCTTTAGCCTCAACAAACTTTAGATGCATAAGCCAGTTTGTGCATCTAGTTTTACATGGGCACTGGGGGCCTGAACCCTGGTTGTTAGGCTTTGCAGTCAAGCTCCTTAACCACTGAGCGATCTCTCCAGCCTTATAATTTTAAAATAAATATGAAAAAGATAAAATGTTACTTATAAAAATACACATAGACTATCATAACCATAACATCTTTGACTCGGAGTTATACTTATGTTGCAGAATGAAAGTGCTGCCAACTTCAGAAGTTGTATATATGAGTGTGTTTTTAAATTTTTCTGCCTCATGCTGCCTTTGTCTGGAATTTTATAAAGACTGCCCCTGCCTCACAAAATTAAGCAGTTTGGTGGTTTGATCCATGTGTCCACCATAAACGCATATATTCTGAAAGCTTGGTCCCCAGCTGGTGGCAATTTGGCAATTGGCTCCTCCCGGAGGTGATGTATTGTTGGGGGAGGTCTTATGGATGTTATAAAAAATCTTCCCCTTGCTAGTGTTCAGCACTTTTTCCAGCTGCTATTGTCCTCTTGATGTTGGTGAGGAGGTGATGTCCACCCTCTGCTCAAGCTATTGTCTTCCCTGCCTTCATGGAGCTTCCCCTCAGGTGTGTAAGCCAAATAAAACTTTTCCTCCCATAAGCTGCCCTTGGTTGGGTGGTTTTTGCCAGCACTGTGAAGCTGACTGCAACAAAGAACATTCCTTTTCTTTGTACATAAGAGATAATTTGTATAGCATTGGGAATTATTATTTTCTTTACATTTGATACAATATAGCTATAAAATGCCTAATTTTCTTATCTTCTGAGATATCATAAACACCTATTTATGATTGTATACTATTCAATTTTTAAAAATTTTTCTGACTAAGAATTTGTATTTTTACTTTTCTTCAAATTTTGGCTTAACCTTTTAATTTAAAAGTTTAATTACATATGTTATAGCTTCATATGTTACCTATATTTTTATTCTTTTATTAATATAATTCTGTTTTATTTTTTCAGAGCAGCAGTTTTGGGTTTAATTAATCTTTTAAATTGTTTCTAGGACTTCCGGTTAGGATGGCAGCGTAGGTACCATGCCAAAGCAGCCTAGGGGGGAAAAAGCCAAAAAAAAAAAAAAAATCTCAACAAAATACACAGTTTTACTAAAAAGTGAGGTGTATAGGAAATTGAAAGGGCAGCAGAGAAGTAGGAGAGATCCAGAGCATCCAGAGCCTGCACTGGCCAGCAGAAGCAGCTCCTCCAGGTCTGCGTGGCAGCAGTGGAGGCACACCAGAAAGCTGCCAGGCTTGGCTTGAGCTGCAGGAAAAACCAGGTGAGGGGATTTTCCACTCACACCGAAGGTCTCTGCAAACTCAAGAAACGTGAAGGGAGAGTGGCTGTGAACAATGGAGGAGCAGATCACAAGGTAGAAGAACACGAGAAACAGCAAGAGAACTAGAGCAGCATCTGCAGCATCCCCTCCCCCACCACCAGTGACCAGCTCCAGTGAACAGAGCAGCAGTCCAGGGACCCGGCCACACCTATTTGAACCGACACTGGGACCCAAGCAGGAGCAGAGGTAACTGTGATTACACCAGGGAAGGGACTCAGCTGGTCACAAGCTGACTTGGAAAACTCAACAGATCAGAAATATTAACCTCCTTGTTGTCAGGATTAAGGGTGTGGGTGGGGCACCAAACACCATAAGGGACAGTTAGAGGATCCAGTTGTCATAATAACTACTCGTGTGTAACTACTCTGAGAGTCTTGAGAGCCACACCTAATGCCTTAAGTTCCTACCCTGAAGTTATATAACACCAGATTGTCTGATACATCTAATAATACCCAGCTAACTAGAAAATCCAATCATTAAATAATCCAGAATGCAAAAATATATATACTATAACACAAGAAACACCAAAAATCAAGACAATATAAATCCACAAAAAAGTATTAATACATCAGAAATAACCTCCAGTGAGAACGAGTTAGAGGAAATACCTGAGAAAGATTTCAAAAGAATGCTTATAAATATGTTCAAAGAAGTCAAAGAAGAAATCAAAGAGGAAATCAAAGGAATAAACGAAAACATAGGACAGCAATTTAATGAAATAAAGAGGTCAATACTAAACATAAATAAGGAAATAGAAATAATAAAGAAAAACCAGTCAGAATTACTAGCAATGAAGAACGCAGTTAATGAAATAAATAACTGTAGAAAATCTCACCAGTAGAATGGATGAAGGAGAGGACAGAATATCTAAGCTAGCAGACCAGGTGGCAGATGTAATACAGTCCAAAAAGAGAAAGACAAACTAATAGAAAAGTATGAGTGGGAATTTCAAGATATTTGGGACACTATGAAAAGATCAAACATAAGAATTCAGGGCATAGTAGAAGGAGAAGAATTTCACTCCAAAGGCATAGTAGGCATCTTCAACAAAATCATAGAAAAAAACTGCCCCCAAATTGGGAAAGAGGTGCCCAAGCAGATACAGGAATCCTTTAGAACACCAGCCAGACAAACCTGGAAAGAAACTCTCCTCGCCATATTATAATCAAACTACCAAACACACAAACCAAAGAAAAAATATTGAAAGCAGTTCAAAGAGAAAAATCAAGTTACCTACAAAGGCAGGCCTATCAGGATTACAGCAGATTATTCAATACAAACTTTAAAAGCCAGAAGGGCGTGGAGTGATGTACTCCAAGTCCTGAAAGATAACAACTGTAAATCAAATTTACTTTACCCTGCGAAACTATCCATTCAAACAGACAGAGAAATAAGGACATTCCATGAAAAAAAGCAAGCTAAAGGAGTATTTGAATACAAAACCAGCTCTATAGAAAATACTTGAAAAAATCCTCCATGCTGAAGAAAAAGAAATTCACACATATAAGGAAGTGGGAAAAAACAAACAATACTCAAATACTAGTGAACACAAGAGAGCAAAGGTAAAACCAGAAGAACTACAAAAAAGAATGACAAAAATGAATACACACCTTTCAATATTATCTCTTAATATCTATGGCATCAATGCCCCAACCAAAAGGCATAGGTTCACAGACTGGGTTAAAAACCAGGATCCTTCAATTTGTTGACTCCAAGAAACCCACTTTTCAACAAAGGATGGACACTATCTTAGGGTGAAAGGTTGGAAAACAGTATTGCAAGCAAATGGACCTAGAAAACAAGAGGGGTTGCTATCCTAATATCTGACAAGGTAGGCTTCAGTCCAACATTAGTTAAGAAACATAAGGAAGGTCACTATATATTGATTAAAGGCACCCTCCAACAGGAGGACATTACAATTCTAAACATATATGCACCTAACATGGTGGCCCCCAAATTCATCATACAAATGCTATTAGAACTAAGGTCACAGATAACACTAAATACAGTGTTAGTTGGTGACTTCAACACCTCACTCTCATCAATTGACAGGTCATCCCAGGAAAAAATAGAGAGGCATCTGGATTAAATATGAGGTCATAGAAGGAATGGACCTAACAGATATCTACAGAACATTTCATCCAAATGCTGCAGAATATACATTCTTTTCAGCAGCACATGGAACATTCTCAAAAATAGACTATATATTAGGACACAAAGCAAATCTTAACATACAGGAAAATTGAAATAATTCATTGTATGATATCTGACCACAATGGACTCAAACTGCAAATCAATAGCAAGAAAGGCTATAGAGCATACACAAAATTATGGAAATTAAACAATACACTACTAAATGAATGGGTCAATTATGAAATCAAGAAGGAAATCAAAAAATGTATAGAGTCAAATGATAATGAGAACACAACATACCAAAGGCCCAGTCCCAGAATGCCAAGTGCCACATGTTCTCTCTCATATGTGGATCCTAGCTACAGATGACTGGGCTTCTGTGTGAGAATGAAAATACTTAGTAGCAGAGGCCAGTAAGTTAACAAGGTGACATAAAGGGAAGAGAAAAGAAGGGAGGAGGGTACTTAATAGGTTGATGTTGTATATATGTAAGTACAATGATTGAGATGGGGAGATAATATGACGGAGAATGGAATTTCAAAGAGGAAAGTGTGTGTGGGGGGGAATTACCATGGGATTTTTTTTATAATCATGGAAAATGCTAATAAAAATTTTTAAAAAAAGAAATTAGAAAGGTCACAAGTAAACGACCTAATGCTTCACCTTAAAGCCTTGGAAAAAGAAGAACAAGGCAAACCAAAATTCAATAGATGGGAAGAAATAATAAAGATTAAAAAAAAAAAAGAAAAAAAAGAAAAAAAAAAAGATTAGGGCAGAAATTAATGAAATAGAAACAACAACAACAAAAAAATCCAAAGAAGCAATGAAATGAAGAGATGGTTCCTTGAAAGGATAAACAAGATTGATAAACCTTTAGCAAATCTGACCAAAAGAAAGAGAGAAGAGACACAAATTAATAAAATTAGAAATGGGTCTGAAGAGATGGCTTAGCGGTTAAGCGCTTGCCTGTGAAGCCTAAGGACCCCGGCTCAAGGATCGGTTCCCCAGGTCCCACGTTAGCCAGATGCACAAGGGGGCGCACGCGTCTGGAGTTCGTTTGCAGAGGCTGGAAGCCCTGGCGCGCCCATTCTCTCTCTCTCTCCCTCTATCTGTCTTTCTCTCTGTGTCTGTCGCTCTCAAATAAATAAATTGATTAATTAAAAAACTTAAAAAAATTAGAAATGAAAAAGGTAACACAACAGATGACAGAGAAATTCAAAAAAATCATAGGAACATACTATAAAAGCATATACTCCAAAAAGTATGATAATCTGAAACAAATGGATGATTTCCTTTATTTATATGACCTACCTAAATTAAATCAAGATGAGATTAATCACATACATAGACCTACAAAAGCATGGAGATACGAACAGTTATCAAAAATCTCCCAATTAAAAAAAGCCCAGGCCCAGATAGATTCACTGATGAATTTTACCAGACCTTCAGGGAAGAACTAAGACTATTGCTTCTTAAGCTTTTCCATGAAATAGAAAAAGAAGGAATCCTACCAAATTCCTTTTATGAAGCCAGCATTACCCTGATACCAAAACCAGGCAAAGATAGAACAAAAAAAGAAAATTACAGACCAATCTCCCTCATGAACATAGAGCAAAAATTCTCAACAAAACATTGACGAACCGAATACAAGAATATATCAAAAAGATCATTCACCCTGACCTAGGAGGTTTTATCCCAGAGATGCAGGGATGGTTCAACATATGCAACTCAATAAATGTAATACATTATATAAATGGACTGAAGGACAAAAATCATATGATCATCTCATTAGATGCACAGAAAGCTTTTGACAAAATCCAACATCTCTTCATGATAAAAGTCATACAGAAGCTGGGTGTGGTGGCACATGCCTTTAATCCCAGCACTTGGGAGGCAGAGGTAGGAGGATCGCCAGTGAGAGGCCACCCTGAGACTCCATAGTGAATTCCAAGTCAGCCTGAGCTAGAGTGAGACTGTACCTCGAAAAACAAAAACCAACCAACCAAACAAACAAACAAAAAGTCCTACAGAGACTGGGAATAGAAGGAACGTATCTCAATATAATAAAGGCTGTTTATGACAAGCCTACCGCCAACATATTACTAAATGGGGGAAAACTGGAAGCTTTTCCACTAAAATCAGGAACAAGAAAAGGGTGCCCACTGTTCCCATTTTTATTTAATATAATACTGGAAGTCTTAGCCATAGCAATAAGGCAAGAGATGCACATAAAAGGGATACAAATTGGAAAGGAAGAAATCAAGTTATCATTATTTGCAGATGACATGATTCTATATATAAGGGACCATAAAGACTCTACTAGCAAATTGTTAGAGCTGATAAACACCTACAGCAATGGAGCAGGATACAAAATAACTACACAGAAATCAGTAGCATTCCTATATGCTAACAACAAACATACAGAGGATGAAATCAGAGAACCACTCCCATTCACAAATTCATCAAAGAAAATAAAGTACCTTGGAATAAACCTAACCAAGGAAGTAAAGGATCTCTACAATGAAAACTATAAAACACTTAAGCAAGAAATTGCAGAAGACACTAGGAAATGGAAAAACATCCCTTGTTCCTGGACTGGAAGAATCAATATTGTGAAAATGGCAATCTTACCAAAAGCAATCTACACATTTAATGCCATCCCTATCAAAATTCCAAAGGCATTCTTCACGGGAATAGAAAAAACAATCCAAAAATTCATTTGGAATCATAAAAAAATCCTCAAATATTGACAATCGTACTCATACTAAGCAACAAAAATAAGGCTGGTGGTATCACCATACCTGATTTTAACCTATACTACAGTACCATAGTAACAAAAACAGCATAGTACTGGCACAAAAGCAGATATGTAGATCAATGGAACAGAATAGAGGACCCAGATATAAGTCCAGGTAGTTATAGTCACCTGATATGCCATAAAAATGCCAAAAACACTCACTGGAGAAAAGACAGACTCTTCAGCAAATAGTGCTGGGAAAACTGGATATGTATCTGTAGAAGGATGAAAATAGATTCTTCTCTCTCCATGCACAAGAATTAAATCCAAATGGACTAAAGACCTTAACATCAGACCTGAAACTCTGAAATTGCTAGAAGAAAAAGTAGGGGAAACCCTTCAACATACTGGTCTTGACAAAGACTTTCTGAATATAACCCCAATTGTTCAGGCAATAAAACCATAAATAAACTGGGACCTCATGAAATTACAAAGATTTTGTATTGCAAAGGACACTGTGAATAAAGCAAAGAGGCAACCTACAGAATGGGAAAAAATCTTTGCCAGCTATATATCTGATAGAGGATTGATATCTAGGATATATAAAGAACTCAAAAAGTTAAATAACAATAAGTGAAAGAAGCCAATTAAAAAATGGCCTATGGAGCTAAATAGAGAGTTCTCAAAAGAAGAAATGCAGATGGCATATAAGCATCTAACAAATGTTCTACATCCCTAGTCACCAGGGAAATGCAGATTACAACTACATTGAGATTCCATCTCACTCCTGTCAGATTGGCTACCATCATGAAAACAAATGATCATAAATGTTGGTGGGGATGTGGAAAGAGAGGAACCCTTTCTACACTGTTGGTGGGAATGCAATCTGGTCCAGCCATTGTGGAAATCAGTGTGGAGCTTCCTAAGACAGCTAAAAATTGATCTACCATATGACCCAGCTATAGCACTCCTAGGCATATATCCTAAGGACTCATCTCATTTCCTTAGAAGTACATGATCAACCATGTTTATTGCCACTCAATTCATAATAGCTGGCAAATGAAACCAGCCTAGATGTCCCTCAATTGATGAGTGGATAATGAAGAACTGGCACGTTTATACAATGGAGTTCTACTCAGCAGTAAAGAAAAATGAAGTTATGAAATTTGCAGGAAAATGGATGAATCTGGAAAGGATTATACTAAGTGAGGTAACTCATGCCCAGAAAGCCAAGTGCCACATGTTCTCTCTCATTTGGATCCTAGCTACAGATGATTGGGCTTCTGTGTGAGAAGGAAAAAACTCAGTAGCAGAGGCCAGTAAGTTAAAAAGGAATATAAAGGGAAGAGAAAGGAAGGGATGAGGGTACTTATTAGGTTGGTATTGTATATATGCAAGTAGAAGAATAGATTCATGGGGGTGAAAAGGCCCAAAGTGGGACCAAGGGAAGAGATTGAGTAAAGGAAAGGTGAGGGAGGGCTAGACAAAATCTAAGAGGATGCAAATAAATCAAATGGAATCCTCCCGTTTTGGACAATGGAACACTCAGGAGCCATGGATCATTGTTAGAAAATTTTCAGTGCCAGGGATAGGATACCTCCAGTGAGCTGTTGGCCAGGGAGGTCCCTGATGCCCCCAAAACCTTATAGGCCATTGCCAAGGCCCTTGGTTTCCCACCAGGAATAGATGGTAATACCCTATTGCTGAAGACTCCACATACTTGGGCTGCAAGGCCACTGAGAAATCCTGCTGAAACTGAGCTAATAACCTCCTTCATGTAGACCAGCTGACAGAAAGCTGGAAGAAGCCATTCTACATGTAGTTCAATAGCAGAAAGAGATATCACCAGTGAAGATACTCAACAGTGGACACTGCAAGCCTTATAATTGGCCAGCCAGGCCAAATGAGCCAACGGGTGCAATAGTGGCACATCTATCATGGTGTAAACCAACTGCCCTCCAATTGGACTGGAGGTCTGCTCTCTGGAAGGAAACATATCCCTGACACTGAAAACTTAAAACAGGGGTAGTCATGAGCCCTAGGGGTGGAACATCTGCTGATGTCTGGAAAAATGTATATACTATACTTATCAAACTGCCCAGTAAACACTTCTCTTAATATTTATACCCTTATATTAATGCTACTCTCACTTTGGGTAGAGAATCTTCTCTTTTCAGATGGCAGTGACCTTGGGATGACTCAGAAGGTATCATAGCGCTGGAAAGAAGTGACTGGAGTACTGAGTAACATCTTGATCACACCTTCAAAGACTCATGGTCTAATGCGGAAGAGGTGGTGGAAAGAATGTAAGAGCCACAGGAAGGGTAGGACTCCTTACAACATGCTCCCTCCAGACATAAAATGGCCTGGATATCCATGACCTCATAGTTCCTGACACTGGCTACACAAGACCATTATAAGAGAAGGAAAAGATCATAACATCAAAATAAAAGAGAGACTGATTGAGATGGGGAGGGGATATGATAGAGAATGGAATTTCAAAGGGGAAAGTGGGGGCGGGGGAGGGTATTACCATGGGATAGTTTTTATAATCATGGAAAATGTTAATAAAAATTGAGAAAAAAATGTTTCTATATATAACAACTGCTAATTTCTAATTTTACAACCAATTTTCCTTTCCTCTATCCTCTTTCTATTTATACTGTTTTTAATTGTATGAGTTGATCAGTTAACTTATTTATTTTTACTCTAAATTTTCTAATATATGCATTTCGGGCCACATATTTCCTTGGAAGTGCCATAGTAACATCCCTATTAAGTATAACTGAAACAATTACCTGTATGTGTTCACAGGAAGTGATTTTCTGCTATTATAAAACATTCATAATTCTCTTTTTGAGTTCTTACATAATTTATTAATTAAAATATTTTATTTGAAAAAATAATTAAAATAAAATATTTTATTTGGGTTATTTATACAGGCATTTCATTGTCTGTATCCAGTTATTTAAAAGTGTTAAAGATTTGCTTTGTGTCTTGTTATGTTCAATTTGTATGAGACTTCTTCAAGAATGTATATTCTTATGCCATTCAGATTCCATAGGCAGAGTACTTATTCATACAGAGTGTAAATTGTTCAGTTCAACTATGTACATATCATTTCGTTTCTGGTCTTAATACATCAGTTTCTGAGGTAAGTTTTCTAACAGCTCCAACAACTATTGATTTATCAAATATTATGATATATAAATATATAAAGCAATTTTTGCTTTATATATTTTGAAGTTGTGTTGCTATATGTTCAATATTTTATAACATCCTGATTAACTTCCTTTAGGTCATTAAGAAATAGTATTTGTACTAATAGGTTACTTGCTGAGTCAATTTGTTGTCTAATTTTCTCTTCTAACTTTTCTTAGCTTAGTATTTTTTTTTCTGTTATAACCTTTTCTATCTCTGTAAAAATATATTTAATTTGTTTTTGAGGTAGGGTCTCACTCTGTTCCAGGCTGACCAGGAATTAACTCTGTAGTCTCAGGGTGGCCTTGAACTCATGGAGATCTTCCTACCTCTGCCTCCCAAGTGCTGGGATTAAAGCCACCATGCCCAGCTTAAATTTATTTTTTGACTAGACAGTGTAATAAATAAAAAACTAGTGATACATGAATTTTAAAGGTGAAGTATTTATTTAAAGTGAATTTCAAGCTTTTATAAACAGTCCTAGCAAAAGGAATAAATCAAGCCACACAAATCTTATTTCAACGGAGAAAAAAAGGATTATACCACATCTGTAAGGAAATAAAGCATCTCCCTTTTCTTTTGTGTGTGGGTGCAACCCACTGAGTTTAATTGGGATTGCCACATTAAGTTCTAAGTGAAATTAGATGTGAGGCAGGTCTGTCAGTGACTTGGTACTCTTTCATTATAGTGGATTTATGCATAAAACCTGACTAATAAGAGTATCCAGTGTGCCCCTCCTATTTGGACAGAGGTAAAGAATCATATTCTAAGGATCAGTTTCCCTGCTTTGAGATAGTTTTCTTTAGAAGGGCTCTCAGACTGATGACAAACCCCTAGTTAAGTCTATAAAAATTCTAACATATATTGGGCTGGAGAGATGGTTTAGTGGTTAAGCGCTTGCCTGTGAAGCCTAAGGACCCCGGTTCGAGGCTCAGTTCCCCAGGTCCCACGTTAGCCAGATGCACAAGGGGGTGCACGCATCTGGAGTTCGTTTGTAGAGGCTGGAAGCCCTGGCGTGCCCATTCTCTCTCTCTTTCCCTCTATCTGTCTTTCTCTCTGTGTCTGTCGCTCTCAAATAAATAAATAAATAAAAATTGAAAAAAAATTCTAACATATAGTACTTGAAGCTCCCTCTTGAAGGAATGGTAGAAAGATGGCTTTATGGAAAATATCTTCTATAGCCATCTTAACAATGAGTGCATGTAATAGTTCAATAAGATTGCTTCTTCTGATCCTTCTATGAAAATCCAGAGTCATGACCTTACATAAAAGGTCCAGATAAGCAATCTGTCAGGAGCCATGACAATATGGTAGTGTTATAAACTTGTTTGGAAAAAGCCCAGAATCTTTTACCAAGGGAGTCAAATTTCCCCACAACATGTCCTTTACATACTCTGACCATGGTCATGACTACCTTAAGTGGGTATTTTGATAAAAATATGTACATAATCATTTGAGACTGAATTTTGTAATGGTGACCAGAAGTAGTTTTGTGCTGTCAACTGAAGCTACTCTCTATAGTGAAAACCAGAGTTTTCATGGGACTGAAGAAACTAAGCAAGATTATCCAAAGAATGAAGAAAAACTCAACTGTACATAAAGTTTCAAGTTACAAATATGACTTTAAATAAGAAGATGTACAGTTAATACATACTAAATAATTGCTTATAAAATAAATTGCTAAAATGTGTATATATTTTTTGAAGGAATTAAACTGTATAGTTTAAAAAAGTAGCTTAATATATGCAAACTGTTTTTCAAAACTCAGGCTAAAGAACTCATGAAGAGACTGCAGACATTGACCATAGAATCTGACTGCATTGCAAAATATGTGAAACAACTTCTCTTTCTAGGGTAGGAGGGAAAAAGTTTATGGCCTAAGCACTTTTGTAAATAAAAGGCATATGTAAGACTAAGGGCAAAAACATTGTCTAGCGACATTGTCAATTACCTAATAAGGTTGTTTCCAATGGGAACAAGTGCTACCACTTCTCAGACTGCTATGTAAATATAATGAAATTATCCAATTAGATCAGTAAGTTACAGATAATGGAAAGCAGCTTTGTCACTGTTGGTATGGAAGTTGACAAAGAGATGGAGGAGGAGCTAGAATGACCCATATCATAATGAATTAGTCACAGATGCAATAATACATATCTGTTTAAATGAATATAGATATAGATGGTTACCCATGTAAATATTTATCATCATCAGTGTATGTAAGGACCAGTATATGTATATTAGTATACACATGTATTTCCACACCATATCCTTTAAGAAGGTGTGAAATAGCACACTTAGGCCCCTAGAGAGCCACAGTGCAATGAGAACATCTAGTACCCAGATTTTTGTTTCTTTCTTCTAGTTGTAATTTGCTTTTTGTTAAATTAACTAGATAATTGTTTGTTGGTCTTTTTTTAAAAATAATTTTCTGGCCATTATACAAAGAAATGAGTTCCACTGTAAATTTTAATAGATATATATCATTATACATCATTATTATTCCTCAACCCCATTGTCTGTCTCATCCTTCCTGTCCCTCTCATATTGGTCCCCTTCATTTCTCCAAATAGTCTTCGCTTCTTTCATGTTATCACATATTTTCACAAACCTCACTTGTTGCTGCCTTTCCTCCATTTAGACCTCTTCCACATCTTCTTCATAACCTCTTTAGAGTTATATATATGTATATATGCATATACATATATGCACACACAAGAGAAAATATATGCTTGTTTTGAGACTCACTTATTTTTCTTAATACAATAATCACAAGCTTCATCCATTTTCCTGTGAAGGTTCTAATCATATTTACCTTATTGGACTTCCTAGGTTCCAGAAACCTATCACTTACCCAATCATGGAGGGCAGGGGATGCAGGAGTCAGACAAATCTCATTTGAAGAACCTACTACAAACTGCCTGATTAAATGTTAAAAGTCACTGCTGTAAAAAACAGCATGATAGATGCAATGGAAGGAAAGCAGGGAGGGGAGAAGGAGAGAGGAGACAGAAAGAGATGGAGGAAGGTTTAGTTTGGCTCACAGTTTGAGGACATAGTCCATCATGGCAAGGCAGTCATGGTGGCAAGAGTGTGAGACAGCTGGTCACATTGCATCCACAGTCAGGGAGGAGAGAGATGAATACTGGTAATCCACTCAATTTCTTCTCTTTATTCAATCCAGGACAGACCCCAGCTCATGAAATAGTGCTGCACACATTCAGGGTAGGTCTTCCCTCTTCAATTAAACCTCTTTGTAAATGTCCTCATGGGCATGCCCATAGGTTTGTCTCCAAGTAGTTCTAAACCCCATCAAGTTGGCAAACAAGATCAAACATCACAGATCAAAGATGAAGACTGTTTAAGAATTTATCATAACCAATAGGAGCACAAGAGACATGGTTACTAACTGTCCTATGCAGTCCTCAAAGGGATCCTGAAATAGAAAAAAGACATTAGGCTAAAACTGAGGAAATCTCAGTTAAAGATAGGCTTTGGCCAGTAATTATCAATATTGGCTTATTGTTGTAAAACATATACTGTAATATAACATTATGCTAATAAAAGATAAAATTGAGTATGGAGTGTATAGAAACACTATGTACTACCTTTATAATCTTTTCTATAAATCTAAAGCTGTTCTGAAATATAAAGTTATGGCTGGAGAGATGGCTCAGCAGTTGAAGGCATTGTTCATAAAGCCTGGTGGTTTGGGTTCAATTTCCCAGCACCTACGTAAAGCCAGATGTACAAAATGGCACATGTATATGGAGTTTGTCTGAAGTGGCAGGAGTCCTTGGTGTGACCTTGGTGTGACTTTCTCTCCATGTGTACTTCTTTCTGTCTCCCACTCAAACAAATAAATAAAATATTTAAAAATTAAAGTTTGAAATTAAACTTTAGAAAATACATGTTAGTCTGTGATCTTAAAATATCTCATGAACACTTTAACATAAATCTAATGCTATATTTCCTGATGAATCCATCAGAATGTTTTAGATACAAATATATACAAGAGAATATAGAAAAATTGTTGCACTATATGAAGTTACTGGTTATAGTAACAATACACAGCTAGTAAAGACTTTTGTAAACACCCATGACTTGTTATAAAATGGCTTATTTACTCATTTATTCATGCAACAAATATTTATTGAGTGCTAAAACTCCAGCACCCTGGTATTTATTGGATACACAACAGGGAAAAACTGACAGTCACTTTTTTCACCAAAAGTCCAGTCTTGTGAATACAAAACCAGTGTCTGAACACAGTTCTATTTTTCACAGACCACGAAACCATTATCATGGTGCTCTTATACATGTGGGCATGAGGAAATAATTTCCTTCATTGGTTTCTTGCAATATTCTATTGACTAGCATACAGAATAACATAGGCTTTAGGAACATATCAGAACTACACACAGAACACAGACATACCATGCCCTGTGATTATGTACTACGCAATCATTTTGCTAAGACTTGGGAAACGTTCAAGAAGGAAGTAAAGCCTTCTGGGAAAATTAGTATGTTTAATCACATCTATGCAGTGGACATGGGAAACATACATTTTTATCAAGAAAACAAAAATTAAAGAAGTACAGGTTTAAAGTGAGACAGCCTAAAGTTTTTTAACTGGTACCTCCACATGCTAAGAAGGCCATCTTGAGTTATTTGATTGAGGAAATCAAGGTTCAGAACGGTTAAAGTAAACTTCATAGTTCTCACAGCTGAACTTTTTGGGCTTAAGTTGGACTAACTCCAGGCTCTCTGTACTTCCCAGAGCTGTCTCCTTCTGAGCATAAAGTGCAAAGTTGCTGAGCTTTGTCCTCCCACATGGCCAGTTCTTTAGGCTGCTTGTCTCCAAGGAGGGTGCCCAGAGTGAGCACACAGAGCAGTATGTTTTGCATGCTCTTTCTTGGTGAAATTAAATTCTTATTTAATCTCCTTGACACAGTAGTTTGCTTTCGTTTGCAGTGTGAACAGAACACTCATCATGGGTGAAATGTGTCCCATTACTTGAGTAAAAACAAAAGTGATATAAGGACTCAAAATAATTTTCCTGTCACAAATATTCTCTTTTGCTTTGTACTTCACATTACTTTGCTGTCTTGAACCCATTTGACATAGACTTGACTATATTGGTTAATGGAATGATATTCCAAGTATCCATGTATTCAACCATCTTAGTGAGCTGACTAATATTTAGGTAACATTTTGGGTAATTAAACCAAAATCTAAACATAGAAATAAAGAGAATGATAGAAAGCAACAAAGTCTTCTAAAGAAAGAGAAAGTTTAAAAATAACCCTTTTATTCACAATATTGGGTATAAATTGAGAAGTCCAGAAACAAAACAATAAAAACTAGTATATCTACAGTGAGTATGGTGTCTGAAGTGCATTTGTTTCCACATGTGGGAAAAGTATGCAAGGTTCTAGAGCAGACACCATCTTGCTTTCTCAGGTATTGTGACAAGCAGTTGATCAGAAGGATCTATATATAACCACGGGAGTTCAGATGCTATAGAGGTTTGAGATCAGCACACTTAACCAATATATGCCCTATGTTTCCTCTCACAAGTTGTTGAACGCTTGGAAAGCCAATGTTTCCAGTCCATTTACTCAAAACTCATTCCAAGGTGTTATTTTGCATGGTCTGCACTCTTAAGTTACTCCTGGAACATCTGTTGATTTCTCTGTAATTAAAATCCTTCAGGGGAAAGCAGAATGCTGGATTTTTACATTATTTTCTCATTAGTTTGGCTGTTCATTCCTATTGGATCATTGTTGAGGTTTGTCACAGGGAAACTTTCATTAAAATCTTTTGGCTGCAATGTTGTTTTAACAGAGCAAGTGGGATTTGGAAACCTAAACAAATATCTTTTTATTATTTTCCATGGATAAAAGCAAGATGCTGCTACCAAAACAGGCTTTATAAGGCATCATTTCAGCTAACTACTTGTTCTTCAAATTTAGGTAAGATAGTTTAGGTAAGATAGCTTGCCTAAGTGGCAAGTCAAACTTTAATGGAATCAGTTGGGACAAGGTACAGAACTTAACCATCAGAAACTCAAGGAAGTGGAAGCTGTCTGCATTGGTGAGCCCTTTTCATTCGTTATGAATGCCAGACTTAGCTGTAGAACCAAAGATGCTATTGAAACTGTTGTTTGGAGAAAAAAAAAAAAAAAAACAAAACTGCAGTCCTTTTGGTTTTTGACCTCAGTCATCTCTTTCTACATTCAACTTACCTGGCCATATTTGAGTGCCCACATACACATCTATAAAAGACAAATCCTTATGTCCACTTCTAAACATTCCTCTCTCATACATGCTCATTTCTAACTCTGGCTAGATGTACCCCCACGAAGCCATATGTAAGAGTATCTTCCCCTCCTATTTCTGCTCTGGCCTGACCCTTATCACCATGGTATCTAGGGAAGCCTCACCAGGCTGCCACACATAACTAGATCGTAAAGGAGCCATAAATACTCCAGGCTGCTAACAACCATTGCAGACAGCAGGATCTAAAGAAGAAATTCAACTGGAATGAAACTTGATTGCAGATGAAAGAAAACTTTAAGCCCTCAAGGATTTTTCTTTTTGTTGACATTAGTGTTACTCAAGTTTCCTCTCATACTGTCTTCTGCCTGCTTATCAACCAGGCAGGAGTTCCTGAGAAGCACAGCTACAGCCGGGGCTTGGGAAGGACACAGACTCAAAACTGTAAAAAGTCAAGGACTTCCCTCTGATCCTATCACAAAATCATCATGGAGAACTTGTCACTGGGATTTAAGAAGGAAAAGTGTGTGTTCATAAAGTTACCTATGCATCTCATGATCCCAGCTGCTCTTTAAATGTAGCATCCCAAGTCATACCCTTCCCCAGGCCAACTAGAGGTGAGTGCAATCGAGTGTGAATGCCCCTCTGCAGGGTCTGCTCGATGTGATGATAGCTTGTATTCCTGTGATTAGCTTCTTTAATATATGCCCATTCTGAGAAGCTTATATAACATGCCTGCAACTTTGCTTTTCGCTTATTGAAAACATTGTGTGGCCCTCCATATTGGTGCTATAGATAATGTAGATGCTTTGAAACATGGCCATAAATCATCAGTGTTATGACCTGCATGAGCTCAAATGATAAGGTATGATTTTATGACTTGTTAGTTCAGAAACAGAGTTGAAACTATCTTAACCCTCCACACCTAGCTATTCCTAGAAAGGCATTAAACCACAGAAACACAAATGTCATAGATAGTAAACCTGGAAGAGTGTTTATAGCTAATCCTGTAGAACAGCTTTCCGTAAAAATTAGGAACAGATTCAAAAGGGTGATGCAGCTGTTCACCCAGCAAGTTAAAGGGGCTACTATTACAGTACTACCCCTACTTTTTTTCCAACCACATTTCTTTCGCTTGTCTCTTCTTTCCACTAATGCAATAGCAAAATGAGTTATAAAACTCTGATATGATAGTTAATTACTTTTCAAGGATACTTCATGCAAATCTAAATTTCAAGCTAAATGTGTAAAACTGACAGGACCAAATATTTTCATTTCTCTGTATTTTTTTCAACTTTTTATAACACTGATAATTAAAAATACATGGAGGGCCGGGCATGGTGGTGCACGCCTTTAATCCCAGCACTCGGGAGGCAGAGGTAAGAGGATTGCCATGAGTTCGAGGCCACCCTGAGACTCCATAGCGAATTCCAGGTCAGCCTGGGCTAGAGTGAGACCCTACTTAGAAAAAAAAAAAAGTGTTTAAAAAAAAATACATGGAGGAATTCCATTGTGTAGATATACCACATCTTAGTTATCCATTCTTCTAAGGAGATCAACACAGAGAAAAATCAACTCCTACCAAATCAGAGATCCAGAAACACAGAGGCCCCCAATACCTGATCATGGAAGCAGACCAAAAATGAACCCAACATGGCTCAGGGAAATTTTGCAGAAGAGGGGGCAGAAATAATGTCAGAGCCACATGTTGGGTCATGATATGCAGACATTTTTCCTACCCATAACTGTGGGCTAACTCCAGAATGCATGACCTATATACTTCAACAAGGAGGGGCCAAGGGAAGCGGGTAGGTAATGGATGAGCCTAATAATGGTACCAAATTGACTGTATTTGCTGAGTACAAAACTAATTAATAAAAAAAAAAATACATGGAGGAAGTATTTTAGAAATAGCATTTGGTAATAAAACATGTTAAAATAAGAATGGGCCTTGAATCACTTCTCCTTTTAGCTGAGCTAAGCATGTCCCATGCCTAATAAAAGTTCATTTTCTGTCAGTAAACAAGTCCTTAATGTGGTGCTGAGGCGCAGTAATCATTGATAAAAACCTAGTGGAACTTATCCAATTTGGGGACAGCCTCTGGACTGAGATAAACACATTGTTGTCAGAACGGAAGGCAAGACAGACTCCCCAATGGAGCTGGATAAGAAAAGAAAACTTCATCACAGGGGTAGCATAAAATCATCAGAGAGGATGCAATTGATGGGCTTTGTCATACACTGTGTTTGGCATTTTCTCACATACTGTGAAATACTCTAAGGATCTGATAGAGCAGCCCCTACTCTTGCAGGAAAAGTGCAAACAAGGCCAACACCAAGCTCTCTGGACATGATCTGAATTTTCTGTTTGAAAACCAGCACTAGTGAAAATTAGGAGGTGAGTCAGCATGAACTTCCTGTACTGCTGAAAACAGGCGTGGATAAGCTGAGGATAAGATGTCTTGTCGTTTTGCTCTTGAACTCTATAACATGACTTTTAAAAAGGAAGCAACTGGTGACATTTGTGCACCTGGAATCAGGTACAAGGGAAAGGAAAAGATCAATGGGGTAAACTTAAAAATTCAATCTTAGAAGTACTTGCTGTACTATGAAACAAATGTCACTGGTGTCACCTAAGAAAGGAGTTACTAAGCTCTCATTCCCTTCATCATTGATGCTCTGTCCCAGGATTCCTATGGACTTGATGTTGAGGCTTCAACAGTGAAAGGGAGTATATAGGAATGAAGCTGAAACTAGAAGTCAGAGCTAAATGCCAAGGGGCCTTGCACAGCTGCCCTCTATGCTAGCTGTGGGCAACAGTGACTCCCCTCCTCATAAGCTTCACTTTCTCAGCTTACAAAGGCTTGGGTTGGAGAAACCCTAATGTTCTTTTTAATAACAAATCTGTGATTCACCATGTAAGAAATACCATGTTCTCTCAATTTGGATGAGATCACAAAAACAGAATTTGGTGAAAATGAAATGACAAAATGGTGATGATACAGAATAAGAACAAAGTAGCATTTTTGTAGATAGTCAGCCAGGTACAGAGGTCCAAGGAGATACCACCTTCCATGCTGTTGCAGTCACATTTACATTGCTGACAGAAATCACCCAACCAAGAGCAGCTTGTGAGAAAAAAAAAATGGTTTACAGACTTAAGGGGAAGCTTCATAATGGCAGGGGGAAATGTTGGAATGAGCAGAGGGTGGACATCACCCCTTGGTCAACATCAGATGAACAATAGCTACTGAAAAGTGTGCCAAACACTGGCAAAAGGAAACTGGCTATAACACCCATAAGCCTGCCCCCAACAATACACTGCTTCCAGGAGGTGTTATTTCCCAAATCTCCATCATCTGGGAACCTAGCATTCAGAACACCTAAGTTTATGGGGGACATCTGAAGCAAACCGTACCTGTAGGCTTGCCCCTCCTGAGTCAGCCTCTTGAAACCACCAGCTGATCAGGTCTAACCCTTACACACCTGATTCTGATGATTAGGCTCATTCTAATTCCATATAAAGGAGCAAAACCATGTGTATAAGTCCCTCTCATTCTCCTGGTCATTGACTCTCCTGGTCCTTGCTTCGGGCCCCTCTGGTAAGCTTAACTGGGAAGACAGACTTCTTTTTGTCTATGTGATTTCCTGCTTTGCTTCATGTATGATCTCCCTTAAAGCTCTGAGTCCTTTATTACTTAATTACCTCTCAGTCTTATTTCACCTACTATGGGAGGGGCATCTTGTGGCTTGCATTTTCCTGCTTTTTTTTTTTTAATTTCTTTTTCAAGGTAGGGTCTCACTCTAGTCCAGGCCTTGAACTCATGGTGATCCTCCTACCTCTGCCTCCCAAGAGCTAGGATTAAAGGTGTATGCCACGCCTGGCTTTACTGTGCTTTTCTTGTGTGTGTGTGTGTGTGTGTGTGTGTGTGTGTGTGTGTGTGTGTGTGTAAGTCCCTTCTCCAAAGGCTTTTTCTTTATGTGAAGGAGATTTTCTCCATCTCCCTTCCCTCCCCTTCCTTGCTAGGCTAGGAGAAGAATTTCTTTTTGTTTGGACTTCCCTACTAACTTCCCTCTGTATCCTTACTCTCCTGAAAATAAAACTTATTATTCACTATTTATCCTTCTCTGAGTCCATGTTTTCAATTCTTTGCTAACTTGTATAAGGACCCAAAAGTTGAGGTCTACAGGCCTGGGATTTCTTACATCTTTAGGGAATTTAATCCCTCTTTCAACCCCAAATCCTGCATCAGTAATTCAGTAATATTTTATTTATTCGACAAGATTTAGGGGGGAGAGAGTTAGTAATATTTTAATGTTTAAAAATATAAATTTATAAACAAGATCAGGAATTCCCCCATTCCTCTGCCCTTCCTGTGCCAGGTTTCCTTGCAGCAAAATTTCTGCCTGTTCCAAGGGTGTATTTGATGTGGTAAAACTTCTTGTTGCTGGCAGAAAGCACCCAACCAAAGGCAATAATTGGGAGGGTGGGTTTATTTTGGCTTAGAGACTTGAGGAGAAGTTCCATGATGGCAGGGGAAAGGATGACATGAGCAGAGGGTGGACATTGCCACCTGGCCAACAACAGATAAGCACCAGCAGCAGGAAAGTGTGGCACCAACAAGATTTTAAGAGGATTAAATTCAATAGACTATTTTAAAAAGCAGTCAAAATTTGGGAAATATGCTTCATAGTATGCAACAGTAAAGTTGATTCCAAGAATGGAGTTGCTGCTAGAAATCTATATGACTTTGGCCTTTTGGAATGTATGTTCCAGAGGACTGTGGAAGGATTTGAAATCTTGGCCTACGAGATGCCTTGTAATGCTGTACATACAGCTTTATGGACTATTCTTATAGAGTTGAAAAACATGAATGCAGTAAGAACTATGGACTGTAAGGTTTGGCTTATAAGGGTGAGAAAGAGCTTTGCTTGGACTTGGCTAGAAGCAGTTTGTGTGAGATGCTTGCTGTTATGTCCACGTCTTGAGAATTTGTGCAGGGTTGCATTGCCTAGAAATGGACTGGTGTGAGCAGAGGAATATGGCACAGAAATGAAATCTTTTTGTTGTTGTTGTTTTTGTTTTTTGAGGAAGAGTTTCACTCTAGTCCAGGCTGACCTGGAATTAACTATGCAATCTCAAGGTGGCCTCAAACTCACAGTGATCCTCCTACCTCTGCCTCCTGAGTACTGGGATTAAAGGTATGTGCCTGGCCAGAAATGAAATCTTTGGATTTAAACTACTGCCCATTCAGCTGCAATTGTATGAGAGATTACAGTCATTGAGACTGGGCCAGCTGAACCTCACTGGGGCAACAGGAAGAATTTACACTCTTTAGAAGAGGCCTAAATGCTAAAGGAGTGTCTTGTTCTTCAAAGTCTGTTTTATTGCCCCCTGAATTAACAAATTGGCACCCTACCTGGTGTTATGGACTACAAGAAATAAAGGAAAGATAAGGTCACTGAATTTGCAATATGGAGTTGTGCTTTGGAAATGGCCATGGGCAGTGTGAAGCAGGATTACCTGCGTGCAGACCCAAGGGAGCCATGAGGATGAGCCATGGGTGGCAGTGGAAAGCCAGTGGAGACTCTTGGGGAATCACAAGTGGCTGCTAAGGAGAGCTGCTGGCCCTGGAGGAAGTTTTCCAGGACTCTGAGTAACCTAGATGGAGGGGCAGAGTTGTAACTCCAGAAACTTGTTGCTGGTTAGAATTATCAGACTTGGAGATTTGTCACTGACTAGAGTTGTTGGACTTGGAGCTACAGAGTTTTATGTTTTTCCTGTTTAATTGCTATATTGGTTGAATATTTCTTTTCTATGCCTGATGCCATCTTTTGCAGTGTGAACATTTATTCTGTGCCATTGTAGGTTTGGGGGGGGAGATTTTTGGTATTACCGCTCAATTGGGGAGTGTGAACATCATTAGGATTGATAAAAAATATGGGGACTTTTAAAGTTGGACTCGGTGCATTGTATTTTATACCATGGATGGTTATCAGTTTATGGGGCACAGGGGCAGAATGTGGTGGTTTGATTCAGGTGGGCCCCACAAACTTAGGTGTTCTGAATGCTAGGTTCACAGCTGATGGAGATTTGGGCGTTAATGCCTCCTGGAAGCAGTGTTGGGGGTGGGCTAGTGGATATTTTAGCCAGTTTCCACTTGCCAGTGTTTGACCCACTCTCCTGCTGTTATTGTCCATCTAAAGTTGGCCAAGAGGTGATGTCCACCCTCTGCTCATGCCATCATTTTCCCCTGCCATCATGAAGCTTCCCCTAGAGTATGTAAGCCAAAATAAACCCTTTTTCTCACACACTGCTCTTAGTTGGATGATTTATGCCAGCAATGTGAACCTGACTGCAACAACTAGCTATTATCTTAAGCTTATAAAAGCAACATATTTGCCACAGATGCTTGTGAAAATGCAGCACTTAAACAAAGTGCCAATACCTAACAACATCAACATTATTACAGTTTTAAAAATTTTTTTCTTTTTTTATTTATTTGAGAGTGATAGACACCAAGAGAAAGAGGCAGACAGAGAGAGAGAGAGAATGGGCGTGCCAGGGCCTCCAGCCACTGCAAACAAACTCCAGACACATGTGCCTCCTTGTTCATCTGGCTAAGGTGGGTCCTGGGGAATCGAGCATCAAACTGTGGTCCTTACGCTTCACAGGCAAGCACTTAACCACTAAGCCGTCTCTCCAACCCCACAATTACATTTTTGATGAATTGCTTGTAATTCTCTTTTCTTTTTTCTTTGTTTATTTAAAATTCTTATTTATTTGAGAGTGTGTGTGTGAGAGAGAGAGAGAGAGAGAGAGAGAGAGAGAGAGAGAGAGAGAGAGAGAGACTGCTCACGCCAGGGCCTCCAGCCACTGCAAAAGAATTCCAGATGTATGTGCCACCTTGTACACACAGCTTTATGTGGGCACTGGGGAATTAAGCCTGGATTCTTTGGCTTTGCCAGAAATTGCTGTAACCACTGAGCAATTTTTCCATCCTGTAATTCTCTTTTCTAAATACGCCTATATGGATATTAACTTTATGTCATATTTGTGATTATGACAGATATATCAACATGTGTATGGAGCTGTACAAATACACACATATAACTTTTCCTTTCTGGCATTGCTTTGAGGATAACTTCACAATTTTTACTCGTTGTACATTAGATGAGCTTATTTTCTCCAGCTGGGACCTTTTGCCCTTGCCATGGTGGTTAGTTTCACCATCTTTTAGAACAACAGCAAAATTATTATAGCTAATAATAATGAATATATAGTAATATATGACAAACTAATAAATAACTACAAATACATACTAATAAATTATATGTATTAATTCACTTAATTACCTCAAAGATTATGGAATAGTGCTTATTATTACAGATATTTTTAAAAATAACTTTATTTATTTATTTATTTATTTGGGAGAGAGAGAGGCAGAGTTTTGTGAATATGGCATACCATGGCCTCCTACACTACAATGCACTCCAGATGCATGTACCGTGTTGTGCATCTGGACTTATGTGGGTACTGGAGAGTTCAGCCCAGACAAGCAGGCTTTGTAACCAAGTGCCTTTAACTGCTCAGTCTTCTCCCCAGCACTCTTACCTCTATTTTTAAAACAAGGAAACTACTACTTAGAAGATATCATACTTTCTGCAAATACACAACTTTTAAATAATAAAGCCAGACTGAAACTTCGGCAGTCTAGCTACAGAGTTCATACTAGTAAGTATAAAAAGGACCTGGTTGAAAGCAAGACCAACCAGAAAGTATGAGAGACAGCTGGACAAAGAAACAGACTCTACCAACATGATTGGACCCCAGACCTATCTATTTTGAAGACTTGTCCAAGTCTAGATTGATTCACAAATCTGTAAAATATTTGCAACTACTTATGGCTGCAGTATTTTAATGACAAAATATCACCCATACATCTACCATCCAGAGACTAGTTTTTTTTTTAATTGGCTGCAGTTTATATACAGTGGATTGATGTGGCCATTATAAGTATATGTAACTTAAGACATTTCTAAATTACAAAGGGAGATTCAGAATCTTAAGGCCATACTGGATTCAGAATGCTAGATTTTAGTGAGATGGCTATTATGGTTTGAATCTGAAATGCCTACTGTGGACTCATGTGGTTTTTTTGCCAGATGAAGAGATTTTTCAATGTGATTAAATCACAGATACTATAATTTCATCAATGATTAACACATGTATGGATTAGCATCTGAACAGATTGTTAGAAGGAAAGGGTCTTTTAGAGGCATTGACTCTAAGGATGTGCTTTCAAAGGGTATTTCTTGCCATTGGATCTGTCCTTTATCCCTCTCTGCTTCTTGGCCTCTATGAGTGAGCAGTTTTGCTCCACCACAGGCTCCCCACAATGATGCTCAGCCTTTCCACTGGCACCAGCAGAGCATGGACTGAAGCCTTTAAAGTCATGAGGGCTGGAGGGATGACTTAGCAGTTTAAGGTATTTGCCTGCAAAGCCAAAGGACCTAGGTTCAATTCCCCAGGACCCATGTTAGCTGGATGTACAAGGGGGTGCAGGCATCTTTTCCTTATTTTTTTTCTCATTGCCCCATCTTCTCTTAGCTCTACAACCATCCATAGCCTCAACAACATTTAAAATCCAGTGGAAACTAAGTATACGCAAACATTACTCTCCAAGATACTTTTGCCACTTCCACCTTTTCAAAAGCTAACACACGTGCCCATATAACCAATCCTATATCCCTGTCACCTCTAAGTAACCAATATCCTAGTACACTCTACACAAGCTTTGAAAATTTATCTATTTACTATTACTAAAGAGACCATTGTTGGTATATCATGATATTCTCATAGCAAGCATATCCACCAGTTTTGGCCACTCCTGCTATTCACATTCTACTTTGGATGGAATATAGAGGCCACACCAGGCACCTTGAGTTCCTTAACAGAAGATATAGCTTCTGAACTACATGTTCTGACATGACTACTGACAGGAAACAGAAAAGCCAAGCAACGAAATTAGCTAAGATGCAAAATCTTAATATAGTAATAAAAGAAACAAAACATCAAGGCATATAACTTCTCCCAAAACTATGAATTCCACATCATTATCCTCTAATGAGAGTAAGTTAGATGTACCAGACTAGAAACTAGAAAGAAAGAGTATGAATATGTTCAAAGAAAACAAACTCCTGAAGTAATCCCAAGAGAACACAGGAAACCAGCTGGACTAAATAGGAAATCTGATATAGATATGAGTAAAACATTGAAATATATAAGAAAAATCCATCTGAATTACTGAAAATTAAAACCATAGTAAGTCAGTTAAAAAAGTCTTTGTAGAAAGTCTATCTAATACAAAAAATCAAGTAGTTAATAGAACATCTGAGCATTTTATCAGTAGAATAAATTACAGACCAATCTCCCTCATGAACATAGACACAAAAATTATCAACAAAATATTTGCAAAGGGAGTACAGGAACACATCAAAAAGATTAACCATTACAAATTAAGTTGTTTTTATTCCAGAGATGCAGGAATGATTCAACATATGCAATTCTGTAAATGTAATATAACATATAAATGGACTCAAAGACAAAAGTAGCATCATCTTAATATAGAAAGAAAAGACATTTGATAAAATCCAACAATGCTTCATGAGAAAAGTCCTGAAGAAACTGGGAATAGATGGAAGAAATCCTAACACAACAAAGGCCATATATGACAAACCTATAGCCAACATAATACAAAATGGGGGAAAACTCAAAGCATTTCTACCTAAATCAAAAACAAGACAAAGGTATCTACTTTCTCCACTCTCATTCAATATAATATTATAAATCTTAGAGCAATAAAACAAGAGAAGCAAATAAAAGTGATATAAGTAGGAAATGAAGAAGTCAAATTATCTTTATTTGCGGATATGATTCGATACATAGGAGACTATTTAGACTTCACCAGCAAACTATTAGAGTTAAGGAGCCTTTTAGCAAAGTAGTGGGATAAAACTTAAAACGCAGCAATCAATTGCCTTCCTAGATACCAATAACAAACATACTGAGGATGAAATAAGGGAAACAATCCCAATTACAGATTCCTCACAAACAAGATAACAACTTGGAATAAACCTAACCAAGTATGTGAAAGACTTCTGCAATAAAAACTTTAAAATACTCCAGAGAAAAATTGAAGACACTAGGAAGTGTAAAGACATCCCATGCTCATGGATTAAGTTTAATGTAATTGTCATCAAAATTCCAATATATTATTTATTGAAATAGAAAAAAAAAAAAAACAACCTGGGGCTGTAGTGATGGCTCAGTGGTTAAAGGTGCTTGCTTAAAATCGAATATTCCTAAAATTCATTTAGAAGTGCAAAAGAAAAACCTTATACATTCAAAGTAATTTTGAGCAACAAAAAGAAGTATGGAGGCATCAGCATACCTGATTTCAAATTATATTACAGAGTCTTAGTGATAAAAATAGCATGGTACCACCACAAAAAGAGATATATAGATCAATGGAACTGAACAGATGATCCAGATACAAACCCATGTAGTCACAACCATCTGATTTTCTTTTTATCAAAATGCCAAAAATACTCACTTCATAGCATCAACAACTCACAAATTAGTGCTGGGAAAACCATATATATATATATATATATATATATATATATATATATATGATTATGAATGAAACTAGATCCTTATCTCTCTTCATGTATAAAAATCCACTCTAAATAGATCAAGACCTTAACATAAAAACTAAAATTTGGGCTAGAGCTCTGGCTTAGTGGTTAAGGGCTTGCCTGCAAAGCCAAACAATCCAGGTTCAATTCCTCAGGACCCACATAACCCAGATGCACAAGGTGGCAAATGTGTCCTGAGTTTATTTACAGTAGCTTCAAGCTCTTGCACACCAAATCCCTCTCTCTCTATCTGCCTTATTCTTCTTCTTTTCTCTCTCTCTCAAATAAATAAACAAACAAAGAAATAAATAAAATATTTAAAAAATAACCTAATACTCTGAAAGTTCCAGAGGAAAAAGGTAAAGAAACCATTTAACATATAGGTATCAGTAAGGACTTTCTGAATAGGACTCCAGTTGCTAAGGAAATAAGGCCACTAATCAACAAAGGGGACCTCATGAAATTAAAATGCTTTTGCACAGCAAAGGAAGCTATTCATTGAGTAAAGAGGCAGTTTACAGGGTGGAAGAAAATCTTGGCTAGCTATACATTTGACAGAGGATTAATATCTAGGCCATATAAGAAATCAAAAAAGTAAAAAGTAAGAAATGAAACAAGCCAACCAGAAAATAAGCTATGAAATTGAACAGAGTTCTCGAAAAGAAGAAATACAAAGGGCTAATAAATATTTCAAAAAGTGCTCAATATCTTTAGCCATCATGGAAATGCAAATTAAAACTACTTTGAGGGACTGGAGAGATTGCTCTGTGGTTAAGGAGCTTCCCTGCAGAGCCTAAGGCCCTAGGTTCAATTCCCTAGTACCCACGAAAAGCCAGATGCAAAATGTGGCATCATTCATCTGGAGTTCATTTCCAGTGGCTAGATGAACAAAACTACTTTGAGATTCCATCTTACTCCTGTCAGAATGGTTGTTATCAAGGAATCAAATGACAACAAATGCTTGGTGAGGTGTGGAGAAAAATGAACATTTATCCACTGTTTATGGGATATAAACTAGTACATCCATTATGGAAATCAGTGTGGAAATTTCTCAAAGAACAAAAAAAAAAAAAGAAAGAAAAAATAGATCTAACATATGACTCAGCTATACTATTTTGGGGCATATACCCTAGGGACTCTGTATTTGAACATCCAGTTTATTTTTACTCTATACACAGTAACTAGGAAATGGAATCAGTCAATACGCCCATAAAGTGATGGATAATAAAGATGTGATACATATATTCAATTGAATTCAATTCAACTGCTTTGTCCATGGGAGGGAATTCATGCCTGGTACTGAAAATCTAATCTTAACCCTATGGCTAGGAAGGTCCTAGGTCCCTAGTGGAAAAGCTCCTAAGGTTATTTGGCTATATAAATATGTTGTGACAATAAGTTAATTTTCTAAATATTTGTGTTTACACCCATCAATTTAGAGCTTCTCTGACCTTTGGTCAAGAAAGCTCCTTTGTATACATGGTGGTGACTTCTAGGGAGACTTGAAACTCATCAAAGTGGTGAGAATGAGCGTTGAGTGCTCAGTATTAAGGAAGACATCTCTCTCACTCATTTCAAGGCTGAAGGAATGATGTAGCAGATGATGCAGAAAGGGTGTAAGAGCCAGAAAAGGGAAAGACTGCTTCAGAATACTGTCTTCCAGGCATAAAATGGCTGTTGCATTTATGACACCACAGCAACTGCCATTACCTGTTCAAGGCCTGTGAACTACTGGGCCCATCAACATGTTGTCAAAGATGGTGGAGAAGGGAAAAAAAGACATCAAAGTAGATGAGAGAGTAAGTGGAAAGAAGGGATTCAGTGGAAAGATGGCAGGGGAAGAGGGACAAAAGAGATTAATGAGAAGGAACTATGATCAAAATGCATTAAACACATGTATGAAAAATGTCAACTAAACATTAAATAAATAGCTCTCACTCTCAGCTGCTAACCAGTACTGTGTGTCTTCTCATTGCTCAGTTGCTCTGTTCTCCACCCATGGCCATGGAAGAAGAAATCCCCAGGTTTGCCATCAACAATGGCTCCAGCACATGCAAAGTTGACTTTGCTGGTGATGACAACCCCATGGCTGTGTTCCCTTCCATTGTTGGGTGCTCCTGACAATAGGGTGTTCTGGTGGGCATGGGTCAGAAGGACTCCTACTTGGGCAATGAAGCCCAGAACAAGAGAGGTATTCTGACCCTGAATTACCCCACTGAACACAGCATAGGGCATCATCACTAACTGGGATGACATGGAGATCTGGCACCACACCTTCCACAATGAACTGTGAATGGACCCTAAGGAATACCTGGTGTTTCTGACTGAGGCCCCTTTGAACCCCAATGCTAACAGGAAGATGACTCAGATGTTTGAGACTTTCAACACCCTGGCCATGTGTGTGGCTATACAGGCCAAGCTGTCCCTGAATGCCTCTGGGCACACCACTGGCATTTTCATGGACTCTGGTGGTGGCATCACACATACACTGCCCATATATGAGGGCTATCCCCTTCCCCATGCCATCTTGTGCCTGGACCTGACTGGCCACGACCTGACAGATTATATCATGAAGATCCTGACTGACAGAAACTACAGCTTCGCCACCACAGCCAAGCGGGAGGTTGTGTGTGACATCAAGGAAAGGCAGTACAATGTGGCCTAGACTTCTAGTAATACATGGCCTCTGCTGCATCCTCCTCCTCCTTGGAAAAGAGCTAGAGCTGCTCAGTGTGATCATCATTGTCAGTGTTTAGAGGTGCTTTGCAGCCTTCCTTCCTGGGTTTGGAGTTCTGTGGCAGCAACAAGACTACCTTCAACTCCATCCTGAAGTGTGATGGGGACATCTGCAAGGACCTGAATACCAACACAACACCATGTACCCAGGCATTGCCAACAGGATGCAGAAGATCACAGCCCTGACATCCAGCACAATGAAGATCAAGATCCTTCCTCCTCCTGAGGGTGCAAGTATTCTGTATGGACCAGTGGTTCCATCCTGGCTCCACTCTCCACCTCCCAGCAGATGTGGATCAGCAAGCTGGCATATGACCAGCCAGGCCCCTCCATTATCCACTGCAAATACTTCTAGATGGACTGAGCAGGTGTCAGCCATCTGCTGCATGAGCTGATTCCAAAATATTGATTTGCCCTGGCAAATGTGCCTTATCTCATGCTAGCCTAAGGAAAGTCTTGAATAAGCCTTTGAAAAAAAAATTTCCATTATGCTTGCATCTGATATCAACACTAGATTGTAGAACTAGCTTTTTGCTGATTTTTGACATTGTATTCAAGTTAACTGTTCCCTTGCTATATGTTCAATACCCTGTGCATAACTCTCATTTATTTATTTATTTAAGAGGAAGAAAGAGACAGAGAGACAGAGAAAGAATGGGCACACCCAGGCCTCCAGCCACTGCAAACAAACTCCAGATGCATGTGCCACCTGGTGCATCTGGCTTCTCTGGATACTGAAGAATCAAATCTGGGTCCTTAGGCTTTGAAGGCAAGAGCCTTAATCATTAAGCCATCTCTCCAGCCCCTCCTGTGCATATCTTGATTAATGCCCCTGGTCCATGTCGCTCAGTCACTTGGTAGCCAAGGAAGAGAAATCCCTGCTGGTGGATCTGTGAACACAGTACCACAATCTATACAAGGTGTTAATGCCAGCACTGACTGTTCCAGGATTTCTCAAGCCTGGCAAATTTCCTGAACCAGTTGTCACTTCCATCTTGCTGGTCTGATGGTAGGAAGGTCTAAGCCTTAGGAGCGAGTTTCGATTCTGGTGTTTTCCCTCAGGACCACTGTGGGTTGTTACTTGCTTTGAGTTGGGAATGTTTGCATTTACACATGCAAATTCATTGATCCTTTTAATTTATGTATTTTTGTACTCAGTTCTTTAAGAGATGACAACAAATTTTGCTTTTTTACTTGTTAAGTGAGAACTTTAGGTCCTGGCAACATTGTGTAAAGAAAAATAAAATGCTGCAGTACAATAAAAAAAAGGGGGGGGCTGCAGAGATGGCTTAGCGGTTAAGCGCTTGCCTGTGAAGCCTAAGGACCCTGGTTCGAGGCTCGGTTCCCCAGGTCCCACGTTAGCCAGATGCACAAGGGGGCGCACGCGTCTGGAGTTCGTTTGCAGTGGCTGGAGGCCCTGGCACGCCCATTCTCTCTCTCTCTCTCCCTCTGTCTCTGTCTCTCTCTGTCTGCCATTCTCAAATAAATAAAGAAAAAAAAAAACGTAATTCTTTTGGGCTCTGGAGAGATAGGTCAATCTATCAAGTAATTGATTGTAAGCATGAGGACTTGGGTTTGATTCCCAGAATCCATGTAAAATAGCTAAACAAAACAGAGTGCTGGTAATCTGTTCTGGGGAGACAGTGGCAGACGGAGTCCTGGTTCCTACTAGCTGGCATGTCTAACTAACTCTAGTGAAAGACATTGTCTCAAGAAAGGTGGATGACATTCTTGAGGATCCTACCTAAGGATGTCCTCTGGTCTTCACATGCATGTGGTCACAGGTGCCCACATACCTGCACACACATGCACCTACACACATACAAGTAAATAACGAATCTTTCTTTAAGTTTTTTGTTTCCTTATGTGTTTACTCATAATGACAAGTCCCTGTCACATGGTGATTGTCAGCATTGATGGCTACAATTCTTACTTCCTTGGAACACTTTTACTTTTGTTTTCAAATACTCCTCTCTATTTCTATGACAGTGGGAGCTCCACAGTTCTTCTTTATATACTTATGGATGGAAAATCCTGTCACAATTTCACTTCTGTGAAAGAAGTGTCATTTGAAACTTCCTCCTTGGGTAACTATGATTAAATTTTGTAACTAAAAGTAAGAAGTGCAAAACATTAAGTTGGCTGCATTTGAGATTTAGATCCTAGCTCTAAATTCATCAATACGATCTGAGCTTCTACAAAAAGTTGAATCAACCAGTTTTATTTTTAAATTAATCACTAATCCGAGGCAACAAGTCACAAAAATTAAAAAGCAAATATTTTGTAGAGAGCGAGTATGTTTGTAAAGTGGACCATGGCATGGTAATACATGGGAATCAAAGACATTGTCCTGATCTCACCAGAAGCTAGCCCTAAAAATGTAAGCAAACTTGAAATGGTAATACCAGTGGACACTCATTCAAAGCAGTGATCCTGAAGCCCGTGAGCTTGACCTACCTCTATGCTCTACTATATACACAACCTTTACTAAAATCACACTCAGAAGCACTCAGGAAAATGCTTGGAAGGATTTAATAGTCCATAAGTAATTTACAAGACCATAATTCAAATGAAAAAAAAAATGGTGATGATCAGAATGCACATTACCTGATGATAGCTGTGTTCATGAAACCAGTGTGTCTGGTTATACCAAATGATCTTCCGAAAGTTCACAAAAACATGCTTCATTATGCTCCCCATAAGTAAAGATATTGAACATGATGCTCAAACATTTGGCCAGGCCATTTTAAGAATATTGCTAAGGTTGTGTCCAGGGTGTGACTTACTTATTAACAATACAATCTCGGCAAAACTACAAAAAATGGATGTGGAAATCCCTACGAACCCCAATTATCCTGCAATTGGTCAATAAATGTGTTTTGTCATTGTTTTCTTACTCTCAGGATTGAGGGAAAAAAAATGACTGGTATGGTAATGAAAAACAAAGTTGGTTTTCCTGTTGCTTTTTATGTTTGTTATTCTTTGGGTCCATGCCATAGGGACACTGAGTACATCTCTCACAAGTGATAGGACATACATTTTATAGAGACTCTCCTTATATTAACTTTGGAAAAACCTTAGAACTTTATCTTCCATTTTCATGGAAAGTAGAGCAAATAAATGAAATCTTGAAACTAAAATATTCAGTGCTTCTAACAGTTCCTCAACTTCCCATGCCCTAAGGTATTTTATGACTTTTAATGACAATAAAATTAACTGTTTCAGCTTTCACCTGATAAACTAACGACAGCTTCTCTATATACTTAAGAATTTTACCTTCAATCCCCAAGCAAGCTGATATAATTGATTACTGTAACAAATAACCAGTCTTAGCAAATGTGAGCAGCCATGTCATAATATCCTACCAAATACAAAATGGCCTAAAACCCAGAGACTGAGACTTGTGGAAGAACATAGCCTTCAAAACTTGACAGAGGGTATCTGGTAGTTAACGTTAATGGCACGGACTTAGCCACAGATACTCAAGCCCTTTTTCTCTAATTAGAAAGCACAAACCACCTTCCTTGGACCACTGGACATCCATCTTATCAAGAGACCTTAATCCAAGGACTTAAAAATGCAGTGAAGTCAGACATGGTTGTGTATGCCTTCAGTCTCAGCACTTTGGAGGTGGAGGTAGAAGGATAAGGCCAGCCTGGGACCACAAAGTAGGTTTTAGGTCAGGCTGGGCAAGAGTAAGACCCTACCTTGAAAAATCACAACAAAAATCTAAGGATAGCAGATTCAAAACAAGTTTGTTACCCAGAAGCTTTTACACCAAGTGATGATAACACAAATCCTACAGCTTCTAAGATGAAACAACATGATTATTTTTATATCATGGCTTTCTTATTTATTGTTACTTTATGTTACTTTATGTTATTTATTGTTACTTTATGTTACTTTATGTTATTTATCATTACTTTATGTTACTCTTCTTGTTGCTCCATTTTTGTGCTCCCCTATAATTTTTCCCAAATAGAGATCAGTATGTTTTTAATCACATTAATTATTTTCTGAAGGCAACTGTTCCTCACTCTACTACCAAAAGAAAGAAAATCCAATAGGTTTTTGATTCAGTTGTACTAGAAGACATATTTCATTTCACTAGCTCCTCCACCACAGATACATGAGATTGAAATTTCTTGTCATGGGGCACATCTTCAGCTTTAAATAAACTGGACCAATGACTAAGTTTTACTAATAGATACATTGAAATCAATATGGTCTGTCAGTAGTATTAGCTTCAGAATTGTCTTAATCTATATTATGTTCCTAAAACAGAATACAACACAGTGTGTAATCTATGAAGAGGATATTTTTTCTCAAATCCCTGAAGGCTAAGATCAAGATCAAGGTCCTAGCATCTGGTGTCCACTAAAGGCTTTGGGCATATTGTCACGCATTTGACAGAAGGGCAAGAGAGCTAGCAGCTGGATGCTGGGCAAGGCTCTTACATCAAAGGAGAAGTCTTCCTGATGCAATCATCTTTTAAGGCCCTATCCCTTACTACTATAACTTTATCAACTGCTGAAGTTAGAGTCATTATCCTCAAATCAAAGCAAGAGTTAAAAGCAGACATTGAATATCCTTTTTGGCTGCACTCAGTTAATATTTTTACTAAGAAGCTGCAGATTGCTTTGCAGGAACTATTTAATTTTACTCAAGACATCTGCCAGTGAGGATAAGAAACCCTGGTGTGCAGATTCTCTCCCTCTCTCTCTTTCTCTCTGTCTCTGTCTCTCTCTCTCTTGCTAAGAAAAAAAGAATTTGGATTTTAAAAGTAATATACATTGCATTTCTGGTGAGAGAGAGAGAGAGAGAGAGAGAGAGAGAGAGAGAGAGAGAGAGAGAGAGAGAATAAACTGTTTCTTTCTATTGATAAACTATAAATCTTCCAGTTTTCATTTGCTAAGAGCATGAGATATCTTCTTGCTGGCTGGCTCAGCATAAGCATTTTCTGAATCAGTGATCACATATGTAGGCTAGATGGGTATAGTACATATGGGATAGCCATCATTATTTACTTTATTAATTTTAGAATTTTTTTTTTTTTTTTTTTTTTTACTCTCCAAAACTAAAACCTTTTTGGTCTCTAAGACAAAAAACCAAGTTAAAAGGGAATTTGATAGGAAATACCACCTCTGCTTTTTGTAAGTGTTTTAGGATGGAATTAACATATGCAATTCCTCTGAAAAGTGGCAGGGCTTTTGGTTAACTCTGATGAGGTGGAAAGGTACTTTGATATGCTTTTTCCTGGTACTTCATGAAAATAAACTGACCACAGAAACTAATGAGCATTTGCCAATTGCCAAATATTCTTATTATAGCAAGGGTATGTTTATGGAATCAATGTGTCCACTTATAAGATGCCTCAAGGCAAAACTCCATTTACCACTGAGCCCCATAAGATATCAACTTTAATTAGAGAAAACAGTGTTGTTTAAGTAGAAAAGCTTTGTAGTAGAGTATAATAGAACGTCTAGGTACAGAGTGACTTCAAGAACTAATTACAGTTTCCTTAGTGACATGCATAAAAAGTATGGACAAAAGAAGCCAGCCATAATGCTTTGTTCACATGTACTAGTTTTTAGTAGGCCACTCACTGGGCACTAAATGAGATACTTTCCATGTCACTGCGGTGTCAAGTGGCCTGCTCTGTTTGCCAGATCTACACTGTTCTACAGCCCTAGCCAATTGTTCTTTTTCAGGCACAGATCCCCATCGCACATGCCAAAATTCTTTCTAGACCAAACTTTTAGGGTTACTCTTCTTGCCACTCATTCTCAGGCTTACTGAGAGCTGCCATTCTGCCTCTGCCTCCATCATCTCCACTGAAACCAGAAAACACAGCTCAGTAGACGTATTTTCCACTTTCTTCCCTTGGTAAAGAAGAGGGGAACTTCTGCTTTTAGACAACTAGGAAATGAAGAAAATTCCAATATTTCAATTGATCCAGCAAAACGCAGATATGAGAATACACGTGGCATATTGGAAGTCAAGGTGATGTATTTTTTAAATGTTTTTATGTGAGACAGACAAAAAATATTGGCACACCAGGACCTCCAGCCACTGTAATTGAACTCCATACATGTGAGTCACCTTGTGCTCTTGTTTCACCTTTTGTGACTGGCTTAAGTGGAACCTGGAGAGTTGAACATGGGTCCTTATGCTTCACAGACAAGCGCCTTAACCACTTATCAAGCCATCTCTCCAGCCCAAGGTGATGTATTTTGATGGAAGTTAGTAGAAGACTTCTTAGGTGGTGGGCTGGAGATAAACTCTCACCTGAATCAGATATGACCCTGGAAGTCAAGTCATTAAACAAATAATCCCATTGACACAAAGCAGGTATCATACACCTGAGGGTAATTTTACCCCCCTGAGGGCATTTGTCAATGTCAAAAGACATTCTGATTGTCACAACAAAAGGTCCTTCTACAATGTACAAGACAGCCCCAACAACCAAGAATTTCCTAGTCAAAATGTCAATACAGGTGAAGTATCCCTTGTAAGAAACACTAGGGTCCTGAAGTATTTCAGATTTCATATTTTTGAGTATCAAACCAAAGTTTGGAACTTTGGTATAATGATGGAAAGGAGATCTTTTTGTGCTATGGGTTTAAAAACATGCTCTGGGGCCATTTCCTGCTCTGCTGACACCTCCTGATAAAGGTGGAAACAAAAAAGGGAACAAGCATAGATTCGTCCAAAACTATGTTCCAGGAAAATGTAAAAAAAAAAAAAAGTTATGAATTCTCCCATAGATGACAAAAATCCATTAATATATTTTCATGAAAATTAGGGTTATAAAGATGGCTTTGCTGTTAAGGCACTTGCCTGCAAAGCCTAAGGACCCATGTTTGACTCTCCAGGTCCCACATTAGCCAGAAATATCTCTAAAAAAATAAAAGAAAATAAAAATGAAACATTTTCATGAAAATTATAATCTTTTTTTTTTTTTGGATTTTTGAGGTCGGGTCTCACTCTGAGTCACGCTGACCTGGAATTCACTATGGAGTCTCAGGGTGGCCTCGAACTCATGGCAATCCTCCTACCTCTGCCTCCCAAGTGCTGGGATTAAAGGCGTGCACCACCATGGCCGGCGAAAATTATAAAATTTTTAATCCATCTATCCTACAGAATTTTTTTTAAAAATCATGGAGGATAACAAGACTTTCATTTTAAAAATAGTACCCAATTCTCTACTTTCTCTCCAGGATAGAGTATGTCAGGATTCAAGGCAGGAAAAAAGGGGCTATAGGAGTGGCCCTGAGGCGAAATATGCGGAAAGCCCGAGGACCTGAGTTTGTTCCTCAGCACCCATAGAAAATGTCTGGCACAGGAGCACACACCTATAATGCCAGAGCTGTGGAGATGGAGGCAGAAGGAGCCTCGGAACTTACTGTCAAGCTTGTCCAGATCAATCGGTGAGTTCCTGATTCAGTGAAAGACCCTCTCATTAAAAAAAAAAAAAAAATGAGGTGTAGAAGCAGTAGAATACTACACTTGACAGACACCAACCTGAGGCTTCCACACATAAGTGCACATATATGCATGCATACCTGAGCACACACATTTACCCAAACATGCATGTGTATGTGCACACTCATACAAACACACACACACACACACAGACAACAACAACAAATTTGTCCAGGTATTAGTAGATAGAGGCATAAAATAGAGCTGGGTATGTGTAATAGTTTCAGATGGCCTATGGAATAGAGGTGAGAGATCACTTCAGGATAATTTCCTTAGTGCGAGGACACTGCTGCTTCAGGAGCACTGCTGGCTGTCACGCCTGTCAGGCTCCACACCACGACGTCTTCTATCTGCTGCTCTTCACTGAGTCAGGGTCCCTGACTCACTTCTGCTTCACAGACCTCATGGGCACATTTCACAAGGGCAACTTTTTCACATATAGACAACTAATTGCAAGAAAGTGTGAAAAACCTAATTTTTAGTTTCATTATCTCTTTAAATAAAGTTGAGAGGAGAATAGGGATGATAGGAGTAAATATATTTAGCAAAGGATCAAATGGGAAACTCTTAATGTTTTCATTAGAAAATATTAATAAAATTTTTCACATAATATTTTAAGAATTTATTTATTTGCGTAGTGATAAAACAATTAATTTTCAATCTTAAATTTTTACAAAGATTCAACAGTATAGGTAATTTTAAGAAAAAGTTAAACAGGAATTTATGACTACTTCCTTACTATTACATATATATGTGTGTGTGTGTGTGTGTATATATATATATATATATATATATATATATATGTTATATATATTATATATGTATATATATGTTATATATATTATATATATGTACATATGTTATATATAATATATGTATATATGTTATATATATTATATATGTATATATATATGTTATATATAATATATATGTATATATATGTTATATGTATTATATATATGTATATATATACAAAATCACACCACACACACACACACAGACACACATATTCTCCTTTCACCCAAAAAGTAAAACAGGATCTCCTTGAATTCATGACTCATGAACAAACATTGACTTAAGCCATCCAGAAATCACAGAGAAACAATGAATCCATATCCTGACCCACAAACAACTGCTAACCACACTGAAACTTCTGGGACACAACAATCTCAGAAACTATAGTGCCCAAGTCACTTCTCAGAAAATGCTTCAGTAGCCCCCTAGACTCCTCCCTCCACACTTGCTCCTTTGATCTGTAGCGTTTATACGCTTCACTTCAGCTCTGGTGAGATGGAGAGAGCCTCCAGCTCTTACAGAGGTCTCTGTCCCTCACCATTTATCATGTTTCGAATAAACAGTTTCCATCTGTTGCATTTCGAGGCCACTGTCTTTCTTTTCAGCTGTCCTTACATTTATTACATTTATTGGTGCCAGGACTCAGGGGTTTTCGGGGCTTAAGCTCCCTCCTTGCCAACAGCAGCTCATTCCTTCAGGAACAGGAACACACCGCATCCACTAAAATGTTAACCAGCTGGCACTGGCAACCTCTACAGCCCGCACTCATGTGGGAGGTACAGGTCCTGTTCACCCTTACAGGCCAGGGGTAACATTGGTGCTTTTGTGTAAACCCATCCTGAACTCTGGCTCTTTCCCTTCATTTTCATTCTCCGTCTCCCTCCACTCTCCTACTTCCCCTGTCCTATCAAACTCCAGAGGAAAGGCTGCTAGCCATTTGATTGCATCTCACTCTCAACCTACAAACCTCCAAGCCTTCAGAAAAAGGTGAAATTCATTTGGTTTGTGGTGGAGACACTTCACCCTGAACCTCTAAGATTCTGTCAGTCTCCCACACCATACTCTGCCTGTGCAATCTCAAAGGATGCTCTGGGAGGCTACCCTCTTGCTAATCCACAGTCACCCCAAAAATCAAGAGGGAAGGGACACACCCTCTTAATCTTTGGGATTTCTCTCCTTTACACTGCCCACCCTAAGCCATGGAGATGTCCCAGGTGGCAGTACTGGTTGCTTCTCAGTTCAACCTTAGTCCAAATTGGGTTCCAAATTGTCAGTTCCCAAGGGCATACCTTTGGCGTGACTAGGGCTAATCTCAAAAGTTCAGATTAGGGCTGGAGAGATGGCTTAGCAGTGAAAGCACTTACCTGGGAAGCCAAAGGACTTCTGTTCAGTTCCCTAGGACCCACGTAAGCCAGTTGCACAAAGTGATGCATGTATCTGGAGTTCACTTGCAGTGGCTGGAAGCCCTGGTGTGCCCATTCCTCTCTCTCTCCCCCTCAAATAAATAAATAAATAAATACTCAAATTAATAATGCTTCAGCCCTTAAAAGTCATTTAGCTCTCCGCTCAGATCTGCCCTCAATAAAACCTGGAAAATGGCAATCACTGGCCAGGATTTGGCACTTTCAATTTCAATATACTCGCTGATCTCAACAATTATCTCTGACTAAATGAGACATAGTCTGAGGTGCCATACCTCCAAGGTTTCTTTGCCTTCTGCTCCAATCCCTCCCTTTGCTCCCCCGTTCAGCTTCCCAAATCTTGTTCTGTTAGATGGGCACCTCTAATTAGCACCCCTCCCCAAAGAAAAAACATCCAAACCTTCTCCTTTGATCTGGCCAACAAACTCAACTATACAACACTTACAAGTCCCATGTCTCTCCTTCTTCCAAATGCACACCTTCTACACCTGCCAACTCTCTTTCATGCCACAGCTCTCCCAATTTCACAGAAACTGCCACTTCATCCACTCCCAAACCCTCTGCCTCAGCCTCACCCATTCAACCCACTTCTGGGCTCTACTCTTCATTGCCTTCCTCTCCTTCACACGCCTCTCTGGGCCCTGTCCTTCCATCCTCTCCTCATACCCAATCCAGTAAAAACGTCATACCTGGGACTGGAATGTTCCCTTAAGGTAAGATAGCAGGGTGGGACCACAAAGCAAAAAAAAAAACAAAACAGAGATCTCCAACAAGGATGCATAGTTCCACCATGGAGCCCTCCAATAAAATCGTGGCAACATCAACAGAAATTCAGTCCCAACATGAAAACACAACAACCAATGAGGCACTGGTCAAAAGAATTGCAGAAATGGAAGCAAACCATCAAAAAATCAAGAATCTTATCAATGAAATTGAGCAGATAAATCTCTTAGAGTGTTCAGCTTCTGACAGTACGTTTAACTTAATTGAGAAAAATGTTAGAAGCCTCAAAAGAAATATAAATGAATTGAAGGTGACTCAACAAATGGAAAATCTCAATAATCAATTGATTAAACTGCATGAAGACATGATCAAATGCAAGAATAAATTTCTGGAAGCATCAAGAAAATCAGAACTCAGACGTTCAGTCAAGATGTCATCCACCTAACCATGTTTCAGTTCCTGCGGTAATACCAGGCAAGATATGTGGGGTTACAAGGTTCTAGATGACCCCCAATGGGAGGGCATGGAGGAACACAGTAGGGAATCTGCTGATTCCCACACTCTTGGGTGGCCCACTAGATGCCCAGACCCCTCAAGCACCTGTCTAGGCAGATACACCACACATCAGAGTTCCTGCTGTGTTACCTTCATGCTCCACATATTGGGGCCCAAGCTCCACTCTCCTTTCCTCCTGCCTACTGGGTCTTCTCCCAACCTTGTGTGCCTTTCCTCCCTTCCCCCTTCCTTTCCTCATCATTGGGTCCATGCTGTTCCCTCTTTCTGTCCCACAGGCCATCACTGGATCTGTGCCATCCCCTCTCCCCACCCTTCTACCTACCACTGGGTCCATGTTGTCCCCTCTCCTCATCCCAGTACCTGCCAACAGGCCTACACCATCCCCTCTCCCCATCCCACCATGCGCCACTCATTCCATGCTGCCCCTCTCCCAGCCCTGCCACCTGCCATTGGGACCACAACCTCTCCAGTCTCCTCTCCCTGTCTCCATGTTTCCAGGTCCCCACCATGGCCATGCCCACACTTCATGCCTGAACCAACGGGCCCCTGTATCATCAAAATCCTAATCTGGTCAAACATAAAAGGGAACAATCGCTGCACATACTTCAAGGGTAAATTACAGTTTTGTCCTGAATTAACTAAGATTCCCACACTCTGATGGGGAGACCATAGCACAAAAGGAGCAACACAAAAGATCAAATGGAAGGAACTCCAACATTGTTTCCTAGTCCCACAGTGGAAATCCCCAATCAAAACATAGAAGAGACAACAGGATCAGAACCCCAAAATGAAGACACAAGATGTGTGACTCTGACCAATTGGCAGAACTTGTAGAAAATCAACAAAAGACCAGCAATTGTGTAACTACTATCCTCGCTAGGTTGGACATAATAGAAGAAAACCAGATAGACTTCAAAATAGAGTTAAGTAATCTGAAGAAGAGACATAAAACAGAAGACCTCAATAATAAGCTGGCTAAGGTCAATGAATACATAAATAAATGCAAAGGTGAATTCCAAGTAGAACTAAGAAAATAAAAAAAAAAAGGACCTGAAAAGGGAACCTGACAGAGGGATGAATATTATACAGATAAAGGCAATAATAGAAAATACAAACCAAATTAAACAAGTCCAAACCTTTTTAGAAGCCCTTAAGAACAGAGTCAGTCATGTGGAGGACATAACCTCAGAACTGGAATATAAGATAGAAGAAACTATTTGTGAGTCCAAAAATTTGAATAAGTTCAAAATTTTTTTGTGAACAGAACATGAGGGTACTGTGGGATACCCTTAAACATCCCAACATTTGGCTCTTGGGTATACCAGAAGGGGAAGAAATTCAGACTAAAGACATGGAGAATTATTCAATAAAATTATCAAATTACTCAATAAAAAGAAAACTTTCCCACCCTCTCAAAAGAGAGTATGATCAAGATACAAGAAGCTAACAGAACTCTAAATGTACTGGACCAAAGGAGAAACTTGCCAAGGCATATAATCATTAAGTCCCTAAAAAAACAAAAGCAAACACAAAGAGAAAGTCCTAAAAGCAACAAGAAAAAAATAACAGATTATATATAAAGGTAACTCCATCATAATTACCTCAGATTTCTCAATGGAAACCCTAAAAGTCAGAAAAGCCTGTAATGGAAGACTGCAAAGTCTAAGAACCTATGGCTTATAACCCAAACTACTGTACCCAGCAAAAGTATCCCTCATAATAGATAATGAAAGAAAAAATTTCCATGATAAATGTCAGCTCTACAACTGTGTGAACACAAAGCCAAACCTATATAGAATATTTCAGGGAATTCTCCACACAGAAGAGTCAAACAACCAACCTCAAGGGCCTACAAGAAGCAGCCCACAGTAACCAAACATAGAGAAGGCTCAAAATACTACAAAGTGCAAGAAAATGCCAAACCATATAAAGCACCACAATATGGCATGGATTAAATCAAACCCTACAGTTATTACCCTAAATATTAATGGCCTTAATTCACCCAACAAGAGACACAAGTTAACAGGGTACATCAGAAAAAATAGACCCCTTAATCTGCTGTCTTCAAGAAACCCACCTCATTTCTAAAGACAGATACCTCCTCAGAGTGAAAGGGTGGGAAATGATATTCCAAGTGAACAGAAATAAGAAACAAAGCAGATTTTGATATACTAATATCAGACAAAATAGACTTCAAATCAAAAGTAATCAAAAAAAAAAAAAAAAAAAGAAAAGAAAAGAAGGCCACTTCTTACCCATCAAGGAAATGATCCAACAAGAGGATATCACAATCATCAATCTATATGCACCAAACACAAGTACACTTACACTACAATTCATAAAACAAAACCTATTTAATAACAAAACAGAAAAATACACCAATACCATCATAGTTAGGGACCTCAATACTCCACTATCATTAATAGATAAATCATCTAAACATAAAATCAACAGGGAAGTAAGAGAGCTCAACAGCTCAATAGATCAAGTAAATCTAACAGACATCTACAGAACATTCTACCCCAAATCTAAAGATTACACATTCTTCTCAGCAGCCCATGGAACCTTCTCCAAAATAGATCATACATTGTGCCATAAGGTCTGCCTCAATATATTCAGGAAAATCAACATAATTTCCTGCATGATACAGATCACAATGTTATAAAGCTAGAAATTGTCAAGAGATGCACCAGGAACTCCATCAGCTCCTGGAGACTGAACAACTGACCTTTAAACAATAAATAGATGGTATATGAAGTAAAACATAAAATTGTAAAATTTCTAGAAGTGAATGACAATGAGAATACATCATACCAAAATTTATGGAACACAATGAAGGAAGTCCTTAGGGGAAAATTCATAGCACTAAATGACTTTATAACACAAATAGACATCCCAAATCAATAACCCAACCATCCATCTAAAGGCATTTGAAAAACAAGAAGACCACAACCCAAAAAGCTCCAGATGGAAGACAGACAAACAGACCACACACAGAATCAATAGGTTATCCATAGAATGAGAGAAAACTTTTGCCAGATATATAACTGACAGAGGCTTAATATCTAGAATCCACAAGGAACTCACAAACCTAAACAATAAAAAAATAAATAAATAAACCCACTCACAAAATGGGGTAGAGAAGTAAACAGGGAGTTCTCAGAGGAAGAAATACAAATGGCAAACACATACTTAAGAATATGTTCAGCATCCCTAAACATCAGGGAAATGCAAATTAAAACTATGAGACTATGAGATTGCACCTTATCCCAGTAAGGATAGCAAACACTAAAAAGTCAAATGGGGCTGGAGATAGGGCTTAGTGGTTAAGCGCTTGCATATGAAGCCTAAGGACCCCTGTTTAAGGCTAGATTCTCCAGGACCCACATTACCCAGATGCACAAGGGGTTGCACGCATCTGGACTTTGTTTGCAGTGACTGGAGGCCCTGGTGCACCCATTCTCTACCTCTACCTCTCTCTCTCTCTCTCTCTCTCTCTCTCTCTTTCTCTCTCTCTCTCTCTCTCTCTCCCTCTTCCTCTCTCTGTCTGTAGCTATCAAATAAAAAAAAAATCAAATGAAAGTAAATATTGGTGAGGATGTGGAGAAATAGGAACCCTCATTTACTGTTGGCAGGAATGTAAGATGGTACAACCACTGTAGAAATCAATATGGAGACTCCTAAAAAGATAGAATATAGAGTTATAAACAGACATAGATATTCCCTTACTGAGCATTTACCCTAAAACCTCCATGCCTCTGTTCAGAGCTCCTCAATTCATAATATCTAAGAACTGGAATCAATCCAGGTACCCATCACTGGATGAATAGATAACTAAGATTTGGTATATCTACATGATGGAATTCTACTCAGCAGTAAGAAAAAAAATGACACTATGAAATTTGTAGAAAAATAATCAAACTTGAAACAGATCATGCTCAGCAAACTCACATAATCACAGAAAGACAATCATCACATGGTCTGACTCATCTGTGGTTCCTAACCTGGATCAGCCTGAGTTGCTGACATACCTAGTAGGCATCTTGAGGCCTTGACAATAGGGAGAGTAGGACTTAAGGGGAAGGGAGGGAGGGGGAGGCACAAATCTGAATGCAACTTGAAATGGTCCCATAGACTTCTATGTCCTGGAAGATAGACTAAAGGGTTGAACCCTGAACAGCACCTTAGAGAGAGCATCTGAATCAAAGGGCCACCACCACCACTACTGGAAAGGAGGAGATGAAGCCTAACCTTAAATTTCTCCTGTATTTTATTTCCTTTTATTCTTTCTTTTCCCTTGTGCTGGCTTATAGCTCCTAGTACCAGGATGAGGTTAGCACCCACAATGAGCTGTTGATCAGAGAGACCTACAAGTTTTCCTACAACAAGACAGACTTCTGTCAGAGTACTTGATTACCCACCAGATGTTAATGCTAAGATCCTACTGCTGAAGACACCATATGAGGGTACAGAACATGGAGAAGCCTTACTGGAATACAGACGAGAGCCAATCCCCAGACAGCCCATCTAGAAGACACTACATGAGCTACTGGTGGAAAGTGGCCAACTTCTGTCTGAGCAACTCAAGGTCTAAACAACTCAGAAGCAAACAACCTAATGTGATATTTGCACAAGAGCAATAGTGGCACACAGCCTTGGTGAGTAACCAGCTGGTCTTGGATTAGCTAACAGATCCACTCAGTGGAAAGGAAACCATGTCTGGAACTAGAAAACAAATCAGAATCATATCTGAATAATGAGTTCACTCTCCAGTATCAAGCGCCCACTAATCTTGGGCTACAGGAGGGACTACACCCAGTAAATTCTCTCTAAACTAATAATGGTTATCCCATTTAACCTGAGATGACTTCACTCTCCATTGGAGAATCTGATTCTCTTCTTCAGATTGGAGAGGGACCTGAGGAGAGAAATGACCCATCGCACTTCACTACCACTGCTACTGAAACCACAGAGGAATTGTGTACATGAGCAAGAGTTCTGCTTTCTCGTTGAACCTGGTATCAGCACGAGGGTGAAGGAGATAGACACTGAGGACACATAACACCTACCAAACCAGAAGTCCAGATATTCCTAAGAGACCATCACTGAAGTAGACTTAAAACAAACCCAGTATGACTCATGGAATTTTGCAGAAGAGGGAGCAGAAAGATTGTTAGAGCCACAAGTTGGAACATTATGCACAGAGATATTGCCTCTTCTCCATAACTGACAGCTGGCCCAAAATGCACAGCCCACAATCCCTATGGGGATGACCTGCACCCCCAATGAGGAGGGTCCCTTTGGAAAAGGGGCAGGGATGAGGGAAACGATTGTACCAATATATGATGTTTACATACTAAGTACATCCATAACTAATAGAAAAAAAAGAAAATCATAACTCGTACACAAATCTTACCTCAAGAAAGAGATGGACATGATGCAAAATAACACAACAGAAAACAAAAATAAAATAGAGCTTATAAAAACCTCTCTAGACCCCCTCACTAACTGACTTACTCATGTGGGAGACAGAACCTCTGAGCTGGAAGACCAGATAGAAGAAATTGATCAGAGTGTGAAAACTCTGCTCAGTTTTAAAAATCATGTGAACAGACTATGAGGAAACTGTAGGATACCCTAAAATGACCAAACATCTGGGTCATGGGTATACCAGAAGGAGAGAAAATCTAGGCCAGAGACAGAGAACACATTGAACAAATTTATTGAAGAAAAATTTCCCAATCTCTCAAAAGAGAGACCCATCCAGATATAAAAGCCCACAGAACAATAAACAGACAGTACCAAAGAAGAAACTCTCCAAGGCACATCATAGTTAAAACTCTTACCAATGAAAAGAAAGAGAGAGTGCTAAAAGCAGCAAAAGAAAACCAACTCTCTACATAGAAAGGCAATTCCATCAGAAATACCTCAGATATTTCAATGGAAACCCAGAAAGCCAGAAGGGCCTGGAATGGAACACTTCAGTCAAAAAAAAAAAAAAGGCTTCCAACCAAAGCTACTCTACCCAGAAAAAGTATCACTCATAATAGATTGCGAAAGGAAAACTTTCCATGAAAAAAGCCAACTATGATTATATGGACATAAAACCAAACCTACAGGGAATACTTAAGGGATTACTCCACACAGAAGAGTCAAACTACCAATCTTAAGAACCAACAAGAAGAAGATCACAATAACCAAAAATAGGCCATCCTCTACATTATACAAAACACAAGAAAGCACCAGACCTCATAATACACCTCATCATGGCAGGGATTTAATTGATTCTCACAGTTATAACTTTAAATATTAATTTAATTTAACTCACCCATCAAAAGACACAATTAACATGGTGGATCAAAAACATGTCTCTGGACTGGAGAGATGGCTTAGCAGTTAAGCACTTGCCTGTGAAGCCTAAGGACTCTGGTTCGAGGTTCAATTCCCCAGAACCCACATTAGCCAGATGCACAAGGGAGAATACCTGTCTGGAGTTCGTTTTCAGTGGCTGGAGGCCCTGGCGTGCCCATTCTCTCTCTCTATCTGCTTCTTTCTCTCTCTATCTGTCGATCTCAAATAAATAAATAAAAGCTTTAAAAAAAATTAAAAAACATGGATCCTTCTATATGCTCTCTTCAAGAAACACCCACCTTGGGCTGGAGAGATGGCTTAGTGGTTAAGCGCTTGCCTGTGAAGCCTAAGGACCCCGGTTCGAGGCTCGGTTCCCCAGGTCCCACGTTAGCCAGATGCACAAGGGGCGCACGCGTCTGGAGTTCGTTTGCAGAGGCTGGAAGCCCTGGTGCGCCCATTCTCTCTCTCCCTCTATCTGCCTTTCTCTCTGTGTCTTTTGCTCTCACATAAATAAATAAAAAATTAAAAAAAAAAAAGAAACACCCACCTTATCACTAAAGACAGACACCTCCTCAGGGTGAAAGGATGGAAAATCATATTCCAATCACATGTAAATAAGAAAAACAAGCAGATATTGCTATATTGATACCTGATAAAATAGAATTCAAACCAAAAGTGATCAAAAATAATAAACAATCCACTTCTTACTCATAAAGGAAATGACCTAAGCTGAGAACATCACAACCATAAATCTATATGTGCCAGACACATGTGCACCACAGTTTATAAAACAAAAACCACCTGACAACAAAACAGAAATAGACACCAACATCAGCATAGTCGGAGACTTCAATACTCCATGATCATAAATAGACAGATCATCCAGGCAGAAAATCAACAGGGAAATAACACAGCTCAATCACACTATAGATTAACTAGACCTAATGGACATCTACATAACTTTTCACCCCAACTCTGCAGAATACACATTGTTTTCATCATCCCATAGTACTTTCTCCAAAATAGACCATATATTAGGCCATAAAGCATGCCTCCATAAATTCAGGAAAATTAAAGTAATTCCCTGCATCATATCAGATCACAATGCTTTAAAACTAGAAATTAACAAGAGACACATGAAGAACTCCACCAGCTCCTGGAGATTAAGCAACACACTTTTAAACAATGAATGAATTTCGGATACACTTCTTAACTGGACTTACACAGCAGGTTTATTGGTCATAAAATGTTATTCCTTCTTCTACCCACCTTGCTTTACCTCCTGCAATCCTCATCAGGACAGTCCTCTCCCCCCAACCTCTCTTTCTTTAAAAAACATAAAGTAGTCTGGGAAGCCTCCCTATGCCTCTAAGATTGTCATATCCCTATGAACATATCTACCTGCCCCACTCATGGGCCATGCACCTTGTCCTTCAGATAGTGCAGGGCCTCATTTCTGAGGCTTATTCCCACTTCCACCTCTTGTTGCAAAGGCAGTAGTAGGTCCTCTGTCCATCCTGCTGTAGTGGTTATGCAAATGGTCCCAAGTATGTCCGCACTACTGTGAAAGACATAATTGAATACATAACCACATATGGCCACATCACCAGCTTTACCAGTGACTGTGGGGGACCCTCCTGCTCATTCCTCAGATACTAGAGTTATGTAAATTTTCCTTTCTCTCGGAGAACTGGGAAGGGGTCCCCCTGTCATGACAAGGACTTCAAAAATTAAGAAAAGACCTGGAACTAGAGGGCATACATGGAGGACTGGTTTGGGAAATCACTGTCAGTCTCAACTGGGGAACTCAGAAACTTGGGAAGGGATAGTGGTTCAACTGAGTGGATGCTATAGTCCCAACTACTCCCTGAGAACCCTCAGGCTTTCTGTCAAGGCCGCCAATATTTCTTTACTTGTTAGCAAAAAAAACTCTCTAGACCCCTTTGGCTCCTGCCCAGCATCCTGGCCCTAATGCTTATCAACATACTAAACATCCTGACCTCCAATTAATAGAGATAATAGCTGTAGCTAACACAACCCACAAACTCCTCAAACAGGCTGATCCAGAATTAGAAAGTGACTGCAGTATCTTAGGGTAGGACAAACTTCTTACACAGGAATAGGTCTCTCCTGCCTTACATTCCCTAACAATATCCACATAAAAGGGATGCTTGCATAGATGGGCCCCCTGTTCCAGTCACTGGTGAACCACAACACATCACTTCACACCCCCATTCCAATTTCACCAATATACTCATTAGTTCCGTGGCCTCAGAGAGCACATATTTTACATGCCCTGACAGGGTCCACACCTGTTATACAGGGGGCCAATGTGATATGATTTTTCTAGCCCCAGATCTAGACATTTTCCCAGGCCATGAAATTGAGCAATATCTGACACCCATACTCAGGAACAAAAGAAAATCTGTTTTATTTCCAGTACTACTAGTAATATATCCATTCCCATTGTTGGGGCTACAGCCACAGGGGCCACAGCTATAGGCCTCTAACAAATCCAACACATGCAACTCACATATCACGTTACGAAGGACCTCTCCCTGATTCAACAGGACATAGTCACTCTCCAAAGGCAACTTGACCCCCTAGCTGAAATGGTATTACAGAACAGGAGAGGACTTGATCTCATGATAGCCGAAAAAGGGGAATTTGTGTTTCTCAGTGAGGAATGTTATTACGACACCAATCAATCAGGCATAGTCAGAGAAAATGTTAGACAACTTTTAGAAATATAAAAACCAAATATGGTGCCAATAAATAATCCCAGTGAAAGAACACCTTGGTCTCCTGGAGCTCATGGTTGGCTCCCATTGTCATCATAATCCTATTAATTGAATTTTTCAGTCCTCCTTTTTTCAGATGCCTCTCCGATTTTCTCCAGGAAAGAATTCATACTTTCACATTACAAAAAGTGACAGAATTCTTCCTGACCCACAAATAACAGCCCCTCAAAGACTTCAGTCCTTGCTCTTCAGTGGACCTCATCTATCTATCTTCCTAGAAGACTATGACCCCTCTCAGCAGAAAGTCACTCACCCAACTTTTACACCTTTCACTTTTGATCTAATTTCTTATATCCCTTCAGAGTCCAAGTATGAAGGACTCTCCTCTGATCCCAAAAGAAAAACAGGGTCCCAGGATCTTCTTGAATTCATGACCCATGAACAAACATTGAATTAAGCCATCTATAAATCAAGAGAAACAATCAATCCATACCCTGACCCACAAACAACCCCTAACAGCATTGAAAATTCTGGAATGTTACAACCTCAGAAACCATACTCCCCAAATCACTTCTCTGAAAATACCTTCGATAGCTCCTAGACTCCGACCCACACCTCCTCCTTTGATCTATACCTTTATAAGCTTCACAACAGCTCTGGTGACATACAGAAAGCCTCTAGCTCATACAGAGGTCTCCGTCCCTCACTGTTTATCATGTTTGCAATAAACGATTTCCTTCAGTAGCAGAGTCTGCTGTCTTTCTCTTCAATTTACAACATACATGCACACATGCATGCACACACACACACACACAAGCTAAATTTAAGTCTTGTTAAAGTCACTGAAAAAGATGCTTAATACTATCACTACCATTTATTGTTACATTTATATTAACCAATGAAACAGAGAAACAAACTAGATATATAAAATTGGAAAGGAGTTAAACTATTTGTACTTGTAGAAGATATAGTCATAGGGGCTGGAAAGATGGCTTAGTGGTTAAGTGCTTGCCTATGAAGCCTAAGGACCCTGGTTCAAGGGCCAACTCCCTAGAACCCACGTTAGCCAGATGCACAAGGGGGCACATGCGTCTGGAGTTCATTTCCAATGGCAGGAAGCCCTGGCATGCCCACTTTCCTCTCTCTCTGTACCTCTTTCTCTCTCTGTCTGTTGATCTCAAATAAATAAATAAAAATAAACAAAAAAAAAATAAATAAAAAAGATATAGTTATAAAAAGAAAGAAACCTGAGAGCTTTCAAGTTAATAACCACTATAGATAATGAAATGATTTCATCGGTGACAGGGTACAAAATATACTACTCCAAATACAGCAATACTCTGGCATACTAAATATTTTAAGTTGAAGGAACCTGAGAAATGGTAGATGTAGAAAGGGATGTGACCTCCCTCTGAAAGAGATCATGACAACATCATGCAAGAGCTGCTCTGTTTACTCAGAGGAAAGACACCTCTCATCTCCACTCACCAAGGGCCACTGAGGAGCCTGAATGAATGTGTGTTTTTTTGTTAAGTTCACACCCTATCACATTTTGCCACATGTTTCCATTCAACAAACCAAATATATATATATTCAGGTTTAATAGTGGCTTTAAGTCATTTTTATGATTATAAAGGCTCCTATTTCACATAAGGCTTAAACTGAACCTAGGTGGATAGAAGGAAACGATTATGTTTTTTCTACTTTAGGATGTTTAAAGATTGTATCTTTATTGCTTGCCAAATTTCCCTCTAAACATTTACATTTATGCCCATAGATTAGTATTGATTTCACCTTTTATCAAACAAGCTTCTTTTTGCAGATGGAGATGATACTGGGGAGACTGCACATTAGTCAAAATGTTTGAGAATAAGTAACTGAGTGCTCAGTGCTAAGTAAGACATTTATAACATACCCCTCAAGGCTCAGGGAACAATGTAGAAGGGGGAACAGAAAAAAATGCAAGAGCCAGAGTACCTTGAAACACTACCTTTCACACATGAAGTGGCATTGCATTCATGACTGCACAATAGCTGTTATTACCTACACAAGACTTGAAAAGTGCTGGGGCATAATTCTGTCATGGATGTTGGTGGAGGACAAAAAAAAAAAAAAAAAAAAAGAGAGAGAGAGAGAGAGAAAAGAAAGTAGAAGAGGAACTAGTTGGAAAGAAAGAAGGATTTAGTGCAAAGGGGGATTAGCAGGGGAATAAAAGAAAGTAATAAAAGGGAATTATGATTAACAGACATTATGTGCCTGTATTAAAATTGCCAATAAAAAGTTTAAAAATAAAAACAAATCTTCTGGTAAAAAACTGTATTTCTAAATGTGTAACTAATATGTGAAATATCATCAAGAATTTACGGTCTAGAAATAGATTGAGTAAAAACCTATGGGAAGCTATTAGGAAGAAAAATTTAGAAGACTTTTGAAGGGCAGCAAGCACATCTGAATAAATAAGAAGACAGATTATGTACTTTGCTTGGAAATTTCAGTAAATGATGCTTTTGTCTGTTTAGTTTATAAATATAGTAAATCCAAATAAAATGTTTTTTTTTTACAAAAAACGAACGAACGAAATGGTTATCTTGAGATTTATTATATTTTAATTTGAAAATCATTGTTTAGAAAGTAAAATTCACTAGGAAAACTGGAATAGGCACAAAGGATTTTGAGAAGCACCATCAGTTATTAAAACAAAATGTCAAAGTTGGGGATGTAGCTCAGTGGCAGGGCACTTGCCTCGCACATGCAAGGCCCTGGGTCTAACAATAAAATAAAGTAAAATAAAAATTTTCTATAAACATAGCAACACCATACTAAAAGAAGAACTATTAGAGTGAATAATAATTTAAAAATCATAAAGTAACTGAGATTGACCCAAATACATATTGGTAGGTAGGATATGTCAAAGGTGCCTCATGTTAATATTGGGATAAAGAAGGATGTGGTATTGGAGTATGCCTATAGCCATCTGGAAAATATAAATGTAATTGGAACTGTCATTCATAAGATTCTATGAGATAGATTCTAAATGGATTTTAAATGTAAAATATGAAACTTTAGAATTTCCTGTATGTTTCTAGGTGAATTCCTTTGTCTCAAAATCTAAGAATCATAGTAAATAAAAAGATCCTACAATTTGAGATAAACAATTTTAAGAAATAGGCCAAATATATGTGTAACAATTTACAATAAAATCTGCTTGATTTTGTATTCAAGGAAACTATATGTAAACATGGGAATATGTTCAGCTTTTCATACATGAGAAGAAAACATCAAAGTGATTTTTGTGGTGTCATACAATCTTATTAGCCAAAACTGGTGAGTCTGATAATAACCTCTTTTGGTAAGGACCTTGAAAACGGTCAGAAATTGTTGGTGAGAATACAAAACGCTGCTACTTTGATAAAAGCATTTGTTTGGATTTACCAAAATTGATGCTCATGCCATTTAAGCCAGCAATCCTACTACAGGAAGTGTATAATATAATTTATCTGCACTCAAAGTAAATGGCATAGAATACAAACACACCCCATAGTGATTTATAAAAACAAAAGTATGGAAACCTCCCCACAGTCTATCAATAGAGCACTGGTCAGGTAACTCATGTCCAACCAAAGAATGAAATTATATGTAGTCACATCAAAAAGGAAAAGAAAAGAGCAAAAAGAAGAAAAAACAGACAAGCAAAAATGAAAAAGGAATAAAGTAATGGAGCTTCTTTATTGGTGCTGATGCAAAAAGACTTGGTACAGCAGATTGTTAACAGGAAAGAGCAAGGCAAAGAGCAGAGTTCTGCACACGCTAGCCTTGGTGTGGGAACACGGCACCCGAGAGTGCACACGCCATGTCAGCAGAGGGCACACATGACAAGCCCACAAAAAGTGATCCGCAGAGGGGAATTACTTCAACTAAGCTATTAGGAAAGAGGCTTTTGTGCTTTTTTTTTTTTTTTTTTTTTTTTTTTTTTTTTTTTTTTTTTTTTTTCCTTGCAGTGTTGCAGATGAAACCTAAGGCTGTGTGGATAGTAGGCAAGCATTCTGCCACTGAGTTATACCTTCTAGCCCCATAACTGTTTGGATACAACAGCATTCTGAGTGTGAAAACTATGCATATAATGCTTGTACTTAAAGTAGCTAAAAAAAATGGAAAAGACTTGTTAGGGTAATCTCAAAAAAACAATGCTTCCATAATTTTTGAATTTACTCTAGGGCTCAAATCACAATGAAAGAAAAGTAGTCACTCTCTATAAATGAAAACAATAGAGTTCAAGTACAGAAAGGTTATTGAAATATTGAAGGAATATGCTAAAGCTCTAATCAACGTGAGTTAGTAATGACACACTGGTGCCTTTGGTGTGGTATCCTGCCATATGCTGTAGCAGCTCTGGAGGTGTGATGTGGAGAGGCTCAATGCTCCTTTTACTCCCAAATATCAATGACAAATCTCACTTCACACATACAGGCTGCAAGGGATTGGCAGCTATAATGATTTCCAAGATTAACAAATCAATAAACTAAAATACAAACTTCCAACACTTTATCTTAGAAATCATCATGAATTGAACCCCAAGAGATTTTAAGTAGCAATGAGAGGATCAGAGCAGCAATTAACTGGGAAACCCATAGACTAGGAAAGTTTACATTATATTTACTTTACTCTTTTACCTCTAAATTATTTATAAGTAAAATTCATTGATAAAAGAACATACAGGGGCTGCAGAGATGACTCAGCAGTTAAGGCACTTGCCTTCAAAGCCTGATAACTGGGATTCAATTCCCCAGTACCCACATAAAGTCAGATGCACAAAGTGGCACATTTATCTGGAGTTTGTTTTCAGTGGCTAGAGGCCCTTGCACACCTATTCTCCCCCTCTCTCCTTGCAACTAAATAAACAAATAAGTAATTTAAAAAAATCAATATACAATAGTTTCAACTTCAAAGACAAAAGAGACCTATCAAGAGAGTAATACAAGAGAGTAGGAGAAATGAAGAAAGCTTTGCTATTTGAAGAGGCCTTTCATGTCACTCACAGGGACATGAGTCCCCAAGGTCTTTTGTTTAAACCATCTGCTCTCCTCACTTGTCATAGTCCCACCTAAAGTCCTCCAGATTTGTGCAAAGGCTTCACTTCTCTTGTCTCACAATGTGTACATGACTCTGAGCTTTTGTCCTGATTTATCAAACCTTCAGAATTGAGCCCTCTGAGATAAACTGTTGGCTTCTCATAGACAACATGAAAAGAAACTTGGCCTTCCAGGGCACATCCACTGTTACAGCTTTGACAATTGGCTGACATTTTTGTCTGTGCATTTTCTGAAAAGTTCTGTGTTCTGCATGGAAGTCAAAACAGCATTTCGTTCCTGTGTCTCTCTCACAAGTACCCATATTCCTGTGGCACCCAATGCACACTTACTTTAATTATGTATGCAAGTAGTCACTATTTACAAAGGAGCAAACCTGAGTGTGAAGAGGCTGGCATTTAAGGAGTCATGGTGGTACTCTGGGCATTTTTTTTTTTTTTTTTTTTTTTGTGTGGTATGAAAGCAAAGGCAGGTTTCCGGGTAAGATAGTAGACCTAAAGCTGCATCTGAGTGAATCAGTGAAGTGTCAGAGTAAGAAAAAAATAAATGCTACTTCAAAGAAAGGAAGAGAGGGATAGCTTCAGAAGTCCTCAAAAACAATGACAGGATACCAGAAAAGGGCAGATAAAATGAAAAGCAGGGCGTACAAAACACGCTTGACCAGACAGTTCCAGCAGCTGGCTTTCAAGTGGAGGGGTGGGGAGGAGACGACTTCTTCCCTGCAGGGAGCAGTGCTAAGCCTGTGAAGACTGAGGGGTCCACCCTCAGGACAAGCCCGTGCCCTCACAGGTCTAACCATTTGTAGTTTGGGTTGAGATGGTTCAAACTGTCTTTCTGTTGAAGAGGTATGAAGTGGACAAGAATTCCACTTTGTCTCTCTGTGTGACTCTGAGGGCAGAGGCTAAGGATCATCTTGAGAAACAACCCATTTTTGGAGAATAAGTGTGGTGGTTTGATACAAGTGTCCCCCATAAGCTTATGTGTTCTGAATGCTAGGTCCTCAGCTGGTGGCCGTTTGGAAATTGGAGCCTCATGGAGATAGGCTTATGGGTATTATAGCCAGCTTCTCCTTGGCAGTGCTTAGCACACTCTTCTGCTGCTGTTGGCCAGGAGATAATGTCTTCCCTCTGCTCATGCCATTGTTTTCCTTGCCATTATGTACCTTCCCCTAGAGCCTGTCAGCCAAAATAAACCTATTCCTTCCCCAAGTGACCCTTGGTTTGATGTTCCTTTACTAGCAATATGAATCTTACTGCCACATTGAGTTATGCTGGAGTCCTGATAACTAGGAACAATCACAGAATAGAAAAGCTGAAAATTAATTCACTGCAGCCCCAAGACAAGAGCCAGCCATTGGGGGAAGTTGTTGAGAGCAGAAGAATGAGATGCTGATAAGCTAAACTATGCAGGGACCATGAGGCTTGGGTGAAATTGTGAAGTACATAGTGGAAAGTAGACCCATCATATTTTGCCAAGAGCAAATCTCATCAGATAAAACTAACTGGAGTTTAATGCCCTTGAGCCTGCCATCAACCTACTCTGGGGTCAATTCTGTTGATCACTGTTTCAAAGTCCAAAGACCAGAAACTCCAGTGAGCTACTTCCCACCTACAGCCACATCCCTCTAGCAGACTTGAAAGTATGAAGAAAGTTTTGCCACCTTTTCAGGTCTTAGGGCTTTCAAGGCTTCCCACTCTACCTAATCACTCGTGGAACACCCCTGACAGCAGCCACCTCCCAGGGTAAGAGCTGAGGACTGTTGAAAGGGTGAGAGAACCTGACGAGCCCACAGACTGAAAACCTAAGTGAGCCCCACTGTACACATTAAGACAAGATAACAAAATTGAAGCCAGCTATGATGAACGTTAGTCACCTGTCCAGTACAGACATAACTTTGACAGATACCAGCATAAGCCATAGGAAGGACAAGGGCCCACAAGTTCAAACCTTCCCCTAGTACTGTACATATAATCTACAGTTTCAAATGTTAAGTACCCAGAAAGAATTTGCTCATCTTTTTCTCCCTTTTTCTATATTTCTGGGAGTATGTTGCCTCTTGTCCTTTTATTTTTTGTTTACTGCATATTTGCCAATACTTTCACTATATAATACCATTAAATTATATTGTTATTTGTCCTTACTCTTTCATCTAATTTAGTTTGTGTTTTGCAATACTGGACAGTCTTTTTTTCCGTTCTTCCTCCTCCTTCTTCATGATCTTCCTTTCATTTTTTATTTTTTTGTTTAAAGAGATGTTATTATAGAGCTTAAGAGAAGTAAAGAAGGCACTACTATTGTAAAGCAGGAGGTGTTCTAAGTGGTTTACCATAGTTTCATTTTTTATCTGCAGTACTTTCTTTTTGCTCTATTATAATATACTTTTAGCAGGACTTTCCCTTTTTCAACATCAGGTGGACAACAAGAGCAGAAGAGTGAGCCTAAACTGGAAAAGGAAAGCAGGCTATAACACCCATAAACAATTGTACTGCTTCCAGGACACTCCAATTCCAAAATTGTCACCAGCTGGGAACCTAGCATTCAGAACACAAAAGCATTCCTCTCTCTACACTCTCTCTACACTACTGGACTATAGACTCACACTCTGCTGCTATGCCACCATTTCTCCACTAACCTGATTCTTTTCAGGAACACCTCAATTATTAAGGTAACACACAGAAAATTGGTACCAAAAAGTGAGGTTTAACTATAATAAAACTGATCAAGTGGATTATAGGCATTTGAAATTGGTTTGTAGTAGGAATATTGAAGAGTTTTTACTAAATAATAGTTTGAATTAAATGTCCCCCATACATTCATTCATTTGTTTGTTTGTTTTGGTTTTTTGAGATAGGGTCTCACTCTAGCCCAGGCTGACCTGGAATTCACTCTATATTCTCAGACTGGCCTGGAATTCACAACGATCCTCCTACCTTTGCCTCGCAAGTGCTAGGAAGAAAGGGATGTGCCACCATGCCAGGCACATTCATGTTTTTGAATACCTTGTTCCCAGCTGGTGACAATTTGGTAAGTGAAACTTTGCTGGAGTAGGTGTGCCTTGGTGGTTGGCCTTGAAGTTTATAGACCAGCACACTGGGTATTCAGCACTAGCTCACTCAGACTACTTTCCCCTGGCTGATGCGACAAGATGTGATTCCCTACTGTCTCACTCATTCCATGCTTTCCCTGCCATGACAAATCTTTCCCTCGAAACTATAAGCTGAAATAAACCCTTTCTTCCAATAAGTTGCTTCTATTTGGAGTCTGTTGCTGTCAGGTTCACATTGCTGGCAGAAATCACTCAACCAATAGAAGTTTGTGGGGCAAAAAGGTGTTTTATTGTTGTTGTGTTTTTTTTTTTTTTTTTTTTTTTTGGCTTACAGATGCAAAGGGAATCTCCATGATGATGGCAGGGGATAGCAATAGCATGAGCAGAAGGTAGACCTCACCCTCTCACCAAAATCAGCTGGACAACAGCAATAGGAGAGGATGCCAAACACTAGCAAGGGGAAACTGGCTATAATACCCATAAACCTGCCCCAGATAATACAATGCCTCCAGCAGGTGTTAATTCCCAAATCTCCATCAGTTGGCAACCTAGAATTCCGGACACCTAAATTTATGGGGAACACCTGAATCGAACCACCACAGAGTCCTGACATGGTTCCATCAAAGTTCAGTTGGTGGACTTTGAAGTGCAAGGGTTAGTGTTTGCCCTGCTGGGGCTCAGCCTTCCTTTGGTCTGCATTTATTTGCTATCCTATTTTCCCCTTTTGAAGTGGGGATAGTCATTCTGGACTTTCTTCTTAGAAGTATGTAAGTTTTTATTTCATAAAGGTTTACAGTTATGAATTAAAATGGAAACAAAATACAACAAAACAACACCCACAGCTCTCACCTCAAGAGGAAGAAGAGAGAGTTTATTCTGAAGCCAAACATGAGTGACTGTGGCTCAGGAACAGATTCAGGTTGTCCCAAATACCATGCTTCAAAGTGGTCACAGTTTCATGAAGCCTTTATAGTGACCAAACAAAGAAATTCCTAAATGAAATAACTTTCAAATGCATTGGTGAAAACATCAGGTACACAAATAATTGAGAACAAAGAACTGTATGAGTCATGCTAAAAAATAAAAGTTTCAATGATTTAAGTTATCTTTCAAAGCTGATGTGCAAAGCAGCTTTGTGTCTCCTTGATGTTTATTTTAACTTTGATTATCTTAAAGGAGTTCCACAAAGAAGACCGTCTAGTAACTTTAGTTGTAGAAAAGGAGATGTAGGGCTTTAGAAAACAATTAACAAAAACTACTATGGACAGGTTAATTTGATAAGCCTGGCTGTGAATACCTTGTAGATCAGCTTGTTACCCTACCAGCTAAAGCTGTTCTGCCTTTTACTCTTGAGATGTTGAGGCCCTGCAAGACTGGATCTTTCTTGCCTGGCACTCAAGGCATTTTTCTACAACACTTGTGTTCTAGAACTTTGGGGGAGGTACCACTCTCACTGTCTCTGGGTAGAGTGGAGAACAGAATTTTCTCAAGAACCTTCTAGGAGTGATCATCTCACAAGGGACCCCAGACTCATGTGTCTGTTAGGGAGTACATGGTTATATGCATATGTGAATCAGTCCAGTTAGGAGAGAGAGTTCTGAAAGCTGCTTGTGATACAAAGCAAAGAGAGCAGACATGAGAAACATTATCTATGGAGGTCCTGAGATAGAAAAACATGTTCTACGTACTGAAGGTGCTGAAAGATTGCAAGGGTGGCCTGAAAGATGGCCCATCTACATGTTGTCTTTTTGCTCCAATGATAAAATAAATAACTGCAACAAAGTAAAGACTGAGAAGCCTAAAATATTTGCTACCTTTCCCCTTAAGGAAGAAAATAGTTGCTCATTCATTTCAGAGAAAAGAGTTATAACCAAGGACAGCATGCATGGAATATAACTCATGCTATGCAGGACCTTGAAGGCTTGAGTGAAATCATTTTAATTTTAATTTCGGGGCTATGGAAAGCTACAAAGCATTTTAAACAGGAATGTCATGACCAGTGACATGGCACTGGCTTCTGTGGATAGCACAAGCACCATATCAAGGTAGCATAGGTGAGGAGCCCAAGCAAGAAGTGGAGCTAAGTGCGATATTGCAAAGATGAAGGTAACTAGGTCTCAGGTGACCTTGAAAAATGTAGTTTAATGTATAAACAAACAAGACCTCTGGAATTTGAGGATTTATTTGATATGAAGATGCGAGAGCAGGAGAATAAAGAATACTTTTCATTGTCAATTAGCTTACCTTAAGAATATCTTGAGGTTTCTTAGTTCTAAAATTCAATTATTTTGTTAAGCTATATTTATGCACTGAAGGCTTGGTTATTTTGTTACTGTCATTATAAGATTTTTTAGTATTTATTAAATATAATTATCAACAATTTAACCTAGACTATTGGGAAAATATAAAATCAGCACATAAAATGCTATTTAGCTAATTAATATGTGAGGAAACAATATTATAATCAATTCAAAGAATGTTTATGAAATGTATCTCTGTTATGTCTGTCTATATATGTATTTTAATCTATCTGTAATTTCTACCAAAATGCATAATGATAAATTAGTAGGTTAGATATTAAATTGGTAAATGCATTACAGGATGAGTAACTTTAAACTTATTCAATCTACCAGACCAAAGCTATACATATCTCTAATATACAAGCATCTGCAATGTAGCATTGCTATTGCACTGCTGAAATGTGTCCCAGATAAGCCACCATCAAGGCCACTGCTGAACTGAGAGTGTCTCTGCTGCCTATTTCAGGTTTCACCTAACTTTTTCTGTCAGATATATTATGGTATCCCCTACATGAGATAAAGAGTTCTCATTTCTGCATAATATCAATTCACAGGGACCTCAAAGCATAATGGTAGCACGTCTGACTCTATAATACAGCCTCACAATAGTTCTGTTTCTATTGTGATTTCTGGCATATTTAGTTCCAAATGACAGATAATCAAAAGAAGTCAAGGACATTTAAACATTGTTAGGTAGAAAGCGTCCTAGAAACAGAAAGCTGAATGCTAGTTAAAAGTTTCTTTTGGATTTTAAGAGAGTGTTTTCTACTGGTTGAATATTAACTAGCATTTTATTTAAATCTAAAAGTCTAACAGTAAGCACATAAACTCATATTTGTGGTGGGAAAAATATACTCTGCTTCTTGAAATTGAGAGCAAAATTAATGATGCCTTATTGTCGCCAAACCCAAGACTGAAGAATATTTTCCTTAGTTATTGTATATGGCCTTGGCTTGTCTAATTGATAGCTTCATAATTCAGATATATCTTGCTATGACCCACAAAGCTGAGCAAAGGTTGGCTTGGTTTTGTTTGCTTTGGAAGTTTAGTTGGTTTTCTTGCTTGCTATTTGAGTCATGGTCTGAGCAACCCTGGCTGGCCTGGAACTCACTATGTAGTCCCCCGCTGTTCCAAGTACTGGGATTACAGGCATGCACTGTCAGTCATGCCTGGCTTGCTCTGAGCAAAGGGTTTGAAGAGCAGATTATCAGGAATTCAGCAAGGCCATACTTTATGTAAACTTCATCTTATTTTTTTCTAATTCTAATACTTACAAGGACAGAGTCCTTGTGAGTCTCTTGTATGACTCATTACAAAGCACAAATAATTGAATACTTTAATGTTGTTATGTTTATTTTAAACTTCGAAAAAATATTTTGTTCATTTTTTATTTATTTAGTTGAGAGTGATAGAGAGAGAAAGAAGCAGATAGAGAGAGAGAATGGGTGCTCCAGGGCTTCCAGCCACTGCAAACGAACTCCAGACACATGTGCCACCTTGTGCATCTAGCTAACATGGGGCCTGGGAAATCGAGCCTTGAACTGGGGTCCTCAGGCTTCACAGGTAAGTGCTTAACCGCTAAGCCATCTCTCCATCCCTATTTTAAACTTTTATATTTCCTCATTGCATTCCATGATGGCCAGTAACTGGGGGGTTGCTATTCACCTCATTGGTAAGGCTGAGCCACAGGAAGTTGACAAATCTGTGATGTTGCACTAAACCATTAGAAACCATAAATGGATTATACTGGGAAATTTCAAGACTTAAATCATGAGAATTTAGTATTGACCTGAAATTTTGGATTCCTGAAAAAGTATTTTGAAAATCAAAAATAAAAGTACTGAGATGAATGATTATATGGAGGAATCCTAAGTCTATCTGGGCTATAATAGGTATTGTTCATGATCAATGAGGTGTTCTGCTGTGAACTTGGATAAGGTAACTCCCAGAGGCAGATTTGTTCAATAGGATGGAAGAGCAGCCTATCATTCTTCAGTTCTCAGACTTGGCAAATGGAAATGGAATTACTCCCACTGCTGGAATTTGTTATTTTTATGTAAGCTCAAAGGCCTCAGCCTTTTTCTCTTCTTGGTAATACAAGAGGCAGAAGTAAATTAACTATTTCTTACTAGATTCACACAATTCTAACAAATAATCCTGAATGCTCACATAATTTCTTTGGCTTAGGGTAAGCATACTGGTTGGTCTCAAATTTCTTCACTGGATTGTAAATTCCCTCATCTTCCACTGTGTATTCATAAAAAAAATTGATACCTAAAAAGATGAAAAAACTTAAACAGATCTATACTGGTCAAGAAGCATTCATGCTGCCTACTGTTAAGTGAAGATTTCTATCAAAAGTATTTAGCATTATATAAGATTTACCTTCATTAAAAAGAGCATGATGGGACTGGAAAAATGGCTCAGTGGTTAAGGCATTTGCCTGCAAAGCCAGGTACCCCAATTCAAATCCCCAGGACCTACGTAAGCCAGATGCACAAAGGGGCAATGTGTCTGGAGTTTGTTTGCAGTGGCTAGAGGCCCTGGCATGCAATGGCAGAAGGACCTATTTTCACCATACTCACACTCTGACTGCCTCTTCCCCTCTCTCTCTCTCTTTCTTAAATAAATATTTTTAAAAATCACTTTAAATATTATGCATTATTTAAATCTTAAAAGTAGAGCTATTTCTAGAATTGAACTAAGTACTTGAAAATAAAAGCTCCAGAAAAACTACTTTCTTCAGAAATATCCATAACTAAGAAGAATCAATGTTAGTGCATGTACCTTACTTTTCAATAGAAACCACACATTCAGACAACAGTTTCACATGCTAATTGGTTTTAACTTTTAGATAAAGTTTCCCTGGAGACTTGGGATCCTTTCATATTTGGAGATAAATGACAACACCTGTGTCCTATTATACCATTTTCTTCATTTGCAAAGGGTATGAACTATTAGAGAAAGTGGGCAGAGGGTCTGAAAAGAAGCAGCAAGTTCCTCCTTCAGTAGAGAAAGAGTAATGTCAAACCTAAGATGTTAAAAGCTGCCTCAGTGCTGTTTCTTGTACTTCTGTGTTATTTGTGATAGTGAAGATCACTGTGGTAGCAGGAGTAGTAGCAGCAGGAGTGACTCTGTTTAACCTTACTTTTGGCCTGTGGCAGGACCAGTATTAAGCAAAACACTCACTTGTTCTTAGCCTCCCTTTCTCCATGAGGTTTACACATAGAGTACTCTCTATAATTAGTAATGTTTATTTGACATTGGAATATCACTTTCATTGATGCCTTCATACAGTTTTGAAATCAGAGATTTTTAAACATTAATGCTAAATCACTTTAATGAATAAACCATTGTTACTAAGATGAACAATAAATAACTTTACTTATTCAAGATTTAGGTCTTAAATTGTGAGTTTGTTCATTTTAACCTGAACTTTCCCCACAAGTTCAAAATATTTGACCAGCAAATTCTCCAAGCTAATCATATGGAGTAAGCAGAGGTTAAAAAACCAGTCAAGGAATTTGAGGACACAGTTCATTGTCTTCTCTGGAAGACAGTATCTTCTGTTCATCCAATGTGTGAATTTGTTTACTTGATACTCTTATTAGCCTGTATGGGCTTGGACTTGAAGCAGTTTTGCCTTATCTAACATTATTTGTATGGCTCTCAATTCAGATCAGTGGAAGACCTATGATGTTTCTAAGACAGTGGTTATGCATGCCAATTTTTTTTTTTGGGGGGGCTGGTTTCAAGGTAGGGTCTCACTCTAGGTCTGGCTGGAATTCACTCTGTAGTCTCAGGCTGGCCTTGAACTCTCAGTGAACCTCCTACCTCTGACTCACAAGTGCTGAAACTAGAGGCATGGTCCACCACATCCAGCCACATAACAACTAAAGTTTTATGGCTATTCCGCATAATCCAACAAAAATGCAGATTTGCTTGTAGTAAAATCTCTTAGAGAATCCATAACATCAAAATACTTTTGGAGGGCTGGATAGATGGCTTAGCGGTTAAGTGCTTGCCTGTGAAGCCTAAGGACCTCGGTTTGAGGCTCGGTTCCCCAGGTCCCACGTTAGCCAGATGCACAAGGGGGCACACGCGTCTGGAGTTCGTTTGCAGAGGCTGGAAGCCCTGGCGCACCCATTCTCTCTCTCTCCCTCTGTCTTTCTCTCTGTGTCTGTCGCTCTCAAATAAATAAAAAATTAAAAATATTAAAAAAATACTTTTGGAGCTTGGGAAGATGGCTTAGTCTGCAAATTGCTGGTATAATCACGAGGATCTAAGTTTAGTCTACCACTCATTTGGAGGCAGTGACAGGGGGATTCTTGGGGCTTCCTGCTTTGCTAGCCAAATCAGTGAGCTTCAGGTGCAGTGAAAGACCCTGCCACAGAAAATAAGTTGGAGAGTGATTGAAAAAAATGTCAACCTTTGGCCTGTACATGTACCAACATATGGGTTCCCATTCACATACAAATATGCTTACACATACACATGCATTCCATACACATGCACATATGCAAAAATTTTAAAAAATAACATGTTTACTTTAAATCTTTGAATAAAAGAGCCATTCTGAAAGGATGGACCTAGCCCAGTCACTTCTTGTATCCCAGTACTTCACTGCATTAACTCCAAATTACTAATATTCAAATTAAGAAGTCTTAGAGTAAAGTTAGTTCATAAAACTGACAAAAGATAGCTGCTAAATATAGACTGCAGGAAAAATATGGCAGAGGAAAAAAAGTAATTTTATATCACTTATTTCTAAGTTCATGACTGAGCTCTTTATAGCAAAGACAGGTTAAGAGAAAAGCATACTAAATTTGTGTAATGTGACATGGGAACCTTTTGAAATAATGCAAAGAAACACATGAAACTGCTTGATACAGTGGATAGTTATAGAGAAATGTGACTGGATCCATGGGAGTACCACATACCAGTGCTGATCTAGAGGAATCCTCATAAAGGCCCTGTGTGCCCTTTGTGCATAACCTTCTTTGGGTCTTTAAACCCTCAGAGATAAAGGTTGATATTTCCCCTGCATATGTGGAGTTCCCATCTGGATTTGCAAGTCTGATACCCTATGCTAAAGAGGAGGTCATCTAGGCTTTACAGTCCTGTCTAGGGGCTAAAGAGTGAAGGCAATTCCTTCTAACTTCTGTGCTTTGGCTTCTGCTGTTTTCTCAAATGAAAAGGGACCATAGTTTAGGCTTGGCTCTGAACACCTCATCAGAGGTGAGAGAATTCTGGGTAACAATGGAAATACATTCAGAGAATTTAGTGGAATAAGAACACATATGCTATTGCACCCTTATCTCTTCCTAGTACCCGAGACACATCCAGGAACATTAAAGTCTTGAAGATAATCCAAACTTTTCTATTTTCTTGCTTCTAAAGACTATTAGTGAGTTCAGGATAATCTGCTATGTTTAATTATGGCTAAGTATGAATTTTTTCCTTTCAGGGATAACTTGGATAATAACTGGCATGATGCAATGGTCTCCAAGGTACTTTTAAAAAGTAAGTCCTAGGACTGGAGAAATGGCTTAGTGGTTAAGCACTTGCCTGTGAAGCCTAAGGACCCCAGTTTGAGGCTCAATTCCCAGTACCCATGTGAGCCAGATGCACAAGGGAGCGCATGCATCTGGAGTTTCGTGTGCAGTGGCTGGAGGCCCTGGCGTGCCCATTCTCTCCCTGTCTCTCTCTCTCTCTCTCTCTCTCTCTCTCTCTCTCTCTCTCTCTCTCTCTCTCTCTCTGCCTTTCTCTCTGTGTCTGTCACTCTCAAATAAATAAAAATTAAATATGAACAAAAGGGAAACCATTTTTTAAAAAAGTCAGTCCTAGAAAAGATGAGTAGAAAGGGTGATGTACTGGAGAGACTTTGAAGGGGTCTCTTCCCACTCAAGGTTAGTGACCTCATAATCAGGTCATAAAAGCAAAAGGAATCTCCAAAAATGAGTACTCTTGCCATCTTTCCAAGATTGCCTTATCCAGATCTGATACATGCACAATATCCTTGGTGAGTGAAAACTCTCTTACCATGGAAAGAGAAAATAAGTAACAAACAAGTAAGACAAACAAATAAGTAAGACAAACAGCGGCAATTTAACCTCTTGATTCTGTTGGCCCTTATCAATTTTATGTAACAAAAAGGAGGAGGAGGAGAGAGAAAAAACAGGTTTGTCTCTTTCTCAGGTCTCAACCACTGACTTGATTAAGTCCTACACAAGGCACATTGACTTGGTACTCCTAGTAAATTCTCTCTTACATCTTAGATTTGCTGCTTAGATTAGACTGCACTTGTTCTGTCACCTACAATTTTTTAAATAAATATTTTATTTATTTGCAAGAAAAGAGGGAGGAAGAGCGACAGCGAGTGAATAAGAATGGGCTACCAGGGCCTCTTGTCACTGTATATGAGCTCCAGATGCATATACTACTTTGTGTGTCTGATTTAACATGGGTTCTGGAGAATTGAACCCCAGGCTTCAGTCTTTACAAGAAAGTACCTTTAACCACTGAGCCATCTCTCCAGCCCCTTCCCTGCAACTTTTAAACATATAAATAATAGATAAGAACTGTACAAAAATGGTTAAGAGGAGGCTATGATGGTTTGAACATACATGACGCACATAGGATCACGTCCCTCGCTGGAAGCACTGTTTGGGAAGGTTGTGGAACTTTTAAAAAGTAGAGCCTTTCTGGAAGAAGTTGGTACCTAGTGGTAAGCTTGAGGTGTTACAGCTCAGCCCTGCTTGCTTTTCTCACTCTGCTTCCTGACTCTGGAAAGATATAATGAGGGTTTCCTGCTCTGTCTCACCATGTCTTCTAAGATGAACTTCTCAAATTTGTAAGCCAAAATAAACTCTTTCCTTCCCTTAGCTCCTTTTGGTCAGTTGCTATTTGTCCACAGCATTGAGAAAGGAATTGATAGTACAACAGCATAATAGACTTGTTCTTGTTAGTTTAAAAGCATATTATCTGTGATAGACTTCTACTACTACGAAAAAAAATATCAAATATAATCAACATGCCAGGAAAAAGAGCCTATTTTGGCTCATGGTTTCAGAGATTTCAGCCTATGGTTAGTAAGCCTTGTGGCTTTTGGTATCTATAGCGAGGCAGCATACCATGGCACATAGACAAGAAGCCACTCACCTCATGTCTAAGAAGCTGAATTAGAGAGCAGAGTCTCCCCCCACACCCTCCCAGGGTACCCTGAGTGTGTGTGAGAGCAGTCTCACCATACCCTCCCAGGGCACCTCTAGGATTGTGACAGCAGTCTTTCCACACTCTCCCAAGGCACCTCTAGTGACTTAAGACCTGTTAGACGACTCCATGTCTTAAGGTTTCTATCAACATCCAAAAGCATCAAAATGAAATAAACTTATCAGGTGGACCTTTGAGTCTCAGCCAAAAACAAAAACAAAAACAAAAAAGTGTCAGTGATGCAAGAAGAATACAAAACTGGTCTAATGTTATACTTTCTAGAAGCTTGATTTTTCAATTGCTGTTCTTTTCAGAGCTGTCAACCACTTCAAAGTAGCTACATATTTTTATCTACAAACAGTGATGTTGCACTTCATCTACCATCTAGTAAAACTTGTTGGGTGGTATTTTCATCATATGAAGAATCTAAATGAAATGCTTGAGGTAGTTTTTTTTACATAAAGTGATTTTTTTAATTGTACTTTTTTTGTTGTTTGTTTGTTTGTTTTACTAAAACATTTCTTCATTTGCTCCTTGAATCATTCTTGCATCCACACAGTAAAAGCAATGTGATCATGGGGCAGCTTTAAGGTATTGTTCACCAGTATGTTGAGAATATCTGCATACAAATTCATAACAGAAATTGGTTAGTACTTACATTGCCTTGTTGTGCTTTTCCCTTAGTTTAGTACCAGACTAGCCCTGGCTTTGTAAAATTCTGCATTTATACTTTGTAGAATAGTTTACAGAACACTGGTGTTAGTTCTTCCAAGGTCTAGCTGAATTAAGTAATGAATACATCTGGGGCTCCAGTTTGTTTAGTTTGGAGACTATCACCCCTTCAACCTTATTACTTGTTATACATCTATTTATGCCCCTTGTATATTTTGGTTTAGTTTATGTGGGTTATTTATGTGTAGATATTTATCCATACTTGCAGATTTTAAAATTTATTGGAGTATAGAGTTTCAAACTATACTGAAATAATCTGAATTTCATTATCACTCTTTTGATACCTACCATTTTTGCTCTGGTTTTTCTCTCATGTGTGTGCAATGTCATATACACATACATGTTCACATATGTGGGCACATGTGTTTACAGGTGTACATTCATGTGTGTGCACATGAATGCAGAGGCCAGAAGTTGATGTTGGGTGTCTTCTTCAACCACTCTTCACATTATTTATTGAAACAGTATCCCTCACTTGAATCCAAAGTGTGACAATTTGGCCAGTCTAGCGAGCCACCTTACCCTGAAGATCCTTCGTCTCTGCCTCCTGAGAGCTAAAATTACAAGTGAGCCACCGTTGCTGAGGGCACTGGGCAGGCAGACCCTGGCCCTCATGCTTGTGCAACACGTGCTTTACCTGCTGGGCCATCTCTCCACCTCTCAATGCTAACGTTAGTGATTCGCATGTTCTCCTTCCTCATTTTGGTTGTTAGCTAAATATTTGTAGACCTTATTTAAGTTTTCAAAGAACCACCTCTTTGTTTCATTGACTATTTGTGTTGTAGTATTCATTTGCATTTCATTGATTTCTGTCCTTATCTTTATTGTTTCTTTCCAACTCCTGCGTTTTTGTTTGGTTGGTCTTTTTCTTCTAGGATCCTAAGTGAAATTATTCATTTGTTTGCATCATTGCTATAATTTTCCTTCTTAGAAATGCTTTCATTGTATCCTAGTTCTGCTATGTTATGTGCCCATTATTAATCAATTCTATGAATTCTTATTTCTTCAGTGACAGAAGCATTTATCATTCAATACTGTTGTTTTTCAGTCCTTGTGACTTGCATATTTTCTGTAGTTTCTCATGCTATTGATTTCTAGTTTTAAGCCTCTGAAGTACAAGAAATTATTTTGACTTACACAAGACTGAATAATGAAAAAAAAAACAGCAAAGTGAGATAAAAGAACAATAAAAATATCATCAGAGAGAGATTGGAAAAGGATTCCCTCAGGATACCTATGCTAAAATTAACAGCTACAGTTTCTGGTACATCATAACCTATCATCCTTAATGGTAGGGTTGAATTGGTTTCTGCAGGGAAGAAGAGATTCTGAAGAGATACTTGAGCCCTTCCATGTGACTATCAAGACTATTGCAATAGTAGACCCTCCAAAAATTGAAATTTCCCTAGACATTTCATGCTAGGAAAAGAAAAAAGTTTGGAGCCTATTGTTTGCCCTAAGAAAAACTTGCCTTGGAGAAAGATTTGAGGACATTTGCTGGAGAGAGACTGTGGTTGAGACAATGGACAGGACCAGGCCCTGACAAGAGTGCTTAGCTATGCATACCTCTTGTCTTCTGCTTAAACCCAAACCTGTTAGGACTCCTAAGATGGACTCGATGGGGCATGAAGGTGTCACTGGACCTCTTCTTCCCAATGTGGTTTCATTGGATCTTTTACTGCTTTACAAAAAAAAAAAAAAAAAAAAAAATCATCAGTGTTAACCTTTGTTTTATGTAGGAGAAAACCTCACCCCTTCCAGAGATGCCTTATGGATTAAACCTCTGATTGGAGCTTTAGGCTGATGTTTTCAGTTCAAACCTGTTTAACTAGATTGGCAGGTATGCAAGTCTCAGTGGAGCTGAACCGGGCACCTATGGCGTTGAATTTCTGCCCTGACATCAATAGGGGTCAGCTCTCTCCTCAGCATGAAGCCTTGTTTCACAGTACTTGCCACCTGTCTTCTGCTTGCCAAGTATGTGACTTAGTTCAGCTTTCTGCATGTGCATTTCCATATCAGATGCTCTGATGGGTCTTATATCCTAACTTGTATTTATCTTTCAGCTAGAATTTTTTATCTTCCCAGAGTTCAGGCTGTCCAGTGCTGGGACCTTACTTGGAATTTGCTTGCTCCATGGTGTTTCACTGCAGGTTAGCTATTTTTACTGCCGGGGGAGTAGATGGTTACATTGTCCTGTGAACTTCTAGGGCTTGTCCACTTAGTGGGGGTAGGGCTCAGAATTTAAGTCATGATTGTGCAGTGTTTTGTAAATTCCCCTGCAGAGCCATTTGATTGCAAAACTTCTCTCTTGATCAGCTCCCTCAGTATTCTAGCACAATAGGTTGTGTGTGCGACTATGGCTCTAGATAAGGTCCTCATGTCAGCTTTTCTTGTTTCATTGTGCCTTTTAACTTGTTTGGGCACCAGGATAATACTGACTGTGTAAACAGACAGTCCACAGTACTTACATTGAGGACTTCCAGGCAAGATGGCAATGTAGGAGCCACACGAAAGCAGCACAGGGAGGGGTATAAGCAGAAAAACAACAAAATACATTCTTCTACCAAAAAGTGAAGGTTTATAATAAATTATCAACAACATCAGAGAAGTAGGAGAGATCCAGAGCTTCTAGAGACCACAGAAGCAGGCAGAAGCTGCTCCAGCAGTGGTGCGGCCCTCGCAGCTGCCAGGCTCTACCTGAGCCTCAGGAGAAACCAGGTGAAGGAATTTTCCACTCACACCAGCTTCCTCCTCAAAATCTCAAGAAACCTGAAGTACAGGATAGCAGGGACCAGCTGAGTAGCTCATGAGGAACAGGATCACAGGAACCAGCCATGCAGCTCTGGTACAATTTCAGGCACCTTCCACAGCCTGCCCTCCTCCAACTTCCAGTGCTGGCAACCACCAGAGACCTGGGGAAGGGAGATCATCTACACACCACAGGTGATCAGCACAGCCACCAACACAGCCAGCCTACCTGAGCCCATAGCACAGTAAAGAGGAACCCAAGAAGACACACCACATCGCTGAGACCAAAGCCATCCCAAAAGGTGACAGGACCTACTACGCAAGGTTAGTACCGACCAGAAATCCTGGTATATAGGTTTACATTGGAAATGCTAATTTCACCTTCCATATCAGAGTGTTTTGTGTTAAATCTGAGGGATGGTCAAATTTGCCATTCTTAAATAAACTATATTTGGGGGTTGTCCTTTGTTGCTTCCTGATTTATAGTGCAATTGTCTCTTCTTTTGTCATTTGTGGGGACAGGGTCTCACTTGGCCACAGAATGACATGGAACACTTTACAGACCAGAAATCTCAGCCTCCCAGATGACAGGATTAAGGGTGTGGGGTAACACACACCCTTAGGGACTTTGACATTTTTAGATGATTGGTTTGTTTTAATAACCACTCTTCCAAAAATACACCATGCTGGCTTTGATTGAATGCATATATTGTTCAATTGATTTTTAGAATTTGCCTGTATTTTGCTCTACCCAGCCTACTAGAGTACTCACATAGCAGGCAAACCCAAGTCCGAGGGTCACTTTTGCTGTTACTCTGAGAACCATTTAAGAGCCACACATGCACCTTAAGCTCCTGCCTGGAAGATATATAATGCCAGATTTACACATCTAAGAATACTACATATATTTAGAAACCTCAAGCATCAAATTAAACTAAGATGCAAAAATTTCTACATTCTATGCAAGAAATACAAAACATATATGCATAATATAGTTCCAACGAACATTATAAATCCATCAGAAATAACCTCCAATGATTTAGATGAAATGCCTGAGAAAAATTTCAAAAGAATGACTGTAACTATGTTCCAAGAAATTAAAGAAATAGAAGGAGACATGGGAAACCAATTTTTTTGTTCATTATTTATTTATTTATTTGAGAGTGACAGACAGAGCGAGAAAGGCAGATAGCTAGAGAGAGAGAGAGAGAGAGAGAGACAGAATGGGTATGCCAGGGCCTCCAACCACTGCAAACGAACTTCAGATGCGTGCGCCCCTTGTGCAGCTTGCTAACGTGGGTCCTGGGGAATTGAGTCTCAAACCAGGGTCCTTAGGCTTCACAGGCAAGTGCATAACTGCTAAGCCATCTCTCCAGCCTGGAAACCAATTAATGAAAGAAGGAGGTCAATAAAAAACATGAGAAAAGAAATAGAAATACTGAATAAAAACCATTAAGAAGTATTAGAAATGAATAACACAGTAAGTTAAATAAAAAAAAAAAACTGTAGAAAGTCTCCCCAATAGAATGTATGAAAGTGAGAACAGAATTTCTAAACTAGAAGACCAGATGGAAGATCTAATGCAGTCCAACAAAAAGAAAGACAAGCAAATAAGAAGGTATGAATGGGAATTTCAAGATAATTCAGGAAATTATAAAAAGATCAAACATAAGAAACCAGGGCATAGTAGAAGGAAAAGAATTTCAATCCAAATGCATAGTTGGTGTTTTCAACAAAATCAAAGAAGAAAATTGGGAAAGAGATGCCAAGGCACATACAGGAAGCTTTTAAAACACCGATCAGACAAAACCTGGAAAGAACCTCTCCTTGCCATATTATAATTAAACTCCCCAAGAGAGAAACCAAAGAACATATGTTGAAAGCAGTTAGAGAGAAAAAGTAAGTCACTTATAAAACAAGCTCATCAGATTAACAGCAGATTATTCAACACAAACCTTGAAAGACAGAATGGCTTGGAATGATGTGTTCCAAGTTCTGAAAGATAACAACTGTTAACCAAACCATTACTTTATCCAGCAAGGCTATCCATTCAAATTGATAAGAACTAAGGACATTCCACAACAAAATTAGTTAAAGGAATATAAGGCAGCTCTACACAAAATACTTTAAAGGATCCTTCACACTGAAGAGAAAGCAAAGCATACACATGAGAGAACAGGGTAAAAAAGTAAACCATACTCAAATATAAGAGAGTAAAGGAAAAACAGGAAGCACAACAAAATAAGAGGAATGGCAAGAGTAAGTACCTGCCTTTCACTACTAACTCTTACTACCAATGCCCTCAATACCCCAAATAAAAGACAAAAGCTTGAAGACAGGATTAGAAGAAAGGATCCTTTTGTTTGTTGCCTCTAAGAAACTCACCTCTTCATAAAGGACAGATAGTATCTTAGGGTAAAAGAATGGAAAACACTATTTCAAGCAAATGGGTAAGGAAACAAGCAGGTATTGGTATCCTAATATGTGACAGGGTAGACTTCAAACCAACATTATTGAGGCGAGATAAAGAATGTCCCTTTATATTGATTAAAAGAAAAACTCAACAGGAAGACATTACAATTCTAAATATATACTCATCTAACTTGAGTGCTTCTAATTTCATTAATGAACACTATTAGACAAAGTCACAGATAACACCAAGCACAATTGTAATAAGTGGGTTCAATATCCAACTCTCATCAATCAACAGGTCAGCAAAAAATAAATAAATAAACAGAAAGACAACTGGATTAAATGATATTATAGTACAAATGGACCTAGCAGATGCCTACAGAACATTTTATCCACAATTGAATAAACATTTCATTGTTAAATACACAATTTTTTTTTTCTCAGCAACATATGGAACATTCTCTAAAATAGACCATATAGAGGCTAGGACACAAAGCAAATCTTAATAAATATAAGAAAATTGAAATAATTCCTGTGATCTATCTAATCACAATGGGATCAAATTATAAATCAGCAACAAGAAAACCTACAGAGCATACACAATATCATGGAGACTAAACAGTACACTACTGAATGATGAATGGGTGTGCAGGTGGGCACAGTGGTGTGTAGTGAGAATGCCAATCCCTGCTTCCTGGATCCTCCCAGTTCCCTGGTCTGGGTTCCCTGTGCTGGACGTTGTGCAGGCAGGTACAAGGTATGGAGTGAGTAGGCCAGATCTCTGCTTCCCAGCTCCTCTCAGTTGCCTGGTCTAGGTTCCCTGCTCCAGACAGTGTGCAGGCGGACAGATTGCAGAAGGAGCAGGCCAGATCCCTGCTTCCTGGCTCCTCCTAGTTCCTGGTCCAGGTTCCCTACACCAGATGGTGTGGGGGGGGGCGGGGTGTTAGTACAGAGTGAGTAGGCCACATCTCTGTTCCCTGACTTTTCCTAGTTCCCTGGCCCCAGTAGGTCCCATTGTGCCTTTCTTGGGGAGGCCCAGTCCCTGTGTGCACTATAGAATCAGGCCTTTTACTCTGGTATCCTGACTGGCCACTAGTTTCCAATATCCCTGTTCAACTAAGTCAGAGGGTACAAGAGCCAAAGTACAAAGACGTGCTTCCTCCTCAATAAAATAAAGATTCTCCCTAAAATAGCTAGACCACAATGCAAAAAAGCCAATGAAAGTCAGAAAACTGAAAGATTTCCACCAAGGATGTCTAATCCTACAATGGAGGCCTCCAATGAAATCATAGAGAAATCATTCAATCCCAAAATAAAAACAAAACAACCAGTGAGACCCTGATCAAAAGAATTGCTGAACTTGAAGCAAACCATCAAAGAACCAATAATTGTATCAATGAAATTGAATAGAGTCATCTCTTAGAGTGTTCAGCTTTTGATGGTAGGCTTAACTTGATTAAAGAAAATGTGAGAACCCTCAAAAGATATATGAATGAATTGAAGGTGAGTCAAGAAATGGAAGGTCTCAAACAAATAATTGATTAAGCTTAATGAAGACTTGATCAAATATAAGAATGAATTCCAGGAAGAATCAAGAAAGTTGGGACTCTAAGAAATTGTACCTCAAAAGAAGAGAGAGACATGATGCAAAATACCACAACTGAAAACGAAAATCAAATAAAACTTATAAAAAACCTCTCTAAAACTCCTCACTGACAAAGTTACTCATGTGGAGGGCAGAACCTCTGACCTGGGAGACAAGACATAATAAATTGATAAGGAGGCCAAAAACTTTGCAAAGTTCAAACTATCAAGTGAATGGAATATGAGGGAATTGTGGGAAACCCTAAAAAGACCAAACATCTGGATCATGAGTATATGAGAAGGACAGGAAAATCAGGCCAGAGGCATAGAGAACATATTCAACAAAATTATTCTTTTTTAAATTTTTGTTTTATATTTATTTATTTATTTAATGTGACAGACAAAGAGGGAGAGAGAGAGAGAGAGAGAGAGAGAGAGAGGGAATGGGCACTCCAGGGCCTCCACTGCAAATGAACTCCAGACGCATGTGCCCCTTGTGCATCTGGCTAACATGGTTCCTGGGGAATCAAGCCTCAAACCGGTGTCCTTAGATTTCCCAGGCCAGTGCTTAACTGCTAAGCCATCTCTCCAGCCCTCAACAAAATTATTGAAGAAAATTCCTGAATCTCTCAAAAGAGAGACCCATCTAGATATAAGAAGCCCACAAAATACAAAATAGACAGGAAGAAAGAAGAAATTTTGTAAGGCACATCATAGTTAAAACTTTCAAAAATGAAAATAAAGAAAGTATTAAAAGCAGGAAGAGAGAAACAACTCACAACAAAGGTAATCCCATCAGAATTACATCAGATTTCTCAATGGAAAGCTAGAAGGGCCTGGAATAGAAAACTTCAAAGTCTAAAAATCTGAGGATGCCAACCCAAGCTACACTACCAGTAAAGAGTATCCCTCATAATAGATGGTGAAATAAAAACCTTCCATGAAAAAAGTCAACTCTATGATTATATGAACATAAAACCAAACCTACAGAAAATACTTCAGTGAATACTCCACACAGAACAGTCAAACAACCAATCTCAACAGCATACAAGAAGATCACAATAACCAAAATAGACCAGGCTTAAAATAGTACAAAACATAAGAAAGCACCATGCCCTATAAAACACCTCATCGTGGCAGGGATTAATTCAAACTGCACAGTAATAATTTTAAATATTAATGGTTTTAACTTGCCCATCAAAAGATATGTTATTGGGCTGGAGAGGTAGCTTAGTGGTTAAGGCACTTGTCCATGAAGCCTAAGGACCCAGGTTCGATTCCCCAGATCCCATATAAGCCAGATGCACATGGTGGTGCATGCATCTGGTTCATGTGCAGTCGCTGGAGGCCCTTGTGTGCCCATTCTCTCTGTCTGTCTTCTCTCTCCCTCTCTCTCTGATAAATAAATTTAAAAAAATAAAATATAAAAAAATATATTATCAAGGTGGATCAAAAAAAAAAAAATCACCCTTCTATCTGCTGTCTTCAAGAAACCCACCTCACCACTGAAGATATACACCTCCACAGGGTGAAAGGATGGAAAATGATATTCCAAACAAACGGAAATAAAAAAGTGGGTGTTGCTATATTAATATCTGATAAAATGGACTTTAAACCAACAGTTATCAAAAAGGACAAAGAAGGCCACTTCTTATTCATCAAGGGAATGATCCAACATGAGCACATCACAATCATAAATATATGCTCCTGGGTAGGTGGAATTAATATGGTGAAAATGGCATTCTACTAAAAGCAATATACATTTTTAACACAGTACAAATAAAAATCCCAGCATCATTCTTCATAGCGATTGAAAAAATGATGTCAAAATTTATATGGGGCTGGAGAGATGGCTTAGCGGTTAAGCGCTTGCCTGTGAAGCCTAAGGACCCCGGTTCGAGGCTCAGTTTCCCAGGTCCCACGTTAGCCAGATGCACAAGGGGGTGCATGCGTCTGGAGTTCGTTTGCAGAGGCTGGAAGCCCTGGCATGCCCATTCTCTCTCTCTCCCTCTATCTGTCTTTCTGTCTGTGTCTGTAGCTCTCAAATAAATAAAGAAAGAAAGAAAGAAAAGAAAAAAAAATTATATGGAATGGAAACAGACCTCAGATATCCAAACATGTCCTCAGCTAAAGAAATATCCATTTGTAATTACAAATGGATAATACACACTTAAGAAAATTCTAAACATCCCTAGCCACTAGGGAAATGCAAATTAAAGCAACTATGAGATTCTACCTTACCCAAGTAAGGATAGCAAACATTAAAAAATCAAAGAAAAACAAATGTTGGTGAGGATGTGAATGAATAGGAACACTCAATTACTGTTAGTGGGAATGTAAGCTGGTACAACTACTATGGAAATCCATATGGAGACTCCTGAAAAGATTAATATAGAGTTACCAGCAGATCCTGTTATTTCCTTGCTGGGCATTTACCCTAAAAGCTCCACATCTTAGTTCAGAGATATATTTAATTAATTTATTTTTTTTATTAGTTTTGTATTCAGCAAATACAGTTAGTTTGGTACCGTTATTAGACTCATCCATGACCTAGCCCCTCCCCATTGGCCCCTCCTTGTTGAGGTATATGGGTTGTGCATTGTGGAGTTAGCCCACAGTTATGGGTAAGATAAATGTCTCTGCATATCATGACCCAACATGTGGCTCTGACATTTTTTTCGCCCCCTCCTCCGCAAAATTTCCCTGAGCCATGTTGGGTTCATTTTTGGTCTGCTTCAATGATGAGGTGTTGGGGGCCTCTGAGGCTCTGGCTCTCTAATTTGGTAGGACTTGATTTTTCTAGTTCAGAGATATTTGCTCACCCATGTTTATAGCTGCTCAATTCATAATAGCTAAGAACTGGAATCAACCCAGGTGCCTATCATTGGATGAATGGATAAACATGATGTGGTATATCTACATGATGGAATTCTACTCAGCAGTAAGAAAAAAATGACACAATGAAATTTGTAGGAAAATGGTTGAACTTGGAACAGATCATACTAAGCAAACTCACACAATCACAGAAAGACAATTGTCACATGGCCTAAGGAATCTGCAGTTTCTAACCTGGATCAGCCTGAGTTGCTGACATACCTGAACAGCATCTCAAGGCTTGGACAACATGAAGGATAGGGCTTGGGGGAAGGATAAGTGTGTAGGGGACAGAAAACTGAACTCAAAGTGAACAGGTACCATAGAAACCTATATCGTGGAAGTTAGACTAAAAGGTTGAAACCTCAACAGGACCTTAGGGGGTGCACCTAAATAGAAGGACCCTGGAAAGGGCGAGATTAGGCCTAACCTTAAATTCCTCCTGTTTCTGGGTGTTTTTTTTTTTTTTTCTGTCTTTTCATTTTTTTTTCCCCCCTTGGCACTGACTTGTAATTCCCTGTACCAGGACTTGGTTAACACCCACTATGACCTGTTGATTGGACAGACCTACAAGGTCTCCCAAAACAAACAAGACAGACTTCTGTCAGAATACATGATTACCCACTAGAGGTTAATGGTAAGACCCTACTGCTGAAGACACCATAAGGGCTGTTGGCACAGACCATGGAGAGACCAGGTTGGAATCTGGAAGAGAACCAGTCCCCACACAGTTAGCCCATCTACATGAGTTACTAGGGTAAAGTGGCCAACATCTCTCTGAGCAACTCAAAGTCTAAGCTACTCAGAAGCAAGCAACCTGATGGGATGCTCATACAAGTGTAATAGTAGCAGACAGCTGTGGTGGGTAACCAGATTTTGGATTGGCTAGCACATCTGCTCACTGGAAAGGAAACCATTATCTGGAACTGGAAAACAAGTCAGAATCATATCCAGATAACGATTTTGTTTTCCAATGTCAAGCTCCCACTAATCTTGGGCTATAAGAAGGTCTACATGCTTTAAATTCTCTCTAAATTAATAATGGTTATCCCATTAAACTGGTCCTGAGTTCACTCTCTGTTGGAGAATCTGCTTCTGTCTTTCAGATGGGAGCTGGATTTGAGGAGATAAATGGCCCAGCACACTTCATCCCAGACCCAGGTGAAACCACAGAGGAATTGGATAAATGAGCAAGAGTTCTGCTTTATCAGTGAACCTGATATCAGCACAGGGCAAAGGAGATAGACACTGAGGACACTCAAAAGTTACCAAAGCAGAGATACAGAGGCTCCTAAGAGACCATCACTGAAGTAGACTTAAAATGTACCCAACATGGCTCAGGAAATTTTGCAGAAGATGGGGTGGAAAGATTGTTAGAGCCACAAGTTGAGACATTATGCACAGAGATATTGCCTCTCCCCCATAACTGACTGCTCTCACAATGAATGACCCACAACCCCCATGGGGTTGACCTGCATCCCCAATGAAGATGAGCCTCTTCAGAAAAGAGGCAGGGACAAGGGAAAGAATGTACTAACAACATGTGTTGTTTACATACTAAGTATGCCCATATCTAATAAAAAATAAATTTTAGGGGGACTGGGGAAATGGCTTAGAAGTTATGGCACTGGCCTGCAAAGCCTAAGGACCTGGGTGTGACTGTCTAGGACCCACATAAGCCAGATGCACAAGGGGGCACATATGTCTGCAGTTAGTATGAGATGGCTAGAGGCCCTTGCATGCCCATCTCTCTTTCTCTATGTCTGTTTCTCTCTCAAAAATAAATAATTAAATATTTAAAAAATAAATAAAGTTTTAAAAAATCATAGAAGGAAATAATAATGAGAACACAACATATCAAGACCTTTGGTACACAATAAAGTTAGTCATAAGAGAAAAATTTATAGCTTCAAGTGCCTTTATTAAGAAATTTAGAAAGCTAGCAAGTAAACAATGCTGCACCTTAAGACCTTGGAAAAAGAACAAAGTAAACCAAAAATTAGTAGATGGGAAAAATAATAAAGACTAGGACAACAATTAATGAAATACAGATAAAAAAAAATACAAAGAATCAATGAGTTGGTTCTTTGAAAGGATAAACAAGATTAATAAACCCTTAGCAAATCTTACCAGAAGAAAAAGAGGCACAAATTAATAAAATTAAACACAAAAAAGGCACCATTACAACAGATACCAAAGAATTTCAGAAAATCATGAGGACTACTTTAAGAATACATATTCCTCTAAATTTGAAAATCTGAAAGAAATGGATGACTTCCTAGATTTATATGACCTATAAAAATTAAATCAAGATGAGAGAAATCATTTAGATAGACCAATAAAAACTATGGTGTTTCAAGCAGTTAAAAAAATCTCCCAAGTAAAAACAAGTCAAGGCCCAGATGGATTTACTTGGATATCACACCTTCATCAAAGAGCTAATACCAATGCTGCTCAAATTTTTCTATAAAATAGAAGTTCTATCAAACTCCTTCTATGAAGCCAGCATCACCCTGATACCAAAACCAGAAAAAGAACAACAAAAAAATATAGACCAATCTCCCTCATGAACATAGATGTAAAAATTCTCAATAAAATATTGGCAAGCAGAATATAAGAATATATCAAAAAGACAATTCACCAAGACCAAGATTTTATCACAGAGATGCAGGGGTGGTTTAACATATGCAAACTGATAAATGTAGTATATTATATGAATGGACTAAAGGACAAAAATAACACGATCATCTCAATAGATGCAGAAAAGGCACTTGACAAAAACCAACATCCCTTCATGGTAAAAGTTCTAAAGAAATTGAGAATAGAAGGAACATATCTCAACATAATAAAAGCTATTTATGACAAAACTACAGCCAACATAATATTAGATTCAGAAAAACTTGGAAGTTTTTCTCTAAAATCAGGAACAAAACAAGGATGTCCACTGCACCCACTTTTATTTAATATAGTACCAGAAGTCTTGGGTATAACAATAGGACAAGAGATTCTCATGAAAGGGATACAAATTTGAAAGGAAAAGATCAAATTATTTGCAGATGATATGATTCTATACATAAAAGACCCTGAAGACTCTACAAGAAAACTTCTAGAGCTGATAAACATTTTTAGGAATGTAGCAAAACACAAAATATACACATAAATGAATAGCTTTCTTAGATACTAGCAACAAACATGCAGAGGATGGAATCAGGGATTCACTCCCGTTCAATGTTGCCTCAAAAAAAAAGCATCTTGGAATAAATCTAACTAAAGAAGTGAAGGATCTCTACAATGAAAACTTTAAAATGCGGAAGCAAGAAATATTTATACATGAGTGGTGTTTAAAACAAGCAATATAACAAAGCAGTCCCTAAGGGTGTGTGTTGATCCATACCCTTAACTGTGTCAAATGGAAAGCTGAGATTTCTGGTCAATAATGGGTTCCAGGTCAGTCCGGGAAAAAGTCAGACCTTTCCCCCAAGAAAGACAGAAGTTGCTATAAGTTGGGAAATACCAAAAGCAACAAAACTCAACCTCCAAACACAGCTTATTTAAGAAATGTAAAGCAGACCACTAGTACATCAATCAAATCTAACACATAACCTTCCCTGACATAAAAGGGGCAATTAGCTTTTCCAGAGAAGGCCTATATACCTGACTTTGGGGCAGGTATTGACTCAGAGTAAGTAGGCCCTGTTCCCTTTTGGGATGGCTTTGGTCTCACCTACGCTGAGGGCCCTCTTGCCGCCCTCTTTGTTGCACTATGGACTCAGCTGGGCTATTCGGATCAGTGGAGATGCTGTTTCAATTGACTGTGCTGCATGCTGTGTGGCAGAGAGCCCTTGTGTTCTCCAGTGGTTGCTTGGGCTGGCAGTTGAGGGAGGGGGAGCTGTAGAAGGGGCCTAAAGTTCCCAGGATGCTTAGCTCCTCACTGTTGTTTTCTCCTTCAAGTTTCATGACTTTGTGGGGCTGATAGGAGTGGAAAATCCTTTCACTGTGGTTTTGTGCCTGTTGCCCAGGCTGGGCAGGCACATGCAGCTCCTCGCAGCTGAGTAGACCCCAGGGCCGTGCAGAAGCTGATTCTGACTGACTCTGTGGTTGTTAGAAGCTCTGGGTCTCTCCTGCTTTTTGCTGTGGTTGATAAATCCTTAAAAACCTTCACTTTTCAGTATAAGAATGTATTGTGCTGTTTTTCTGCTTATTTCCCCCCCCCCCCCCCCCACTGCCTGATTTGTCATGGCTACTTCGCCACTGTCTTAACTGGAAGTCCATTTTCAGAAATCTCTACCAGCTTTCAGTTACAATGAAATGAATCATGAAATAATCCAAATAATCACTGATACTGAACATGAGTCAGCTCACATGAATCAATTAGAAAACTTCAGCTGTACAATAACAGAAAAATTATTTTTAAAAATTCAATCCAATTTTGGCATTACATTGCAAAAGCGCTTAAGAATTCTAAAATTCAAGAGTTCATAATGAATTTTTTGTGTTGTCATACAGCCAAATGCAGGCAGTTGACTGATAGTCTGAATAAATGCATAGGTCAAAAAATAATTTATGGGATTTTCCAAAAGGACAATTTCTATATTGGGGAAAATAAGCCAATGCTTCTAAAACATACTGAAGACAGTAAATCACGTGGCTAGGTATTCCACACAGTGAATACATTTGTGACTTCTGAGTTCATATGCCTTCTTTTGTGACTTCTCTATACATGCCTGCACCCATACTTCTGTTGTGCTTGGATGACAGAGCAGACAGCTCTTCATTAAATCATAGTGAGCTCTGCAATTTGGAATTATATTGTTTTCTTTTCTACTCAACTTTTGTTTGGCTTTAGTCAATCAGAGGCTGGCAAATTCCATGCTGATGTAGTTTAATAATATATCTGAATGTATAATCATTGAAGCTTGATTCTTAGACACTTACTAAGAATTTGGTTAATCTTTGATCATTGTTTACTATCCTCTGAGTTGTCCATGCTAGCCTTTGTGAAAGGACTGGCTTTCAAATATAGTTTTAAAATGTTGTGTCAACCCTTCCATTGATTTATCAATTTATCCATATTGGGTGATAGTAATGTATTTGAACCATTATATTTTTATTTTACACTAATATGATAGATGCTGAAGAATATGCAATTCTTAGATCATAAAATTCAAATAAGCAAAATTAAAAATATATTTTATGTGTGTATGTGTGTGTTAATTAAGGATTGAGGATTGAACCTTGCTACTTAACACCCTACAACTGAGCTACATACTTATCTCTTATTTTACTTTCTATTTTTTTAAAATTTTTTTGTCCATTTTTTATTTATTTGAGAGCAGCAGACACAGAGCGAAAGATAGACAGAGGGAGAGAGAGAAAATGGGTGTGCCAGGGCTTCCAGCCACTGCAAACGAACTCCAGACGCATGCGCCTCCTTGTGCATCTGGCTAACATGGGACCTGGGGAACTGCATCTTGAACCGGGGTCCTTTAGGCTTCACAGGCAAGCACTTAACCACTAAGTCATCTCTCCAGCCCTTACTTTCTATTTTGAAACAGTGTTACTGAGTTGCTCAGGCTGACCTTGACCTAACTATAGCCAAGATACTGCACTTGTGAACTTGTGATTCTCCTGCCTCAGTCTCCTGCGTAGTGAAATTATACCCTGATTTTATTTTCTTTATAAAATTTGGAAGATAATACAACTTCAGTCTTGATTAGCCTCCATTGTACAAAACAGTTAAGATGCTGGCATATTATGAAAGCTTAAACATATCAGAGAGGTCTTTTGGATCATAGCTTGTAATTTTTACAACTTGTTCCTGAGAAAACATAGCAAGAGTATTCGTTTAAATGGATCCAACAGGATTGTTCACTCTGATTCTGCCATATCACTCTTAGGCACAGATGTTTCTGTCAAGTTTTGGATCCTTGTGTACTGTGCAGTCACTCCTTCCAGAATGATAAAGAAAATGAAATTTTACAACTACCATTTCTTTCTGTGTCTAGAAGGATTTCCTTCTCACTTTTTCTTTTCTGTTTTCATCTCTGTGCTTGCCCAAAGCTTTAGAGTGTGAAGACTCCTAAATAGAGGCGGATCAAGTAGGTAATTTGTGATTTTTTTTTTGTCTTGTTTCTGGTTTCATTTAATCTTAAAGGATCAAGCCCAATCAATCACAATCCAAATGGAAGAGACATAGATAGTAGAATTCACAGAAAATACCTTGATCTTGTAATGATGCAACTTAACTTGAAAAGCTTCTCTATTGCCAGGCAATGCACATTGAGCTGGCCTAAGCATGACAATGAAGGTGGCATGAACTTCAGTAATTTGTCAACCAACGTTATATTCTGGAGTTTAGAGTTAAAGCCATTTTTATGGCTGAAATGTCACCTCTACAATTCATGTTGAAGTTTAATTTTATTTGCAATGGTATTAAGAGGTGAGACTTCTAAACAGAGGTTGGGCCATGAGAACTCTGCCCTCATGAGTAGATAAAGGCTTATTAATGGGTTGTGCTAATTATCCTAGGAGTGCATTTCTGATTAAAAAATGGGTGATTTGGGCCAAAGTTTTCACCACTGTGCTATCTTGCCATATGATGTCTTTTGCTATGCTATGATGCAAAAAAAAAAAAGTTCCTCCCTATAAACAGCCTCTCCACTTTGAATTTATCAACCTTCTATAAGCGAAATATTCACATATTATTCATAACTGACCAAGTGTATATTACTCTGCTATAGAAGCAGAAAGTGGATGAAATCATCCACCCAAGTGAAATAGCTAGCATATTTAGGAAGAAGTTGGAAGAAAGAAGCATAGTGTTTTCAGTTGACTGTTTATTAGGCCATTTTCAACCCAAAACTTCATATTAATTTCTAATACTCATTCTATAGACTATTTAAATATCAGTAAAACTTTGTTTCCCTTCCTAGAAAAAGCAGAGTGAGGTGCAGGAGGCAGAAAATTGAGAAACCAGAGATTCCATTTCTATTACTCCATCACCAATGTTGAACATTTTATTTCTTTCCTTTTCAAAAGATAAATAGAAAACCCTATGTCATTCTCACTGATTACTTGTTATTAAGCATAGCTGTTGAAATATTTCTCACACACCTCCTGTAAATGATACAAAAATATGAGATGATGGTAAATGTAAGGAGTGGAAAGATAGTTAAAGGTTTATATGAATATCCTGACATAACTTCTGGCACAGGGTCTCTAAAATTCTTTTATTCTAGGCTCTTAATAACCTAACATAATTTCTAAAGCTTTGTCTATGTTTACAAAAATTGAATTGACCACTTCTCTGTCCTTTTCTTTGGTTCTTCAAAGGTGATTTACCCTCTGAACCACCCAGAACTTCTGGGAATACATTCTGTTTTGGCTTGTTATTTGTTCTTTCACTGTTTGAAATCTTTTGGGGGAAGGAGCTTGAGAGATTGTTTAGTGGTTAAGGAGCTTGCCTTATAAACAACCCAGGTGTGATTCCCCTGGACCCATTAAAGCCAGATATACAAGGTGGTGTATGCCTCTGGAGCTTGTTTGCAGTGACTGGAGGCCCTGGCATGCCCATTCATTCTCTGTATCTGCCTTTCTCTCTCTAAAGCCAAACAACCCAGGTTTGATTCCCCAGGACCCACTAAAGCCAGATATACAAGGTGGTGCATGCCTCTGGAGCTTGTTTGCAGTGACTGGAGGCTCTGGCATGCCCATTCATTCTCTGTATCTGCCTTTCTCTCTCTCTCTCTCTCTCTCTCTCTTTCTCTCTCTCTCTCCCTCTCTCTCTCTCATATAAGTAAACAAATAAAATGGTTAAATGAAATAAGAAAATCTTTTTGTCTGTTCTTTTATTTTTCTGTCCCTTTATTAATGCTGCCTTCATTTTCCCTTATATTGGATTACCTCTCACATTGACTTTGTACCCATTTGTATCTGAGTACATCTGGTTATATTCCTATAACTTATCAATTTTCATCAAGGGCAGAATTTTAACCATAATCTCCTAAATAATTCTTAAATAAATGTTATATTTTATGTCCTTTGCTTGCCTTAAATGCCAAAAAAACCCTCCCCTTAAAGCTTTCATGCATTCCAGGCATTACCCTAGCTTGAAAGCTGCCTGAGTGTGACTACTCCACACCTTTGAGTAAGACATTTCACCATGTCTCAACATCATCTCATTCCAGGATTTAAATAGTTGGAGTAGATAATCTAAAAAGATCCAAGAAGCTCATAGATTCCATGCTAAATTATTTTGAAGCTTCCACTATTTCCTTCTATTTCATAATGCTTGTTCTTACCCTTTCTCCAATTCCATATCATTTTGTTTTAAAGTATTTTTACATTGATATCATTTTTCACCAATATTTCCTCTTAAAAATCTAACTTGCATTTTCTTTCTCTGAATTTTCTTTTCTTTTTTCTTTTGTCTATTTTTAAGTTTTTGTTGTTGTTGTTGTTGTTGTTGAAAACATACTTTGTATGGACACATCATGTCTTGGTACCATCCTTTCCTTAACTCCCTGGTCCCGTTTTGCTGAGGGCCCTCCTCAGTGGCATTACTGGTATTTTCACCATGGGGTTGTAAGTTTATGAGTTGTGAAAGAATAAGTCATTGGGGAGGGCCAGTGCCTCTGGATATTCCCTCCCACCCCATGGCTCTTACAATCTTTCTACCCCACTTCCACAAAATTTCCTGAGGCTTTGTGGGTACGTTTTACGTGTACCTCAGTGATGAGCTCGTGGGAGATTCTGGATATCTGCTATGCTATGTGTTCAGTGCCCCGGTGTCTGCCTCCTTCACCCTGGCACAGATTGTCAGGCTCTCCATGAAAGCAGCACTCTAGCTCAATCTTACCTGTGCCTTTTCATTTGTATAATTTTTTTAACCAGAATTTTCCCTTGAAAATAGAACTTTTCTTTTCACTATTCTCTGCCTTTTCAGTTATGCAATTGCTCCTGGACTTATAATGGGGTCATTTTTAATTAGCTGGGGGGGGGGTCATTTTTTAATTAGCTTATTGTAAGCCAAAAACATTGTTGAGTTGAAATGCACTGAATACATCTAATCTTCTGAACATCAGAGCTGGGCAGTACAGAATACTGAGGCACTACACTTGCTTAAATCCATGATGACACTGCTGGCCAGCAGCTGGGGTTTGCTATTACTGTTGCCTGTCATCAGGAATGAGCATCCTACCAAAGGTGATTAGCCTGGAAAAAGGACAAAATACAAAGTTATTACTACTGAAAACCTATTGCTTTCAAACAACCACAATATCAATAATCATTAAGTGAAACCAACATAATTTGGGAATGTACTATTATTTAATGCCATTTTCCCTCTTAGCTCAAGATTTCTTTATATTTTTCCTAAAATGTATTTTCATCTATTTATCACATAAAATATATAATTCTCATTCTGTCAATGCTAACTTGAAAAAGTACACTTCAGTGGTTTGAATGTATGTTTATATAGACTCAAGCATTTTTTATTAAATAAGTAATTTGAGTCTCTAGCATCTTGGCTGCAGGATGTGTCCCTAGGAGTGGCTCTTGAATCCTGTCCTAAGTTGTGTGGAGAAACATTGGAGTTCTGGAGTTTTGTGGTGCTGGCTGTTTTTTGATGTCTCTCTTCTATGATCTATTTAAGTGAGCCAGCTTCTTCTGTCATGACTGGGTTTCCACTGGATTCTGTAAGCCTGAAATAAACCCCTTACTCCCATAAGTTGCTTCTAGTTGGCTGTTTGTCCAGCAATGAGAAGATGACTGCAACAAACATCTAATGGGGGAAGGGGAAAGTATATGCTTACTGTGTTAGTCACTTTTTTATGATATAAACAACTAAAAAGAAAGAAAAATTTGTTTTAGTAAACTGTTTCAGAGGTTTCAATGCATGATCACCTAGCCCCATTGTATTTGGGTTGGGGTAAAGTAATACTTCATAGGAGAGGGGTTCATAAGATGAAAGGTGTTCAATTTATGGTTTCTAGGAGGGAGGGAAGAAGGGAGAAAGAGAAGGAGAGAGAGAGAGAGAGAGAGAGAGAGAGAGAGAGAGAGAGAGAGAGAGAGAGAGAGAGGGCTAAAGGGGATAAAAGGAAAGCATCTTTCCAGATACCATGAACACTTATCTGCTCTTCCCACCTAAGGAAATTTCTACCATGTCTACCATAATGATCTAATTTTCTGTATATGAGTCTGTTATAGACATTAGAGTCATTCCAATCCCCAAAGACTCACATGTTCAACTGAATCTGCTAATACAATACATTAGTCCACTACTCAGAGACATCCAAAGTTAAAACAGTTACAGCATTGTTAAACATTTAAAGTCTAAAGTTCCCTTTGAGACTCTGTAAGACACACTGAGAACTAAAAAAGAAATGACATGCTTTATATCATAAAATGGTACAGACAAATAAAAGCATAATGGAGGACAGGATGAAAGGATGGAACCAAAGCTATACCATAAACCAGCAGGGCAGACTGGAGAGATGACTCAGTGGTTAAGGAACTCACCTATGAAGCCTAAGGACCCAGGTTCAATTTTCCAAGTCCCACGTAAGCCAGATACACAAGGTGGTGCATTCATCTGGAGTTTATTTCCAGTGGCTAGAGGCCCTGGCATGCCCATTCTCTCTCTATCCTTCTTTATCTCCCTCTTTCTGTCTCTTATAAATTAAAATAAAAATTAAAACCCCAGTTAGGCAAATATTAACTCCAGCAGCTCCTTATCTGGCACCTGAGGCACATTGTGATTTGATATGACCTCACAAGAGATTGGAAACCCCTCCTCAATGACGTCTCAGTTGTAGTCCTCATGGTCTCTCTTTTGTGCTGGTTCTGCTTAATGCTTGCCTTGTAGACATCCACATCCCTAGCATCTCAACTTATATGTGCCTCCATTGCAGCTTAGGCTTCATCCTCACAACTGCAGCTATCATCTCTCACCAGCTGCCTCCAGGCAATTCAAACCTGTTATATATTACCTGGTATTCTAGACCTTCTATTGAAATCAGAAATCTAGAAATGCCCATGGTCATACAAGTCTTGGGTTTTACATGCCTGCAAAACCAGCACCATGCAGATGACACCAAGGTGTCCTACCACTCCACAATAGCCAGCCTCCCTTGAGCCACAGCTACAGTGGTCTCTGAGTGGCTGGATTGTTGAGCAAGAAGATCCACTTTTCTATGTGGCCCTATTTTATGCAAGCACTAATTCAGGAATTGATCCTATTGTTTCAGTGCAAAGTCCTTAGCTTCAGTTAATGTGCTAATCCCTTCATGAACCATACTTATTTTTTTTACTTACTTTAAACAATTATTTTTGTAGACAAACTGCAAATTTTCCTAGTACTTTCGTTTTGTCTTTTACTTTTAATTCTCATTATAATCCTTGATAAAAATAGCTTGCAATATCCATGGAACATCCTTAGTTCTAGGTACTTTAAAATTTCCTCCACCAGATTAATTTCTCTATCACATTTAAACTAAGTCTTTTGCAAATCTCAGACATGAAGAAAGTAGAGACAAGCTCCTCAACAGAAAGAAAAGCCTGAATGGCCTGAGTAACCTTTCCCAGATTGTTCTCACTACCACAAGTAACCACATGGGTGTAATCTTTACTGTCTGCATCACAGGCAACACTCAGGCAGCATTCTGGTCTGCTGTTTGTCTAATTTTAATTGCATATGCTACACTTCCAAACCCTTTTACTCTCCTTCTACAAGCCAATTCCAAAGAATTTTTGAATTACACAATAAGAAATAGTCACAACAACCCCACTTCTGGTACTAATTTTCCATGTTAGTTTCATACATTGTTAAGAATAAAAAAAACACTTTACATCAACAATTTAAAGAAGGAGGGCTAGAGAGATGGCTTAGTGGTTAAGCACTTGCCTGTGAAGCCTGAGGACCCCGGTTCGAGGCTAGATTCCCCAGGACCCACTTTACCCAGATGCACAAGGGGGCACACATGTCTGGAATTCGTTTTCAGAGGCTGGAGGCCCTGGGTGCCCATTCTCTCTCTCTCTCTGTCACTCTCAAGTAAATAAATAAATAATGAACAAAAAAGAATAAAGAAGGAAATATTTCATTATTCCCCTTTGCAGATGTTTTGGAGCATGATCCACCAGAACTGCTGTTACTAGGTCATGATTAGGCAGAAGACAGTGAAAGAGAAACAAAACAAACAAAGTTCCTCATTATTTGCAAAAACAGAAAGAAAGAGACAAAAGGAGAGAGATTTAGACAGAAACAAAATTGGGCTGGTACAAGGTCTATCTTTTCAGGGCACATATTTACTTCCTCCCATTAGGCTCTACCTTTTAAAGTTTTCACCATTTCTCAAACTAGACATATTATATGGGACATGAACCCATGGGGCACCTTTAATATTTCAGCCATGACATACTCTTTGAAACAGGTCTGGAAGCCTGAAGTAAGGAGTTCCTTCCCAGTAAAAAAATTCTCTTTTCCTTTTGAAACATAATCCACTTAAAATATTTAAATGTAGGCTGGAGAGATGGCTTAGCAGTTAAGTGCTTGCCTGTGAAACCTAAGGACACTGATTCGAGGCTAGATTCCTCAGGCCCCACGTTAGCCAAATGTACAAGGGGCACACATGTCTGGAGTTCATTTGCAGTGGCCAGGGGCCCTGGCATGCCCATTCTCTCTCTCTCTCCCTCTCTGCCTCTTTCTCGCTCTGTCTGTTGCTCTCAAATAAATAAATAAACAAGCAAAATTTTTAAAAAATATTTTAATGCAATTTTTCCATTTATTTCATACTAAGCCAGTATATGAGCTAGGATATAAGGGCAATAGCTGACGTAGTATACTGAGGCATAAGTGTTTATACTCTTTTTATACAGATCTGCATTTGAATCCTACTCCATTTGGTATCTGCTGGGTGACTTTAAGGAGATTATAGTTTCTTTTCTCCCTGATTTTTTCCATTTTTCAAATGGGAATAATAGCATCTATTGTGTAATATTATGACACTAAGCAGTGAATTATAAAGTACTCAGTATTGCTTCTGGGCAATAGAATAAGCATTTAACTCTGTGTTCTGAATAACACACTCACTAATTTACAATTAAATCCTGATTCTAGCCATTCCTGACTTGATGATCTTTGTCAGGCCATTTGAAATTTCTGAGTCCTCTCATCTGAAAATAATGCTAGGCCTTTCCAAAAAGAATAACTTGAGGAGGAATGTAAACTAACCTGACATATATTTACTATGAAGCAAATGATATTTATTGTCAGAATTTTCTACTTCCACAGACTTTTCTCACAGCCCTAGAGATTCTGTAAATTTAATGATATGATTATGATTTTATAATTTTTACATGCTGGGGATTGAGTCCAGACCCTTATATAATAGGCAAGTATTAGTATACCACTGAGATTCCCACTCCTACTCCCTAAATTGTTTAAATGAGAGCTTATACCACATTTGCTTCTGTGGGTAAGAATGGGTGTTCTTTTCCAATTTCATCACAGTTTTCTCTGGTTGGGTGAGGTGGGAATGGCCGATGGCATTTTCTAGTTATAGTGGAGGGAAAGTTGAGAGGGAGATCCATTTAGTGTAGGCTCATGGGGAAAGTTTTGCAACACTTCCTTAATGGATATGTTATTGCAAAGAATCCTGCCATTTCTACCTGTGCCATGACAATGCATTGAAGATCCAAAGGTCACATTAGTATGTTTCACGGTGCTCTCTGACCAAATATGTAGAGAATGACAGAGAAAGCCAATGTCAGAAAATTTGGTTCTATGAGGAATAGACCCCAATGTACATGATATTCAAGTCTACAGTATTTTTATTTTCCTTGGGCATGAATATCATGTTTCACATAAGGTTCCAATATGATATTTTAGCTCCAAAATACAGCGTCATTTGGAAGATTTCAATAACAGAAGGAAAAAAATTACAGACCTCTGATTTGGACATAAATTAAGAAGATATTTCTTTTCTTGTCTTTAAATGTATTTACTAAAGAAGTGAAAATTCATATGCAAAGTAATAAAATATGAAAAAAAATGTAAACATAATGATATCATTGTAATTTTATCTCATATTGATAAGCCCATTTTATTGCAAAATACAATAGAACATTACAAATCAGTAAGAAATAAAGAGAGAAAGTTGGTATTAGAATAAATACATAGATTGACAATCAAATTAGCAAAGAGAACTGAATCCTGTACACACTGGAAAATAATTCGTTATTTTTTTATGAGGTAGGGTCTTGCTGTAGCCTAGGCTGACTTGGAATTCACTATGTAGTCTCAGGCTGGCCTGGGATTCACAATGATCCTCCTACCTCTGCCTGCCGAGTGCTGGGATTAATGGCACGCACTACCATACCTTACAGCATTTATATTTCTTGATGAGTAAATCATAAATGCTAAGATAATGTAAAACACTTATTATTATCATTATTATTATTAAAGCTAAGAATATACCAAAGTGGCTAATAGTCAACTTAATGCCTATGATTCCTCCTTATTAGCACACACCTACAACTTGAAATTCCCTGAAGTAATACACTTTATAAATTAAAATAAAACATGAGCCTTTTTTTTTATAAATCCTAAATGTTTTATAAACCATGTTAATGGTTATATTTAAGGTAAAAGTACTTTTAGACACTGTTAAATGTTAAATGATTGTTAAATGAAATCTATAGGAAATCATTTTCCTAATTTATGTGTTCATTCAACTCATTTTAGTTCTATGAGGTTGTGTCTTGCTGAATAGCCCAGGCTAGCTTTGAAGTTTCCAGCCTCCTCTGTGCTGGGATTATAGGATATGTACCACCATGCCTGATTGGCTAATATTCCCCAATAGAGTCAACCAATGAGATGAAATCAAAACAGGTGTCAACAATGTAATCAAAGTAAACTTCAAAATGATCCTTTTCTCAAAACATAGCAACCAATACATAGGGGCCTCCTCTCTGAGGAAGTTCTCTCTGCTTTAATCCTCAGAAGGAAAATAACTGAGTGTTACCTGTTGCCAACCAATTCACTTACTGTGCTGTTATTTTATTGTTTTAGCTCAACTTCTGTTTCAAAACCTACTGTTCTTCCAACTCTGAGGAAAGCTCTTTGCTTCATAGACAGGATATGTCCTGATTCATGAAGTCAATTATATTGTGAAAATGTGTTAAACTTTTGGTTTTTTACCATAATAAAAACAAACTTATAATCACTGTGCTAGAGAAAAGCCTAAATGATCTTTCTCTTACTTCTTGAAAACAACTACCAAAGGAAACTCAGACAAAAGATGAAACAAAAAGATGATTCCAGAAGCATGTACAACACAGAATGTCCTTTCTTCTGGAATTTAGGATGTCTTTGTAATTTGTGGCTTAAAATATTTTGAGGGATAATTTATATTCTGTAAACTGAACATATTTCTTCTCTTAACTATTTCAACTTCATTTTTAAATATTTCTTTTCCCTCAATGCTTCTTGCTTCTTTTCTCTTTCTAAATAAAGCATGACTTTATACTTTTATATTTAATTTTGTGATCAAAATTTCATAATTTGTTTTGGTTTGCAGATAGGATTTGTAGCTCAGTTTTGCCTCAGATGTGCTAGGTAGCTCAGGATGGCTTTGAACTCCTGATCCTCCTACCTCTATTTCCTAGGTGTTGGGATTATGGCAAATGCCATCACCCCTAATTGAATGCAGTGCTGGATATCAAACTCATGGCTTCATGCATTCTAACATGAATTTTATGAATTGTACCAAATCCCCTATTCTCATGTTCTTTTACTTTAATTCACCTTCCCCACCTTGCCCAGAATTCCCTTAACTGCATTAGCATTAGGCCTGCAGCAACTGCTGGAGGATCCAAGGGCACACACCCAGACCACAGTATCAGCTAAGACAGCCATGTCTCTCATGCTTTCAAAGTCTCACTTTTGGGTGGAAGGCTACACTCAAATTAGGGATATTCACATACTAGAATAAAGTCTTCACTTAAAAAATATTTATTTATTTGAGATAGAGAAAGAGCAAGAGAGAGAGAGAGAGAGAGAGAGAGAGAGACAGAGAATGGCCACACCAGGTCCTCCAGCCACTGCAAACAAACTACAGATGCATGTGCTACCTTGTGCATGTGGTTCATGTGGGTACGGGGGAATTGAACCTCGAACCAATGTCCTTAGGCTTCACAGACAAGTGCTTAACTGCTAATCAATCTCTCCAGCCCCTAAAGTCTTTACTTTTTAGTCAATGTTCAAAGCCTTCATTTTTCTAGTTCCAAACTCCATTTTATGCAAACTTTTTCTATTTTCCTCAAAGTGTGCCATTGGTTCTGTTTTACTTTTTTATTTTTGGCAGTTGCCTTTTTGTCCCCCAAGAAAATGTCAACCTAATGCAGAAATACATTGACATAACAAAAACATGTGAGTGTCTGTCAAAAGCCTGGTTTACTAATCTTAAGCATATTGTCAGTCTGGAGAGATTGCTCATTGATTGGGTAAGGAGCTTGCATGCAAAGCCTAACAACTGGAGTTCAATTCCCTAGTATCCATGTAAATCCAGATGCATGAAAGAGCACATGCATTTGGAGTTCATTTTCAGCAGCTGGAGGCTCTGGCACACTCGTTTTCTCTGTGTGTCTTTCTTCTATCTCTCTCTGATTACAAATAAACAAATTAATTAAAAAATAATATTGTCCAATTCATTAAAAATTTACAAAAATAAATGTCTCCATAATATTTTAGTAATGGATTGTATAAATGATGAATCTGGGGTGACCCTTGTATTCTTCACATGTTTCCATATATGTCAAATATTCTATAACATATATTTTGAGAAAAATTAAAAATTACACACTTCAGATATATATTTTATGCAGTTATTTTAAAAAAGGAAACAGAGCTTAGGATAAGATGTACCCTAATTTAGACTTTAATAAGCCAGTCTTAATGAATGTGGTCTTCTAATTGGAGCTTAAAAGCAGGAACCCCGAATTCCTTTGGTCTACTAGCAGAAATGGTATTAACTTATTCAGCAGTCTTAAACTCTTCACTGAACCTTTTATCTAACCCTTTGTAGTGTACATAATAGCCATTCTTAGAGAATTGCAGTAGCAATGTAGCTTAAGTTTGTTAAGTGTTTTAAAGATGAATCACTATATTAAATACTTTAGTGCTTTTGTTAGTACTAAAGAGAATAATGAGGCAGGTAATTATGCTAAGTGTCTATCTTATCATGGTAAAGGAAAGAACTTTACAATTAATATAGCTGAGATTTATGAAGGATGCCAAGTGGCTTGATAAATGAGAGCAAGGCTGCTGGAAAATAAAATCAAGTCAAAGCAGCAGCACGTGTATACTTAGACAGGGATTTACTCTAAATGTTTCATTTATTAATTGTTTTTAATATTTTTTGTTTTATTTTTATTTATGTATTTGAGAGTGACAGAGAGAGAGAGAGGAGGAGGGAGAGAGGGAGGGAGGGAGGGAGAGAGAGAGAGAATGTGCACTCTAGGGCTTCCAGCCACTGCAAATGAACTCCAGATGCATGCAACCCCTTGTGCATCTGGCTAACGTGGGTCTTGGGGAATCAAGCCTTGAACCGGGGTCCTTAGGCTCCACAGGCAAGCGCTTAAATACTAAGCCATCTCTCCAGCCCCTCATTTATTAATTTTTAATTGATGAATTTGTCTCCATGACACTTTAGCAATGAACTGTTCAAATGATGTAATATGATTCTGGGGTGACCCTTGTATTCTTCATACATTTCTATGGGTGCCAAATATTCTATAATATATGTTGTCAGAAAAAAAAAAACATATTTGGTTTTATTGTTGTATTGAAATTACTTGATTCTCAATTAGCAAAAAAAAAAAAGTCAAACTAGATCCTAAACTGAGAAGCTTTTCTTTGCTTTACATATCCTTCTTTTCCCCGTGTGTGTGTGTGTGTGTGTGTGTGTGTGTGTGTGTGTGTGTGTGTGTGTACATACCACAGCACATGTGTGGGAGTCAGAGGACAGCCTTGAATTGTCAACAATCACATTCTGCCAAGTGTTGCTGCTCTGAACCCCAGATTAGGTAACTCACAAGTTTAAAGGTTCTCCTGACTCTGCCTCTGACACCTGCTCTATTTGTACCTAACTGTATATGAGTTCTGAAGATCTGAACTCCAGCGGTCGGCTTGTGTAGCAAGTGCTTTATCCAATGAGCTACCACTCTGGCCCAGCCACACCCACCATTATCTTTCATGAACACAGGGTCTAATAGAGCCCAGGGTAGCTTCAAACTCTCACTATGTCACATAGGATGAACTTGAACTGATCCTTTTGACTTGGACTCCTCAGTGCTAGGGTTACAGCCATGTACCACCATCTCCAGTGTAGGCACTACTGAGGGTTGAATGCAAGACTTCATATGTGCTAAGCAAATACTCCTCCAATGGAGTTACATCCCATTACCCCTCCACATATACCCTTAATTTCCCCTATATTTCTTTCCTTTTTTGTTTTAAATTGAGGAATGCCCAACAGACTGCCTTTTTATGTGAAAGGAAAAAGAGAGAGAGAGAATTGGTAAGCTAGGACCTCCAGGCACTACAATCAAACTCCAGATGCATGTGTCCCCTTGTGTGCATGCGAGACCTGTGTTCTTGTATCACTGTGCATCTGGCTTAGGTGGGACATGGAGAAATGAACATGAGTCCATAGGCTTTGCAGGCAAGTGCCTTAATTGCTAAGCCATCTCCCCAGTCCAATTTCCCCTACTTTTATATGCTTTCTCAACAACAAACTGACAGTGTAATGTCACTTTTATTTCTGTCTTCTTTCTACTGAGGAAGGATAAAATATTTCCAAACCTGACCATCCTAAATTTAATTGTATAGGGGAAGAAACTCATAATTTCTGAGGTTTAGAAAATAATAGACTAAACTAAAATACTGATTAAAGTCAGATGGTTTTGAAATACTTCCTACAAGCAACTGGTACCAACTTGTGTCTTTATAAATCATAGGTTTATAGCAAATCAAAATATATAGAGGAAAAATATGCTTTTCAAATTATTAGAAGTGTAAGCAAAGAAAGTGACATTGTAGAAATGAAGGTGGGTAGCATTTTCCATAAGATGGAAAGGCCTTCTTAAGTATTGACAAAAGGCATACTTAATTATTTAAGAAAGTAGATTGTGTCTTGGATTTATTTTTCCAGGGATACAAAGTTTGAAATCAGTAGTGAACATGTGGTTTGTGTTGAGTTCTTGTCAATGTGATTTGATCCAGGTCTTATCCCAACCGTCCTGTTCCTAGTGACACCAGACTGTGAAGAAAAAAGGGAGTCAAGAAGTTTGATCTGTCAGAAGCAGTATGTAGTAAATAGGACATTGTATGACCTTGCCTATTCCCTGAAGTAATGCCATATCGGTATTTTCATCTTTATCCCTTTCAATGTCACAAGTGGACTCCTTTTGCACTAAGAAACTTCTGTGAAAGTACAAGGGCTGTCAAAAGTAATTTTTATAAAGTAGAATGTCAACTTCCAGACCTAGACCCTGAGAGTCAGCCAAAAACTTACTCAGTAGTTTCACATCCTTTCACCTGCACCCAAGGAAGCTTGTCCCCTTTATGATGTCATAGGTTTTTCAACCTTGTATAACTTTTGACCCTATTTTTTTATTTGAATATGAACCCAAAACTTTCATGAGTTCCTCCCAGGTTTGTAATTTTATAGAGCCTACTCTGCTTACTTCACTGTTTTAGTGAACAAGTGAAGACAATTCAGTATTATGATATATCATTTGCATATTTGCTAAACATTTTATATGAAGTTCTTAGATTATATGAAAAAGAGGGGCCAGAGAAATTGCTTAGTGGTTAAGGCATTTGCCTGCGAGTCCAAACAACCACAGTTTGATTCCCCGGGACCCAAATAAGCCAGATGGACAAGGGATGGTACATGTGTCTGGCGTTCATTTGCAGTGGTTGGAAGTCCTAGTGCACCCATTCTTTCTCTCTCACTCTCTTCCCATGCTTTCTCTCCAATAAATAATTTTAAAAAAAAAACTGCTGGGCATGGTGGCACATGCCTTTAATCCTAACATGCAGGAGGCAGAGGTAGGAGGATCATCATTAGTTTGAGGCCACTCTGAGGCTACATAGTAGATTCCAGGTCAGCCTCAGTTAAAGCAAAACCCTACCAAGGAAAACCAAATCCCAAAACCAAAAGCAAACAACAAAAAAACCCTACAGTATCTCATGACTCATCTATCTATATTCCTAACATGAAAGAATGCCTTATGAACTTTGCCTCTGTTTAAAGAATATCAATCAGATGCTCTTTCCCTGATTTTCTTATTACTGCTATCCTGATCACTACAATAAAAAGAAAGTTCAACAATGGAGTAAAGTTTGATTGCATTTTTTTTCTTGCTACTCATTGTTGTTTGTGTGTGTGTGTGTGTGTGTGTGTGTGTGTGTGTGTGTTTTGTCTGTGGAGTAGGAATTTTTGTCAGCCTGGAAATTAATATTCATTATTTTTAATTAATTAATAACAATAGTGAAAAATGTTAATAATTGTGCTACAACAATAACACATGCTACAATGAATATTTTAGATTTTTTAACTTTTTTATTTTTGTGAGAGAGACAGAGTGAGAGAGAGGAAGAAGGACAGAGAGAGAGAGAGAGAGAGAGAGAGAGAATAGGCACACCAGGACCTTCAGCCTTCTGTGAATGAATGCCAGGCACACGCACTCCCTTGTGACACATGTGCAACATTGTGTGCTTGTGTCACTGAATCTGACTACATGGGACCTGGAGACTTGAACATGAGTTCTTAGGCTTTTCAGACAAGTGCTATAACTCCTAAGCTATCTCTCCACCCTTGCAGTGGATATTTTAATAACTTAACATATTCCTTTTGTTGTTTATCCTAAAGCCCTTGATTATCTGAGATATCAGTTTGTTGTACTTTCAGTGTTAGCTGCTACATGAGATAAGCATCTTTAAGAGAAAGCTCCTATATTAACATATTCCAAATGTCTTTATTTTTTTCAGCTAAAAGTTTATGTTGAAAGTTGAGGATACCCCCCAAAATGTTCCTGTCCTATATTTTAATATGTGCCCCATGACCATGAGCGAAGCATACCCAAAATATGTGTCCATTACTTTTCTTTCTGTGCATGATGAGGAATGTGCTCACCCATAGAGTGTTATCTTATATGGATTTTTAAATAAATATGTATATATTTGTATATCTTTAATAAAAATCCCCATCTGTCTTTTGTTCTTGGAGGGCTTTGCTTTGGAAATAAGTCCCATGTCCTCCTTATCTTTACAATAATAAATTGCCCTGATCTTCATTTCTTGAATGTGCTTATTTGGGCTTTGCATGCACTAAATTTATTGCTTTTAGTTACAAGAGTAACTTTCATGTGTTGAATATCCAGTTAAAAACTGAATTGGGATAGCCAATTACCTATTGGTTACCCAAATAAAATTAGATGCCCCTGGATTTAACATTATCTTGAAACTGGCACTGAGAAGCTGCTTTTGTTAAAAAGCATTGGCTTTTTACTTATTCTCACAAGGTAACTAAATGCAAATGGAAGCCTGACATCACCTCTGCCTGCATTGTATGCCTGTCCTTTGCTTTGTATGAAGGCCCATTGTTCTTAAACTCTTCTCTCTCTCTCTCTCTCTCTCTCTCTCTCTCTCTCTCTCTGTATATATGTATGTATGTATGTATGTGTGTATGTGTACTTAGTGTTGCATGCAAGTGTGTATGTGTTGGGGTGCACATGGACATGTTTGTACATTCATGTGTGGGCTAGAGGTTGATGTCAGGTGTGTTCCTCAATTGCTCTCCACTTTATTTTTGAGACAGGATCTCTCATTGAACATAGTATTCACTATGGGGCCAGAATAGCTGGTTAGTAAACCTTGGGGATCATCTTGTTTACACATTCCCCAGCATAGGGAATATAGGCACACACCACCATGCCCAGCTTTCATGTGGGTGCTGGGAATCCAAACTCAGATCTTTATACATGTGTGCAAGTACTTTACTCACTAAGCCATTGCCCAAGCCCAACATTCCTCTTGGGTTACCCTGTATTCCCAGAACAGCAGAACCTCAGAAGGGCGATGATCCCTCAGATAAAGGCAACCATTCATGAAGTGAAGGCCCCATCCTGGAACAGAAGTGATGATCTCCTGAAAACCAAGACAGAAGCATTTCTTCAGATCACTTTGGAAGACAGAGAGAAGAGAGCAATGCAGGACAGCACACCCAGACTAAGACTGCTTGATTGTGCAGACCTCTTCCCTTTTGTGACAGTTCTTCCTCTGTTTAAATCTAAATCTCAGTCCATAGTATGAACATGGACTTGGGGGGCTCTGGACTACTCTGTTTTTTAATATATTGAATAAGTCTCTACTACTTTTTACTATTACTCGTCTCTTGTCATGATAGACAGCTAAGCCAGGTTTGTTGGGGCTATTAGAACCCAGACTTTTGCCCTAAGACTTCTAGTTATGTCCTCTCTGTTTAACAAAAGCTTACATTCAGCACTCAATGAGCAAGCTGTCCCTCAACTTTATAACTTTGCCTAATATTACTTTCATTTCTTCATATAAATATAGTCCACTGAGCATAGATGCTAAAAAGACAAGAGGATGAAGATTCCTTGGCTTCTCAAGTAGGCTCCAAGAAATATTCTTGATAGCCAAATAAGAAGTATTGTGCCTTATCGACACATTTATACTTATCAAAATGTTAATCACAACTTTGAAAAGTGTATATTTAAGTTATAATCTGCAAAAGAGAAACTACTATATACCAATCACATTTTTTCCATATCTAAGTAAAGTTTCTTCATCCAAGGGAAAATTGTGCATTTTTATATGTTTGGTATGTTACTTTTCACTTACTTGTATGAATTATTTAAACTTGCACATATCTTTAGAGAATTTCATCTAACTACACTCAGCTCTTCCACTCTGAGAACTTATGAGGGATCAGTAATTGATAAATTAATGAGCTGCTCATGATTAAATCCTAGAAGTTTTTCTGAGGTAAACAGTTGTTGAATTATTTATGAAGAAAGTACAGTATCATCAGAGTAATGTTTTCAATTGAAATAGAAAATTTAGCTGTAAGAAATCTGTTATTAATTTGCCTTGTTTGTAAGCACACTATATTACAAACATAGAAAAACATGTTTGTATCTTTCCACAATGTCAAAATTAATTCAATAAATATAAATTCACAAGGTACAGTGGCTTTGTTTTGCCAAGTAGTTCTGCTTTTCTTTTCTTTTTTGGGCGGGGATTCGAGGTAGGATCTCACTCTGGCTCAGTCTGATCTGGAATTCACTATGTAGTCTCCAGATGGCCTCAAACTCACAGCGATCCTCCTACCTCTGCCTCTGCCTCCCTAGTGCTGGGATTAAAGGTGTGCGACACCACGGCTAGTTCTGCTTTTCTTGATAGCTTGGCTGAGGCAAACATAAATTCTTTTAATCCAGCCTTAACTACTAATATTAGCCTCTGATCATATATTACACATCACAGAGTAAATCTCTCTCTCTCTACACACACACACACACACACACACACACACACAGAGGCTACAAAGGGTTGAAAAGGCTACAGAAAAGTTCAGAGTTGAAAAGCAAAGCTGAGAAGTTGTTGGATGCAATAGAATTTCTGCAGGGATAAGATAAAAAGTCCAGGTGGGAGGTATGCTGGACACTGCTACTACTTTGGAGTCAGGATGCTGCCAGGTCACAGGTTTGAGCAGAGCTACAGAGACAAGAGGCCCAGGAGGAGGAATGGATATCAGGTTGAGACAAATAAACAGGTAAATAGGTAGACAGATGCCAATATAACTAGGCCATGTACATAGCAGGGACTTGACCAAGTCAATGTCTCTGAGAGGGTCAGTTCTCTGGCTTTTGGTCCCTTGACATAAATACTGAGAGGTCAGAGAAGGTTGATGGAAGATACTGTTAACATTGTGGTAGGTGTCTTCATCTATATGGATACAAGTGATGGAGTTGCACCCTCGCCTGGTATGTCCAATAAGTTCTCATGCTTGGTTTTTCTGATAAGAGTTTAATATGCCCATCTACTTTTAAAGGCCCAATTTACTTTGATAAATGCATAGGGCGAAACTGGGCTGTGTACGTGGTACTGGTATTATTTACATGTCCATCAAGGTGCAGAGGCATTCTCTATCCTCAAGAAAGAGCCACATTCTGCTTGTAAAGTGAAGTCAGTCTCACAGGGCAAGATAGAGTATTTTTTTAGTGATACTGTTTTATACAATATAGAATAACTTATGGAACAACTTGATTTTAATATTATAAGTAAGTCCTCAAAGAATATATTAGGAATTAATAATAAGTAATAATAAATCTAGTTTAAGTTACTAAAATTTAGTATATAATAGGTTGTATATCAGTTCCATATTCATCTTTCATTTTTTTCTATATAACGTCAATAATTATTGTAAAATTTATACTAGATATTCTAGCTTGTTGCAATTGACAAGGTAATTCACAAAAATAGAAATTTTATACTTACTGAGCTATGTAATGCTAGCTAACATGAATTACCTGTGCAAGGTATTCATGTACCTTGATGAATATTTGTAGAATTTAGGTAATTGCTTTATTTCGGGTGTTCTTTTTGCATACAGAACATTTTTTCTAAGTAACCTAGAGTTTCTTAAGTTAGTAAAGACCAAAGGAAAGTCCATCCATTTTTCTGAAAATTTTATTTTTTCTTTAGGAGCTGAATAAAACTCTATTGTTTAAATGTACTATATCTTCATTATCCATTCATCAGTTAATGGACATTGTGGTAGTTTGAATGAATATATGACCCCTATAGCCTGAACTATTTCTGATTAAGCTCACAAGTTGAATCTCCAGTAGCCTGCTGGAAGAGTAGTCAATAGGGAAAATCTTAAACCCAGACTTAAGTTATGTTCAGAGCAGTTTGAGCTCTGGCTATTCATGTTGACTGGCTGTTTAGTCTCTGCTATGATCTATGGAAGTGAGCCAGCTTCTTCTGCCATTGATGGTGCTTCCTGTGGATTTTGTAAATCTAAAATAAGCCCTTTGACCGCTTTTCATTAGATGTTTGTCCCGCAATGTGAAGGTAAATGAGACAACATCTAGGTTGGTTCCATTTCATAGATATTGTGAATAGAACAGAAACGGACAGTGTGTGCAAGTATCTCTGTAGTAGTATACAGAGTTATTTGGATCTATACCTAAGAGTGGCTGTGGTGGTTTGATTCAGGTGTCCCCCATAAACTTAGGTGTTCTGAATGCTAGGTTCCCAGCTGATGGATATTTGGGAATTAATGCCTCCTGGAGGGAGTGTATTGTTGGGGGCAGGCTTAAGGGCTTTATAGCCAGGTTCCCCATGCCAGTGTTTGGCACACCCTCCTGTTGCTGTGGTCCATCTTATGTTGGCCAGGGGGTGATGTCCACCCTCTGCTCATGCCATCGTTTTCCCCTGCCATCATGGAGCTTCCCCTCGAGACTGTAAGCCAAAATAAACCTCTTTTTCCCAGAAGCTGCTCTTGGTTGGGTGATTTCTACCAGCAATGCAAACCGGACTGCAACAGTGGCATATCTGGGTCATTTGGTAGTTCCATGTTTAACTTTTCAAGAAACCACCACACTGATTTTCATGATGGCTACACTAGTTTATGCTCCCAGCAACAATGAATCAAGGTTCCCCTTTCCCTACATCCTCACCAGCATTTGTTTCCATTTATTGTCTTGATGATAGTCATGCTGACTAGGGTGAAATTAAATCTCAAAATAGTTTTAACTCACATTTTTCCTAATGGATAAAGATGTTGAACACTTAAAAAATATTATGGACCATTTGTATTTCTTCTTTTGAGAACAGTCTCTTCAGTTTCATTGCTTGTTTGTTTGTTTGTTTTTCCTATTAGTTGTTAGGTTCTGTAATGAAATTGGTTAGAAAATAGATGAAACTGGAAATTCTACTGATTGAGATAATCCAGGCCCAGAAAGACAAATGCCATATGTTCTCTTTTGTATGGGAATCTTACCTTTGAATTTTAAGATCTGTGTGCTTAAATTGGAGTGAGTCTTTATAGAGAACAGGAAGCTAGAAATAAGCCATGGGGGAAGCAGTTTTTAATTATACATGGTAGAACACATGTGATGTGAAAGTTGAAAGGGAATGTCGGGGTAGGAGGATAAGCAGAGATTGGATCGGAGAATAGTGGAGATGAATTGGGAAAGGGTTCACCAAAACTAAACTTTCATGAAAGAGCCATATGGAAACCTACTACTTTGTAACTTAATTATATATATATATATATATATATATATATATATATATATATATATATTATTTATTTATTTATTTGGTTTTTCGAGGTGGGGTATCACTCTGGTCCAGGCTAACCTGGAATTCACTATGGAGTCTCAGGGTGGCCTCGAACTCATGGCAATCCTCCTACCTCTGCCTCCCATGTGCTGGGATTAAAGGTGTGCACCACCACATCCAGCAAGTATATATATACACACACACATACATACACACACATATATATTAACAAGATGAGTTTAAACAAGGGTACACTACTGTGGTAGAAATTATGCAAATAAATTCAACCCAAATAATGTTCTGAAATCCCCCTTTCCCAAGGCCATATCTAGCTCTACAGTTTTTCTTGTGCAAGCCTTTGCCAGGGAGAAAGAATGACTGTGAGTCTCCAACCAATTCATGTAGCTGCATCCTGCTTATAATATGTTATTTGACTAATGCAGCCAGAGGCCATCTCCCCTGAGCTCCTGTAATTAACTTTCTGGTTCTAGTCCTCAGTCATATAGCCCAAAAATTGAGTTCAATAATGTAAAGAGCTCAAGATGATGTCAAACTGCCTGCCACACTGTCTATGAACACTGAGCCATCGGAGCTGAGTAGGCAGGCTTTGGAAGAGATTTCTGTAGGCTCATGCTGGCATGCTAATGATAGGAGAGAGAAATTGGCTAGGTAGTCAGAGTAACAGAACCCCAAAAGTAAATGGTATTTTTATTCCTTGACTAAAGGCAGGAAATGTCACTAGGCTATCAAAAACGTGGATGTTACACCCTCCAGGAGAGATTTCTAGATTATGTAGCCACTCCTAATAAAATAAATAAATAAATAACACCCCCAGTCCTTGTGACTGCTCAGTTATGTCATCTCAGTGGGAGGTGGCCATCTGAGGTTTGTATGTAAAAGAGATCACTTGGTATAAATGATTTGTGGCTCACAACCCTGAGGCTGTGTTAAAATTTCTGTCCTGAGCAGTGTAATCCCAGGAAGTCTTTGTGTTTATGTCTATTCTGAAAAACCAACACATGGGAAATCCATCATGGGGTGGGAGAAGATGAGGGAGATTGGGATCTTCTACCCAATCCACTTCAGGAAGAGATATTCAGAAGCTTATGTTAAGATGGCACCAGGGAAGTTAAAGACCCTCTGTGAATTAGGAGGGCCAGATTTTAATAGGGGAGCAGATGCCAAAGGGAACTTTGGATGTAACTAAGATTATAGGCAGAGGGAACGGAAGAAGTCTGTTGTCACCACTTCCTTACAGCTGTTCACCAAGGCCAGAGGCTCCAAGGCCTAAGGCTCTCCTCCCTTGTTACCCAAGAGACAGCTACCTCCAAGTATATGTAGCTCCAGCCAAGTGGGAGGGTGAGGGGTATGCTGGCTGCACTGGGGGCCTTGCAGAGTGGATGAGCCAAAGCCATGATACAGGAGGGCACTGCTGATTGGTCTACAAGGGAGTTATACTGTTCCATGGCTTGGTACTAGGGAAAGATTTGGGTAATGGAAGGAGGCAAACCAAGGTGGCAGTCTTGAAGCATGTTTATGGGTTTATGTCAAGGCCTCTGAGCTTAGTTGTGGGGGGGGAGGGGGCTTTCAGGCCAGATCCAAGGGCACTTTTCTGAAATTGCTTCTTCTGGATCTGCTACTAAGCCTACTTGTAAAAGGTTTGTTAATGACAAGAATTCCAGCCTTTATTCCTCAGGGGTATTTGGCCCTACTGGAGCTATTTTTAAGTTTGCTTTGCTCCCAGGATCTGTATGACCTGACACTGAGGGATAGGATGTCCCAAGAGAGACATGCCAGGTTACTCCTACACTCGTCCTACTGAAAGCTCTTGTAGGATCTGCTAATAGGGGACACAGCTGAAAAATTTCCCATACTTAGATTAAGGAATATTCAATACTGTGTTCGTAAGGAAATTTCCAATATTTTTATGATGTTCTAACTTGCTTTAATACTGTTAAAAATGTGTTTCTGAGAATTTATAGGATGGAGTATTCTGAAAATCAACAAATGATATAATCTATATGTATCCACTGGGTAAATATTATAAATCAAGTACAGTTTTTGTTTGCTTGGGCTACTTTTTTATAGAATTTTATTTTAAAGAGTTTCATTATGACATAAAAAAGAGAAAACTATAAGTACTTATGCTAAGAAATTTCAGATACTAATTAGTAATGGTTATTCATATGTTTGTAATCAAGAGTTTTTGCTGATGGTTCTCTGTAAATTTGTAATGAAAACATGGTAAAAGTTTTTCTAATTTTTTTTTTAATCAGAGAGAGAGTGTTGTAAGAGATAAAGTTGACACCCCAGGGCTTCCAGCCACTGACATCAAACTCCAAACACATGCATCATCTTGTGTGCACACACAGGTGACCTTGCCACTTGCGTCATTTTGTGCATCTCTTATGTGGGATTGGGGAGTCAAATATGAGTATTTAGGCTTCTGTGCAAGCACCTTAATCTCTAAGCCTCCTCTCCAGCCACAGGATTTTTTTTTTTACATTTTATTTATTTATTTCAGAGAGTGTAAGAGAGAGAGTGTGTGTATGTGTGAGAGAGAAACAAAGAGAGAGAGAATTGGAGCATCAGGACCTCAGCCACTGCAAGTTGAACTCTAGACACTTGTATCACCTAGTGGGTGTGTGCAACCTTTGGCTTGCCTCACCTTTGTGAATCTGGCTTACTTGTGATTGGGGAGTCGAACATGAGTCCTTAGGCTTCCCAGGCAAGTGTCTCAATTGCTAAGCCATCTCTACAGCCCCAAGGTAGTTTTAAAAATAAACAATATAAAAATGGCTTTAAAAGCTTTTGTTATTAATTATAATGAGATAAAATGGTTAAATGGTAAACCAGAAAGGAAAATTTAAGGCTAAGTATTATTAGATGTTTGATAAATCATACGTGTTTGAATTCTAGATAGATCAGAAGGTAAAAAGAAAGTTAAAAAGTCTGAGTATGTTCAAGTATATGCATAGATATGATACATGACAAAAATAAAAAATTGTAAAACCCAAAACAGTTAGAAATTCAATTTCTTCCTAGATGGAAGCTTGTAACCTTTCTCTGCTCTACTGTGTGATTGGCCTACAAAATTACAGGAAACTAACAATTTTCCACCTCTTCTCCTTCTCTAGGAAAATGAGTCCTATCATCTTTAAGGTCACAATTATAAGGTTCATATGATAAGATATTTAGTTCCCTGGTAATATAAATTAAATTAATAAACAATCATGTGCTGTTTAAAGATGTTATAAATTGCCTGTGAGTTTGGTATCAGCATTCCTTGCCTCAAATCTGAGCTGATTTAAATCAATTCATCTGCTTCCTCAGAACTTCTTTTGAATCAGGACAAAAACTGGGGAAACAAACAGCACAACATAAATCTCTCTTGCTTTTGATCACCTAAAGACATCTCTGTCAGATAAGATTTTTGCTATACAGAATGACAAACAGGGTAAACTGAGTCTTAAAGTGTTTAAACTGGTGACAAAGTGCTTAAACTGCATAAGACAACATTGAATTTAATAGAGCTTGTGCTAGACTAAAAAAGCCATTCCTAACTGGTTATAAGATGCTATGGTATTTTATTATAAATTTATATCACCATGCCTTAAGATGGCAAGGTTAAAAAATTCAGCTCACTAATGTTGACTTGTTCATGATAATGGTTATAAAACTGGCCTTAGAGATGCTTTAAAACACAAATGCTAATCATATATACTGTCCTAATTTCCTTCTCATGACTGTTAATTTCTAGATTAAATCAATTATTTTCATTTATTAATAAAAATTTTGTTTCCAGGGATGTTAACATATTCTGCCTGTTATAATTGACAGATCATTTTAAAAAAGACATACCTGCTTTCTGTTTCACATATGGCTTACTCTGTCACTTGACAACTAAATTTAAATGTTTATCAGAATGGTTTTAAACTATTGTTCTATTCTTTAACGAGATCTGTTCTGCTAATCAGATGTGCATATATCCACATCATTCTTCAAAGACTAGTGTAACTGTGTTTCTGAGTGATTAATAACAATATATAAGAGCCAATACCAATTAGAGATACTGGAGTTCAAAAGGACAACAAATATTTTGGTTCCTGCTTCTGGATAAAAAGGCCACAGGAGATGATGGGACACTTCTAGGATGTCCTGCAACTCTGGTAATTCACCTGTCTCCTTCATCAGGAAGGACACAGAGAGCCAGATACAGACTCCAAGTCAGTGTACAACCTGCAGAGAGGAGAGTTATGACCAAAAACTGCTTCCAAAAGCAGTCACATATTCAGCACATCCTTGACTTATCCTAGCAGATGGCACAATGCTGAGAGTCATAGAGATCTTCACAGGTCTATAAGCATCTCTCCTACAGAGCATTACTGACTTCTGAAAATATAATACATAGTTAATTTTGGCTGCTTACATGGTTTTAAATACCTAACAGGAAGAATAATCACAGAATATTACAGTGATATAAAAAAAGAACTGACAGGTATCACTGTCTGACACTAAATATACATATCCACTTCTGTTAGTTATATGCTTGAGGCTCACAAAATAAGCTCTTACATTGACTTATGCTTTCTTCTGACTTTACCTGTCCCTGTTTAGTCAGCTGTTATTAGCTTTTAAATGAAAATAAATGATAACTAGGTGAAAAGCCTAGATGACCTGGATGAGGCTCCCACACAGAGCCAGAAGTCTTCCACACTGGGAAAACAGCTACAGACAAACCTGACAGCCTTTCCTGTAGAAGCCCTCAACTTTACCCTTCTTCAATATGTAGATAATTTGTTTATTGCCTGCTCCACCCAAGATGACCCCCATAATCCTAGGAAATTGGGCTAATTCCCATTAACCAAGAGATATGACATAGGTTAAAAAAAATGAAAAAAAATCAACCTTTCCAACTGGTATAGAGTGGACCTCATTTAGTGGTACAGGCTACCCCCAACTGCTGTTACTGTTTCAGGTATCATCTCTTAGATTCATCACATAATAGTCAAGAGAGCAACTTCCTCACTGATTATGACAGCTGAAGAATTACTAGAGATACAAAGACTCCTTTCAGGGTGAAGTTCCAAAAGACAACTGCCCCAGCTGAGGAGTCTACAGCTCTGACCCAGCTGAAATTCTGAGAACTTGATAGGGGATACCGAGGATTAATGGCCAAGATGCCATCCTGTCCCACTGGGTTTAATAGTACTGTTTACGTTCATATTTTCTATAGGCTAGGAAACAACAAGCCCAGAAGATTACAGTTGATGACAGAAAACTGTCCTGGAGAGACTCTATATGAATATAAATGCCTACCTTGAAATAGCAGCTGCCCATGCATTAGCCCAAACAAGCCCTGGATTCACTTTACCCAAAACTGTAAACTTACATGGACTAGTTTCCTATCCTCTGCTTCAGGCCCTGAATAATCATTCTGATCACTTGGTTTGTCTCTACCTGAATTGAAGCCATGACATTTCAAATACTCCTTCAGGGATAACAGAGAGTTAAAGTCTATGATGGTACAGGAATAGGTAATTTCTCTTGATATTATCTACAAAAGACCTCAAAATGGGAGAATGTGGTAAAAGAAATTTTATTTTATTTTTTTTATTTATTTTTTTTTTGGTTCGTTTTTTTATTTATTTATTTGAGAGCGACAGACATAGAGAGAAAGACACATAGAGGGAAAGAGAGAGAATGGGAGCGCCAGGGCTTCCAGCCACTGCAAACGAACTCCAGACGCGTGCGCCCCCTTGTGCATCTGGCTAACGTGGGACCTGGGGAACCAAGCCTCGAACCGGGGTCCTTAGGCTTCACAGGCAAGCGCTTAACTGCTAAGCCATCTCTCCAGCCCTCGTAAAAGAAATTTTATAGAGAAACCAGACCTAAATGATGCTGTAAAGCTCCTTTGTCCCAAGGCCATATCCTGCTTTACAATTTCTATTGTTCCAGCCTTTATTTACCAGTCTGACAGCATGACCATGAATCTCCTCCCCAATTATGCAGCTTAATCCTACCAGTAATGTGTTATCTGGTTAGTGCAACCATAGGCAAATTACCCCAAGCTTTTGTAATTTTCTGCTTGTAGCCCCCAGTCACATAGCTGGGAAATTGATCTCACCTTTAATGTGAAGAACTCAAGGTGATGGCATACTGCCTTGTCAAACAGCCTATTAAACCTATGTGCCATCAGAGCTCAGTGTTTAGAAAAGATTCCTCTGGCCCCACATTGATATGACAATAAAATTTCATCTTTATTCTCCACTCTGTCTCTGATGTTGGTTCGGTGTGTTCCATAATACTATATGGGTAATTAAAACTGCTCCCAGAGACCATGGTTGCTGGTGGAGAGGCAGTCAATTTCTTTGGTGGTTAGCCACTGCTAAGTTACCCATGCTTCAGAAAATAACATCACTTTGAGGCTCACAAGACCACTTTATTTACACAGTGTCACTTCTACTTTCACGTGGTATGTGAATGCTTGAATTTGTGTATCTATGTAATTTCTAGGAACCACATATGAAAGAAAACATGATACTTGTCCTTCTGAACATGCTTAATTTATTTAACTTGATTATACCTAGTTGCATCAATGCTCCAGCAGATAACATAACTTTATTCTTTATGGGTGAAAGAACTCAACTAGGTATCACATTTTCTTCATCCATTCTTGTGCTATTGGATACTTCTTTTCCATAATTTGTCTATTATGAAGAGGGCTGAAGTAAACACTTATATTCAAGTATCTTTATGGTATGTTCACTTGGAGTCCTTTGAATATTTAGTTAGACTACAGCTGAATCATGGATTTTTATCTTCAGTTTTTGGGAACCTTCCATGCTAATGTCCATAGTGACTAGACATTTTTATATTACTATGCAGGGTATAAGAGTTTAATTTTGTCTGCATCTTCAGCAGCATTTGTCTTTTTGTTGTTGTTGTCTGTTTTTTGTTAATGACTACCATTTTGCCTGGGGCAAGATAGGCTATGAATATAGCTATTTTCTTTTCTCACCAGGCTTGGTGGAACACACCTTTTTTTTTGTTTGTTTTTTATTTATTTGAGAGTGACGGAGAGAGAAACAGGCAAATAAATAGAGAATGGGTGTACCAGGGCCTCCAGCCACTGCAAATGGACTCCAGCTTCATGCGCCAATTTGTGCATCTGCCTTACATGGGTCCTTGGTAATTGAGCCTTGAACCAGAGTCCTTAGGCTTCACAGGCAAGTGTTCAACTGCTAAGCCATCTCTTCAACCCATAAATATAGTGTTAATTTGCATTTTTGATGCTAATGAGGCTGAACATTTATTCATGTTTATTATACATAAGCATCTTATTTGTTGTGAGATATCCATTTTACTAGCACATTTGTTCATTGGTTGGTTCAGTTATTGGTGTTTGCTTAATCATTTTTATCAGATTATGTGCTTCTACATATGAAAGGCCATAAAGACTCCACCAGAAAACTCGTAGATTTGATAAATGCTTTCAGTATAATGGATGGAAAAAGAAATCAAAAAATTTCATTAACAGTTGTCTTTTGCCCTCTTAAGTACCTTGTAATTAAAAAAGTCCTCTAGAGTTAAAGTTTAAGAAATTGAAGAAAAAAAATTAAAAATATATTATAAAGCAAAAAGACGTCTCAATGCTCACAGAGTAGAAGAATCAGTTGTAAAAAATGGCTATACTACTTAAAGCAATCTAAACCTAAATACAATTCTTGTCATAGTGCCAATGTTATTCTTCACAGAAAAAAGTACTAAAATTCATATAAACTGCAAAAACCCTAGAGTAACCAGAGCAATCTCGAGGAAACAGAATAATACTGACGGTATCCCCATATCTGATAGCAAACTATACAACAGGGCCATAGTAACAAAATTAGGATGGTACTTGAACACAACAGATATGTAGATCAACGGAACAGAACAGAGGACTCAGACATAAACTCACACAGCTATAGCCACCTGACTTTTGGTAATAATGCCAAAAGTATGCCTTGAGAAAAAACAGCCTCTTCAACTGAATATCTGCACTTAGAAGAGTGAAACTAGATCCTTATTACCCCTGTACACAGACAAACTCCGAACAGATCTTGCATAGGATCAGGAACTCTGAAGCCTCGCAGAGGAAACAAGTTATGAATGTAAACAAGTACTTTCTGAATAGGATTATAATTACTCAGAAAATAATGCCAACAACAGTAATCAGTAATCAAGTGAAGTGACTGTTTAAAGAATGGGAATTCTATCAAGTCAAAGGAGTTATTCTTGTCAGTCCTAGTTTAAGGACTTGTCCTATATGTTGCCTAATAACAAGGCATGCATGACATTAGGAGTCCTCACCTAAAAGTATGGGTTAGACTGTAACTAAATAGCCAAGATAAAACAATCTGTAAAGCTATAGCAATGTTGGTAGATAAGTGTTGTTGCAGGTTTTCGTTCTTGTCTTACAACCTGTGGAGAACAATATAGGTAGACACAGCAGGAGGTTAAGATAAACAAGTTCTTCAGCTGAGGACAAAGGAAAATCTCTGTAGTAGACATAAATGGTAGTTGAATAAAGTTCACTTCTAGTCATTGTCCTCTACTCTCACCACTATTTAGAGGTCAAGTGCCTATAACTAAAGTTAAGAAAGATTATAGGTGAAATTGAGAAAGTATATATTCATATTAAGCTTAGGTCACTTTTCTGGGATTACCAAGAGTTACCAGAGCCCTCCACATCAAGCCCCCAAAATATTGCAATATCCTTTGGCTCTTACATTCTTTCTGCCACCTCTTCCACAATGGACCCTGAGCCTTGGAAGGTGTGATAGAGATATTGCAGTGCTGAGCATTCCTCTGTCACTTCTTCTCAGCACCACGATGCCTTCTAAGTCATCCCAAGGTCACTGCCATCTGAAAAGAGAAAGTTATCTAATGAAAAAGTGAGAGTAGCATTAATTTATGAGTATGAACCTTAAGATACATGCTTACTGGGCAGTTTGATAAGCATAATATGTACATTTAGCCAGACAGCAGCAGATGTTACACCCTGGGGATCATGACTACCCTTGCTGTAGGTTTTCAGTATCAGGGATGTATTCCTTCCCATGGAGCAGGCCTCCAGTCAAATTAGAGGGCAGTTGGTTACTACCAAACAGACATGCCACTATTGCACCTATTAGCTCATTTGGCCTGGTTAGCCAAAGATAAGGCTTGCAGTGTTCATGGTTAAGTATCTTCACTGATGATTTCTTTCCCATTGAGCTGCATGCAGTGTGATTTTCCAGATTTCTGTCAGCTGGTCTACATGGAAGAGGTTTCCAGCTCAGTTCCAGCAGGATTTCTCAGTGAACTTGCAGCCCAAGTATGTGGAGTCTTCAGAAATAGGGTCTTACCGTCTGTTCCTGGTGGGAAACCAAGGCCCTAAGCAATGGCCTGTAGTGTTTGGGGGGAATCAGGGACCTCCTTGGCCAACAACTCACTGGAAGTATCCCATCCCTGGCTCTGAAAATTTTCTAGTAACAATCTATGGCTCCTGTGTATCCCATTGTTCAAAAAAGTAGGTTTCCATTATTTATTTATATCCTCTCCCTCCATCTTTCCTTTGCTCAATCTTTTCCCCTGACCTCACTTAGGCCTTTTCACCCCCCCCCCATTAATCTGTTCTTCTACTTACCTATATACAATACCATCCTATTAAGTCCTGCCTCCCTTCCTTTCTAGCTTACTGGCCTCTGCTACTGAGTTTTCTTCCTACTCACAAATATTTATTCTAATTCTTTTCAGAATAGTATCTTTACTATTGTTTTGATATGAATGTTTGTGTCCTCATAAAGTTAATATTATTGACAGTCTAATAGTAATGGTAGTAGGAGCTGAAGTCTTTGAGAGGCGATTGTGTCATGTGAGCCTTCGTGAATAGACTAGATGTTCTTATAACCAAGAGACCTGCAACTGGATATACCGTAATCCCAGAACTCAGGAGGCTGGGACAGAAAGTTTACCTTATGTTCAAAGCAAGTCTGGGCCACATAGTGTGTTGTTCCAAGTCAGCCCTGGCTACATATTGAGATCTTGGAGGGCTAGAGGAAGGAAGGCAGAGAGGGAGGGAGAGAAAAACCCCCTACAATCCTTCCCTTTACACTTTATGAGGATCCAATAGAACACATTCTCTAATAAACTAGAAAGCAGAAGGCTTTCACCACACACTGAATCTTATACACACTGCCCTGATCTTGAAACTTTTTGTGTCTAGAACTGTGAGGAATACATTTTTATTGCTTATAAGCCATCAAGTTTATGATATTTTATTATAGAAATCTGAATTGGCTAAATGTTTTTCAATATATAATTTGTTTATACTGCAAAGTTTCTAATAATAAACCTGAAATTCTTTGTCTAAAGCATGGCACAGCTTAAATCCAAAATTTTCATATTAAACCAATAATTGCATTTGAGCATATTAGTTGGATTTTTCAAGGCCATATATTTTTCTAGACATTATTTCTCCTTTGTACACTGACACATTGCTCTTCAAGGTAAATTTTATTACTCTGTGACAATATTCAAATCAAATATGTGCATCTAATTCAAATTATGATAGTTCACAAATAATGGAGAATAAATTTGTCCCAAATGCTTATCAAGTTACATGTTTTACTTTTTCATTTCTAGAAGCATTAAGATCCTTTTTGTTTGTTTGACTGCTTGTAAGTTATTTCGAAGTAAGGTCTCACTCTAGCTCAGGCTGACCTAGAATTCATTATATATCAGAGTGGCCTCAAACTCATGGCAATCCCCCTACGTCTGCCTCCCAAGTGATGGGATTAAAGGCATGTGCCATAATTCCCAGCCTTTTTAGAATCCCTTTTTAAAATTATTTTTAAGTTATTATGCAAAGTAATGTGTTTATTACATTTCCATACATGTATATATCATTATGCTTTTTTTTACTCTGTCCCTCATTGGTCTCTCCCATGAGTCTTTGGCCTCCTACTCTACCTGTTTTCCTTCCTCTAGTTGGTATGTGAACCTATGGTGTTAGCATAATTTAAGAATAATACTAAGCAGTGATGTCTACTCTCTATTTAAAGAAACAACCAAAAGCCAGAATAGGGGTATATAAATATTGCAATGCATGTGGGGCTTGAAAGTCTAAACTATGTGCAATGCCAGTCATAGGCAGAGCAAGATACGAATGCAGTAATCTAAAGCAAAGACATTTGGTAAACATGGAATTTGTGTTTCAGACATAAATGTAGATGGATCCCTTCATAAGAAAATCAGAATCCTAAAATCTTTTGAAGCTGTGTCACTGAAGGAACAAGTTAAATTTATGACTATGAATTTAGTCAAAAAATAATTAAACCCAAATTTAGACATTCTAATATTTGTCTCTACTTTTCTTAGAATCAGAGTTATGATTTTATGTTGCCAATTCAACACATTCTATGGAGCAAAACTTGATCTTTTATACAACACATTAGGTAATACTCAGTATTCCTCAAGTTTCACATTATAACAAACTCTAGTGTGCAATATTATTGGATGATTAGAGTTTTACTTTTATAAACAATAATGTTATTTGGACAAATATGCTTTTTAAATATTTATTTGCAAGAAGAGAGAGTCAGAGAGAGAGAACCATCCAGGGGCTCTAGCCACTGCAAATGAACTCCAGATGCATACACCAATTTGTAATTTTTGCATCTGGCTTTAAGTGGAAATTGGAGAATCAAACCTGGGTCATTAGGCTTTGTAGGCAATCACTGAGCCATCTCTTCAGCATTATGGACAAATTCCTCAAGTTTCACATTATAACAAACTCTAGTGTGCAATATTATTGGATGATTAGAGTTTTACTTTTATAAACAATAATGTTGATTTGGACAAATATACTTTTTAAATATTTATTTGCAAGAAGAGAGAGTCAGAGAGAGAGAACCATCCAGGGGCTCTAGCCACTGCAAATGAACTCCAGATGCATACACCAATTTGTAATTTTTGCATCTGGCTTTAAGTGGAAATTGGAGAATCAAACCTGGGTCATTAGGCTTTGCAGGCAATCACTGAGCCATCTCTTCAGCATTATGGACAAATATTTTGAATGAATTACTAATGCATTTATATATATATATATATATATTTGACACAGGAAGAGGGAGAGAGAGTGAGAGTATGGGTGTGCCAGGGACTCCAGTCACTGCAAACAATTTCCAGACGCATGCACCCCTTTATGCATCTGGCTACCATGGGCCCTGGGACATTGAACCTGAGTCCTTTGGCTTTGTAGGCAAATGCCTTAACTGCTAAGCCATCCTCCAGCCCTAATGCATTTTTATTAAGTATATTCTTTTAAAATTTTTTTGAAAAAGCCGGGCGTGATGGCGCACGCCTTTAATCCCAGCACTCGGGAGGCAGAGGTAGGAGGATCGCCATGAGTTCAAGGCCACCCTGAGACTACATAGTTAATTCCAGGTCAGCCTGGGCTAGAGTGAGACCCTACCTCGAAAAACCAAAAAAAAAAAAAAAAAAAAATTTTTTTTGAGGCTGGGGAAATGGTTTAGTTGTTAAAGGCACTTGTTTACAAAACCTGATGGCTAGGAATGTACTCACCAGCACCAATGTAAATCCACGTACAAAGTGGTACATGTGTGGTATTTATGCATGCATACACACACACGCACACACACACATAATTTAAAAAATATGTGTGGGCATATTCATGTGTGTGTAGATGGAAAGTAGACCCAAAGGTGTTATTCTGCAGGAATAATATTCACCTTTAAATAAATATATAATAAATATTACTTCTTCTTTTTTTTTTTTTAACTAAGGTAGGGGGTGAGTGAGTAAAGACACATAAGGACTTCATGATGCTGCTAATGAACTTCAGACTCATGTGCCATGATTTGGATCAGGCATTTACATGGGTACTGGGAATCAAATTAGGGTTTTAGACTTTGTAAGAAAGCACTTTTAAGCCCTAAGACATCTTCCTAGCATCATTCACTTTATGTATTTTTAATTTTTATTTTAATTATTTTCAAGGTAGGACCTAACTCTAGCCCATGCTGATCTGGAATTCACTATGTAGTCTCAGGCTGGCCTTGAACTCAGAGCAATCCTTGTACTTCTGCCTCCCAACTGCTGGGATGAAAGGCATACAAGGCTAGCTGCTAGTTTATTTTATTTTGTTTTAATTTTTGAGATTTTTTTCATTGGCCTGGAGCTCACAACTTAGGTCACACTGTCTGGGCAGTGAGTCCCAGGGATCCACTTTATCTGCCTCCTCAATGCTGGGATTATAGGTACATGACAACCTTCCCAGGAGTTTTACATAGGTACTAGGGATGGAGGTCATATTTTCATACTTACAAGGCAAGCATTTTATTGAATTACCTATCTCCCAATCCTTTAAGATTTTTTGTTGTTGTTGTTGGTTTTATTATTTTTTTGAGATGAGGTCTCTGTAGCCCAAGCTGTCCTGGAATTCACTATTGTAGTCTCAGGCTGTCCTCAAACTCAGAGTGATCCTCCTACCTCCTGAGTGCTGAGATTAAACATGTGCACCACCATGTCTGGGCCTTCTGTCACTGCAAACAAACTCCAGATGCATGTGCCACTTTGTGCATCAGGCTTTACATGGATACTGAGGAATAAAACTTAGTCATTAGGCTTTACAGGCAAACACCTTAACCACTGAGCAATGTCTCCAGCTTTAGAGTACTATTTAAACACTTTAAAGGAAGTTGGGATTGTAGCATGCATAAAGTCATGGATTTGATTTGTCCTTAGTGCCACATAAACTAGGTGTGGTGGTAAACACCTATATTCCCACTTGGGAAGTGAAGGAGGGAGAATCCAAATTTCAGGATCATCCTGTGGCTACATAGTGAATATATGGATTTTAAGGCTAGTCTGGAATACATAAGACCCTGTCCAGAAAGGAAGGAAGGAAGGAAGGAAGGAAGGAAGGAAGGAAAGAAGGGAGGGAGGAAGGAAGGAAGGAAGAGAAAGCTTCAAATCTGATTAAATTGACTACTTTTTGATTGAATTTTACTATATTATATAGTTTTAAAGCTTTTATTTTGAAGATCTCATAGCTATTATACAATTACAAGGTATATTTATATACCCTACCAACTCAATTTAAAAATTTTAAATTCCATGAGCTAAATTCTGTCTTCAGATCTACATTTTGTAACTCTCTCTGAAGTGAGAAGTAATTGAGTTTGACCTACTAAAGGCAAAATTTGGATCACATTTGTAAAGATGTTTACTTTTCTTAATGTGTGTTTTATTGAAAAATTGGACATTTAAATTGGCAAGGCTTATCTGTAGTAAAGAATTTGAAATTGATGACACAGAAATATTGGGGAAAGAAGAAAAATAATATTTCACTGTAAGTTGCTACTTTATAGATATCAGTTTTCGTTACCCATAAAAAATATAGAATGAGAGGATTCAACACTTCTACATTTCCCCACTGAGCTTGAAAGCTAAAAAGCATCACCACTGCATGAATAAAATTTTTTACAGCATATAATAATACCGGAGCTCCAGGAGACTGGCAGTAAATGGAGAGGAAATACATGAGATGGAAGAGAGGAATGTGTGTAAAAATACAGCACCAAAGAATCCAAAATAAACTAGCCAAATGGTTGTGCAATGAGATCAGATTATTTCATCCCTTTCTGCTCAATTTATGAAATTTACTACAAACACTTCAAATATTTCTATTTTGGGGGGTATTGACTTTAAGGATGGTTTCTACATATTAGAGTGATGTGGTCTGCATAGGCAAAATTCAGTCACATGGAGAGAGAATTTTGTTGGGGTTGCTGCTTAGTATATATACATTGTCCCACTAAAGGCCAGATTTTTTAAAATTTAAAAAAATAATTAATTAATTTATTTATTTGAGAGAGAGAGAGAGAGAGAGAGAGAGGGAAGGAGAGAGAGAGAGAAGAGGAGGCAGACAGAAAGAAAATGGGCATACCAGGGCCTCCAGCTACTGTAAACAAACTCCAGACACATGCACCCCCCTTGAGCATCTGGCTTACTTGGGTCCTGGGGAATCAAACCAGGGTCCTTAGGCTTCACAGGCAAACTCCTTAACCCCTAAGACATTTCCCCAGCCCTAAAAGCCAGATTTTTGAAGCAAGACTTCGGTAATATATTTTTTTCTAATATTGATATTTAATTATGTTTTCAACATGAGAAAAATTACCTTTGCAGCTAGTGACAAAATGCTCTAACCTATTAAACTGACAGACATCAAATAACCTAGCCAAGCCAGATATGGTTGTGCAAACCGTAAGACAAGCACTTGGGAAATGGAAACAGGAGAATCAGGAGTTCAAGGGCAGCCTAAGAGACCCTATCTCAAATAAGTAAATAGTAAATGCATAATCTGACCAGTGTTACCTGCTTAGTATAAATATGGAGGTGTCTAATTCTGTGGTTCTGCTTTTTTGATGACAGAATAGGTAGTTAACAATGTTCTAAAAGGACCTTTTGCATTATGTATCATGTCTTATTTTTCCTCTTAATTTTTAAACTTTAATTGGGACATGGTAATGGCCAGGGTAACTGAAATATTTACTACCTTGAAAATTGAGCTATTTATTTGTTGCTGGGAACATTCACAATCCTACTAGCTACTTTGAAATATAGATTCAAAACTGTACATTTTGAACTATATGATTAATTGCTTCCAACCACAGTCCTGTTAACTATCCTCTCTCCACATTCCCTTTTGTCCACACTTCCTAGTCACTGGTAATTTCTGTTGATCGCTCCACTTCTACAATATTAATGCATATGAGTGAACATGCCAATTCTATGTTTATGATGCTTCTCTTGGTGTAATTTAGTATAGGCTCATCAACGTTGTTGCAAATGACAGGATGTTGTGCTTTCTATGGCAGTATAGTAGTAAAATATATGCCATATTTTCTTTATCCATTCTTCTATCTATTTATCTAGATTAATCCCATATTTTGACTAGTACTGCAGCAAAGATATCAGAAGAAATTATTTTTTAACAAGATGATTTGAATTCCTTTGGATATCCATAGAATTGTTATATAACATAGTAATTATATTCCTTGTGTTTGAGAAAAGCTTAACCTTGTTTGTTATAATGTTCACTGACCAATAGTGTACAAAAATTCCTTGTTTTTCATACACTCACCAGTATTCATCTTTAGTCTTTTGTATAATAACCATTTTTTACTGGGGTGAGGTGATATCTCATTTTAAATTTAGTTTATATTTCCATACATTTATAAAATTTCCTTAGTTCCTGTTGTTGATTTAATATGTGAAGTCTCATATTCATCAATGAAATAATTTTGATTTTAAAAGATTTCTGAGATTTGTTTTGAGCACTGACATATGTTCTATCTTGAAGCATCTTTCAGTAACAGTCTATGCTAAAGAGTATTATGAAGGGTGTGCATTCTGTAACAGTTAGTTAAAATGTCCTATAACCATTTGCCAGGTTCATGGGGTCTTTAATGTTTCCTAATTTTCTGTCTGGATAATATTTGCACTAATGAAAGTCGGATGCTGAGGTCCCTTACTATTTTATGAGTATTTGTATCTTTCTATCTAGTAATCACAATCACATTTGCTTTGTGCAATGTTGGCTGTATGTGTATACAAATACCATAGCCTCTTGCAGAACTGATCCTTGTTTATCACTGTATAATAACCTTCTGTATCTGTTTCAGTTTCTAACTTTGACATTGTATATTTGGCATATATCCTTGTATATGTTATCCATGCTCATTTGTTTTTAAAGCATTTTTCTATCTTTTAACCAATGTGTGCTTTATCAATGAATTGAGTTTCATGTAGGCATCATATTGTGGTAATACAGCTGATTCGTTTTCCTTTCCTCCATGTGTAGAGCAAAGTAGGCAGACACTGCATGAAGGGTGAAAAAACAAGGGTTTTACTCAGGGGAGCACAACTCAAAAGTGAAAGCTCTGATCTCCCACATGGCTGGATACCAACTGAGGGGGGTTTCTATTGAGTGTTATAGCTCTAAACCCTTCTCAGACCTTGGGGTATTAGAAAAGAGGTGCCTGTCAAAGCAGCAGCTGGAATCTATCAGAACAGCAAGTCTTGCTGGAGCAGAGGTAGAACATCAGGTTGATTGAAACAGGAGCTAGGACTATGTGAGTACCAGCAGGTTGGTGGAAGTAGGAATCAGAACTACCAGAGCAGCAGATCTGTTGGGGCAAGAGCCTCAGGCTGAGCATCTCTCTCTGAGGTAGAGCCGAGTCCTGGCACTGAGACCACAGGTCCGAGCTTCAATATCAACTAAAGCAGGTCTTGGAGGCAGAAGTAGGTACAAGTGCAGATGTGATCCAAGAGCAGATTTGGGCACTGAGAGGAGGTCCAGGGGATCTCAGAGTCAGAAATAAGTCCAGCAGCTGAAGTAGAAATGACTCTGGGGGAATCTTGGTGGCAGTAATGGATCTGACAGCCCAGGCATAAACAGCCCCAGAGTTTCAGAGTCAGAAACAGACCCTACCAGCACTTGGAGCCCAAGCAGTTAGGTGGTGTTAGTGGTGGGGTGTCTTATAAGTCCAAGGAGCCTGAGATGAGGAGGCTTTCCTTGTGGGTTTATATAGAACCAGGTGGGCACTGATTGATTGGACACATACAAATAAGGTGAAAAGAACAGGGAGCAATCAGAAACCTGTCAGCATCTAATGAAGAATTTAAGATGATAGTACCATCCTCTTCATGCGAGAAATTCAATTTGTTACTCACAATGATCAAAACTTTACTAGACATACCATTTTCTGCATGTTCACACTGGGTTCCAGAACTTACCTGCATTGCTTGAATTCCAAGGCTTGAATACAAGAAATAAATTCTGGACCTTGTGTCCTTGGTGTCTACTTTGTGCAGTAAATCCCTGATAAGTTTTCTTTCAGGCTAACATGACAAGTTAATGCTGACCTTCTTCATCTTTGCCATGGCATCTCAGTCTTGATTTATGCATTTGGTCAGTGAATATACGTTAATGCTAAGTTTTACCATGTGATGCGTAGAGAGGGCTTTTTGTTTCCCATGAGCTCGGCATGTTTGCTCCATTGCTAAGTGAGACTAGAACACAGCCTCCAGTGCTCCCTCTTTTATTCTCTTCTCATGAGTGAGCTAAATGTCACAGTGCTAGAATTGCTCTATGGTTTTCTAGCTGAGTTACAGCCACAGCCCTTAAACAACATATTGTGGGAATATATGATGCTATTAAACATTGGCTTTTAAAACTTTTTATTATTTATTTATTTGCAGAAGAGAGAGGGGAGAAAGAGAGAGAGAATGAATGAATGAGTGGGCATACCAGGGCTTCTAGCCACTGCAAATGAACTCCAGATGTATGCAGAGTGAGACACACAGAAGTGTGCATTACTTTATACATCTGACTTTACAGGAGTGCTGGGCAGGGTTGTTAGACTTTGTAGGAAAATGTGTTAGCCGCTGAGCAATCTATCCAGCCCCAAACATTTACGTTTATGAAGATTCCACATAAGTTGAATTATGAACTAGTGAAGTTCTTACACATTTTAAAATAAATTGGGAGTATAATTAAGAACTCCAAAATGGCAAAATTTGACACTATTTCTCAACGGGATTATTTTTCTGTAGACATGCATGTGCTCTGTAAGAAAAGAGAAGACAAAGTTTCCTACAAGATCTCACTGGACATTTTAGGATTACAGTCATCTTTGCAGAAACATCATTGTTATACTCAGCAGTTTGCATAGATGAGAGATATCACTCTTTCTTTGGAAAAGTGTTAGGGGCTGTCACATGCTACATTACAAAGTAATAGCATGACTTCTACATGAGCACTGAAAAACTCAGTTGGTTTGGTAAAGTACAACTATAAAATTCAGTCCTCATTTATGATAATAATCATCATGCCCATTTTCTTTGAACCAAATAGGTTCCTGGAGCTCTGCAAAATAGCCATTATCATTATCATTTTCATTGTATAGGATACAAAATGGGAGTCATACAGAGGTTATTAGCCTTTCTTATGGTCACATGTCAATACATCTCAGATTTGTGATTCAAACCTCATATGCCCTCACTCAAAGTCCTTGTAATTTCCATTGTATTTTATGCACCAGTAGAGACTGGGAAGCATTTTTTTCTAATACGAAAGAGTTGTTTATGGTCAGAGGAATGAAGAGAGATTTTATCCAGTTGTATTTGAAGAATATATCCCAGAAGCCAGATTTTTTTTTTTTTTTTTTTTGGTACTGTACATAATTCAGCCCAGATTCTGATGTGGCCTGTGTGATGTTTACACTATATTTTGCTTTTTTTTCTGGTGGAATTTGTGACTTGAGACATTGGCATGATACCAATTTTTCTTCACAGTTGCATAGCTGCCTTTAATAAAGACATATAGTAAGTGAATTCCTATACTAGCAGTGCAAAGGTTTTTCATGTAACCAATGCAAGAAAAATTTGGCTCAATGGTATAAAAAGATCTGTGTCTGGTGATGTAGTTCAGTGATAATGTCCATGCTGGGCCTGGGTGTGGTTGTAGTTCTTTTCCCAACAGCACACACAAAATGATCTATTACTTTTACTATGCTTTTTGGCCTTTTTGTTGTGCCTTTTCTCCAGGGAATGCACTGAGCACATAGCCTCAAGCCTCCAACTGGGGCTGATCTAGAAAAAGCAGATTATAGGTAGGTCTTTGCAAGTATGTCAAGTTATCTTGAGCTACCTGTCTTGCTCTCTGCTTCCTGACCCACTATGTGAATGGAGCTCCCTGCTCTGCAGGTTTTCCCCTTTATGTTCTGATTTACCTGAAACTGTAAACCATACAAATTCCTTTATATTTTCAGTTGTTTCTGTTGGATCGTTTGACCGTGGGAAATTTTGTTAAGAAGATACCCTTTGTTTTCAAAGCAATTTATCGTGCTCAAGTCACCAATTTGTTTCGGTAAGGAAAAAGAGACACTTACAAGTAGACTTGTTCTAATGTAAGGGTATTATGATTGCTGTATAAAGTTAATTACAGATGCTATTAAATGTTATCATTTCTGTGAGTTAAAATTTTATGTGTGAAAGTTGGACATGGGCATACACATTAGTAACCTTAGTCCTGTGGGGAGCAGAGTCCAGAGAATCACTCATCAAAATGGCAACCTCCAGAATCAGTGAGAAATTCCCTCTCAAGGACATACTGGATGAGCAAATAGGAGGGGTAGAATTAAAGTTTTCCTCTGGCCTGCCTCTGCACACATCCATGAGGTGCATGTATCTGCACATTCGTGCATACAACCCCCCCCCCACTACCACATAACAAATACTACACAGTGCATACAAAAAATTTTATGTTAGTGCATGTGTGTATATGTATGGACACAGCATGGTTTCTTTCCACTGATACAAAGTACCAGATAAAAGTGCATATGGCAGTTTTCGTGGCCCTGGCTTCACATGGGTGGAAGGGATTGAACTGGGTATTTAGACTTTGGAAGTCAGCACCTTTAACCATGGAACCAACTGAATGTATGTAACATAATCAATATAGAATCACACTTCAAGTCTTCCTTGAAATAAAAATAAGTCCACATAAGTTTGAATTTAATAACTGGAACTGGCTTGAGGCAGGTTAATAATAAAAATACCATGAAAGCAAATTTGAAAGTAAGGAGAAATATGATTGGAATTATTTTCTTGTGTAAGATAGCCCAATATTTTCTAGAATAATCAGGTGCATGCTAATACTTAAATATCAAATATTTGATTCTCTTATTTACTTTTTAAAGATTGGATTTAAATGTTTGATGTAAAGCAGATTTTTAATTTCCTGTTTCTCAAAGGTAATATTAAAACATTTTGGCATTTAAAGTTTCAAGAAAATGACTCATTGTAGTACTATTATTATTTTTTAGGCTTTAAAATCAATCTTTCACTATGAATTGTGCATTTTGATGTGTGAATATATGTACTGGAAACTATGAAAAGCCTTTTATTCCTATTGAAGTAGATAAAAGAAAGCAAAGCTCTTTTTTAAACTTGTTTTTATTTTTATTTATTTATTTGAGAGAAGAAGACAGAGAGGGAGAGGGTGAGGGGGGGAGAGAGAGAGAGAGCGAGAGAGAGAGGAGAGAGGGAGAGGGAGAGAGACAGAGAGAAAGAGGGAATGGGCACACCAGGGCATCCAGCCACTGCACATGAACTCCAGACACATGCACCACCTTGTATTTGACTTATGTGGATCCTGTGGAATTGAACCTGGGTCCTTTGGCTTTGCAGGCAAGCAACTTAACTGCTAAATCATCTCTCCAGCCTGAAAGCTAGCTTCTTTTAGCCAGGTTTAGTTAGGAACAGGAGCCTATAGAGAATACCAAAGGTGCCACCCTGCCTTAGTAGGAATGGAATTTGTGTCTGATCATTTCATTTACAATGGCTACAGTGGCCCCTCCACAGTCTAACACACTACCTAGGTGGGCTAGCCCTTTGGGTCAGGCCTCCTGAATCCACAAACCAATTAGATCTTCTTCTTACATAACAGAGTCTGATGACAAAACTCATTTTTAACTGACTAGAACAGCTTGTCTGTGCTGATCTTGCCTTCCTTTTGCCTTGTGATCTGGCCTGACCACACATGAAAGTATGGGTGGGAGATCACTTTTTCTGTGCTGGGGCAGTTTTCTGCTTGTATTCGGGGGTACCTTCTTACTTTGATTGCATGTATAATTTTTCTCTGATCTCTAAGTATACAATGTGTATATTTCCTCTAAACTCTGAAAGTACCACATGGGTATTTCCTCATAACTTTGGGCCTGGTATGTCATAATTTCTTTAAACTCAGAGTACCAGGGGTGCAATAACGCTTTCTTTTTCCTTCTTTCTTTCTTTTTTTTTTTTTTTTGGTTAGTTTTCTTGAGGTAGGGTCTTGCTCTAGCCCAGGCTGACTTAGAATTCACTATGCAGTCTCAGGGTGGCCTTGAACTCAGTGATCCTCCTGCTTCTGTCTTCTAAGTGCTGGGATTAAAGGTGTGCACCACTATGACTGGCTAATAATTCTTTACTACTTATTTCTCATGTGAATTTCTGGGTCTCTGCTTGGTACTTTCCTCCTGGTATTTTTTCTTAAGCCATCACTACTTAATCTTTAACTTTCTCTCATGTAGAGGCTCAAAGAGGATGTTTTTATGCTTTGTCTCTCACACAGGAGCTGGTTTCTTCTAAATATTTTTGCATGGGCTTCTAGATCCTGTACTCCATGTACATGTAAAACTGTGCCAGCCTTTTTCTAGATACTAATTTCCCCTAAATAAGATTTCTGCCTAAATAAACTCAGTAATTCTTAACTTATCGTGTTCTGAGTCCATGCTTATCAGTGCTTTGTTAAATTAAGACAAGGACCCAAACATTTGGGTTTATAAATCTTGTACACCCCTTCCTGCATCCCCAAATCCTGAAAACATTTGTGTGTGTGTGTGTGTGTGTGTATGTGTGTGTGTACCAGCACATGAAGAAATCAGAGGACAGCCTTGCAGTGCTGGTCTTCTCCTTCCCACCGTGAAAGTGATTTCTTTTATTTTGCCACTGGAAAGGCCAGAATGGGCCATTAACTTCAAGATGAAACTCATGGCTCAGTGCTTCTATGCCTCCGATCCCCCACCTTTTTTTTTAAAAGTTCACTAGCTACTCTCATTCTCGGTAGTGCCTTTCTTAATAAATTGTCTCTAGTCCAAATCTTTGTTCTGGGCTGCAACAATATGGAAATCTCAGTGGGTAAGTGCAAACGTACAGACCAAATGACTCACTATTTATGAACACAGACACCATCACCTGTCTAGCACCACCTATGAGGCACAGACTGATCCCTAATTCTTATGAGTAAAAAGGTAGGGGCTGGAGAGGTGGCTTAGCGGTTAAGTGCTGGCCTGTGAAGCCCAAGGAACCGTGTTAGCCAAATGCACAAGGAGGCGCATGCGTCTGGAGTCATTTGCAGTGGCTGGAAGCCCTGGTGCACCCATTCTCTTTCTCTCTCTCTCTGTCTCTGTGGCTCTCAAATAAATAAATAAATAAAAATCAACAACAACAAAAAGGTACGACCTACAAATCTATCCAAGTAGACTGGGAACAATATGGTCCGAAAAACTTATGGAATGGAACATTCTAGAAAAAAGCAGCATGTGCAACTGTCCTGGCAGGAGTGGTTTGGAGAACCCTTTTGGCTATGAGTCTATCGAAACAATAGTTCCCCAAGAAATTGGAATTTCCTCAACAATCTCATCTTGGGAGAAGGGCTGAAACCTGTTGCCATCCAGAGGAGGAACTTGTGTCCCAAGAAGAGCTTTCATCAGTTCTGACGCATCAGACCGTGCAGAAGAGACTGGACCTGGGATAGAGCCACTGACACTCAATGATGGGCGGCGCACAACTCGACTAGGACTGCTTAATTATGAGTGACTCCTGCCTTCTAATTGAACTTACACCCCATAGCAAGGCCTTCAAGATGGACTTGGACTGCTGGGGTGGGTGGGTCAGTCACTGAACCTCTTAATTGTGCCTGTTGCCAACGTTGTCAGTGAACAAATCTCCTCTTTGCTTCTCACTATCACCTCTCTCTCAGGCCACTGAGTATGGATGGCTGCTTCTATTTGCTGGGGCTGCCAGAGCCTAGAATCTCCAACCTAACACCTTTCCTAAAAGCAGTAGCACATCCTGGAAAATATACACACTTCTCAGAGGCCTTCTCACCATAAAACTAGTTTGTACTGCTTTAAATGCTATTTAAATGGTGAACAATTTTCAACTTGCAATAATGACTTGTAAGTACCTTTTTCGGCCTGTTTATATCTATTGTGAGTTCAAATCTCTGAAGCAAGCACGAAAAACATCAGGACCGACAGGCAACTCTAATGTGGCAAGCATGGCGGTTTCCTAGACCCTCAGGACTGTTTCCCGGTGGTCAGGCAACAGGCTGGCTTTCAGTCGGTCACAGTTGCGCGGAGGTTGCGTCCAGCTGTGCCAAGGCCCATTTCGATTTGCAACCCCAGAGAAGCCAGTAAACCTTCCCCAAAGGGAGTGACCGTCCAGAGCGCAGGCTGGGTCGCTCGGGGGCCGGGGACCCGGTGCCCGAGGCCCGCTCAGCGCGCGGGCTCCGCGCCGCAAACTTCGGGCCAATCAGCGCGCGGCGGGGCCCAGCGCGGCCCGCAGCCCGCAGCCGGGGCAGCGGCGGCGGCTCGGGCCAGGGCGGCCCGGGACGAGGAGGGGCCGGGCCGCGGGGGATCCTGGAATCGCGGGGCGGTGGGGATTCTGGGAGGAAAACTCATTTCCTCCTTCCCGTCGGCCTGGTGCCCTCCACCCCAGCACCCCGAGCCTCCATGCACGAGCCGCGTCCCGGGCCATGCTGGGCATGTACGTGCCGGACAGGTTCTCCCTGCGGTCCTCGCGCGTCCAGGACGGGATGGGGCTGTACGCCGCGCGCAGAGTGAGCAAGGTGGGTGACCCGCGGCCCGCGCCACGTAGTGGGTCCCCCGCCGGAAGTGACCGGCGCGGAGCCTCCCTCCTCCTGGCGGGCGGCTGGGGCGGCGTCCTTGCGTCGGCGCGGACACGCGTGGGCGGGCGGGCGGGCGGCGGCCCCTCGTGCGGGGCGTGGGGGCCGTGCAGCCTCCGCGCCCTCCCTTCCGCGGGGCAAGCGGGGCCCGACGCGCGCAGGCCCTGCAGCACCCACCCCCGCCCTCCTCCCGCTGGGTGATGGGTAGGGAGGCTTCTGCAGGATGCCAACTGGTGGTCCGTGAATCCCCGACCTTTCGGGTGTGGCCTCTTGAAGGTCTCTCTCCTGGACGCGTTTACCTCCGCAACCGTACAGGCGTGAGACACATTGCACTGTCTGCAGGAGAACGCACTGTAGGTGTTGGATGCCAGATGCCTAGGAAGGAAGATTACGGGGGCATTTCTGGTCTGTGGACCTAAAGTAACTTTTCCCACAGCCCTTTATGCGAAATCTGGACTCTCCGGGAGAAGCACCCCACCTAATAAGCCACTATTTACCAGGCAGATACTTTGTGCCAGTGCTTTTCTTTCTGGTAGATAACCTGTATTATTTGACTTTACTGATAAGGCATCCTTCAGGTGATTGCTTTTCGTCCTCATTTAAGGGGAAAGAAAACAAATTCTGCAGTTAAATTCCCTGTTAGTGAATTAAGTTTCAAACCCATGGTTTCTGAATGGAAAGCTTATGTTCTTTCCAGAACATTTTGTTCCCTCTTATTGGAATAATTCACACATTAAACCCCATAGCCCCCTTCGTTCCACTGCCTCCCTCACCCCTCCTCACCTTTTCTAGCACAGGTTGTAACAGAAAGGCTCAGAGGACACTAGGGTGCCTTCCATCTGAGCACACAACCCCCCAACCTGCAGAACAGCTCCATTCACAACAGGGCCTACATGCATCTTCCACAGGAAACTGTAACAAATAAATCAACATTTTTAATTTGCACCTGGGAGAGCACCCAAACGAGAATGCAGGAGTAAATACTTTATTTGAATTAGAGATGTATTGAGTAGATGTTGCCAAATGGCCAAATGTTAAAAACAACATGTGTCCAAGCCAGATATAGCCAGCATCAAATGACTTTATGAAAGTGCTGAAATTCTGCTTTTATTTTATTTTTACAGCTGGAAAAAATACAAAATGGATATTTCTTGAAGGTTTTGGGGATGAATGTAATTACCTAAAAAATTACCTATGGTTTTTAAAGAATTTTTTAATGTTATTATTAGTAAGACATCAACAGTTGTTCAGAAATAAATTACATAATCCCTGTTTATTTTGTTTTATATTGCTATTTAGGTATTTAGAAACAGCTGGCCAAAGTTCTTTCTTTGAATGCTTTAATTAAATTCAGCTCATTTTTTCCAAATATTCATTTCCTAGGTAGAACATACTTGGGGTTGTGGAATGGACAGCTTCCGAAGTCATATACAACTGCAGTGTGGATAGACACTTGTCTTTTGCTGGCTAGTGTAACGTTAATGTACAAAACAGAGATTCCCATCCAAATTTCAAATGGAATGCTCACAATGCAGATTTTACAATAATTCCAAACTGTTACTTATGATCCCAGGATATTCAATCACTAGGTCATGGATGATTCTTTAATGCCAGAAATGACCTCAAAGTAGGCCTTAGCTTTTTCATTTTCCAAAGTCTGACAGAGCTGAAGCCATATAATGAATTTTATTGAATTGTAAGGCTCAAGCTGAATGTTAATGTATTAATTAACATATTTGTCAGTCTCTTGTCATTGTTTTCCAAGTTACCTTGTGTAAAAGTCCTAACTGAGCATAAATCAGGGGGTGTTAGAAAAAGAGAGTTATATAAGCACCTATTAAGGATGTCACTTAAAAAAATCTTCATGGTCTCTAGTCCAGACAAAGTTTGGAATATTCCATTTTGGAACATGAGCTGGAAGTTGCAGATGTTTTGCTAAACTTGTTTTTTTGGGTTTTTTTTTTTTTTTTTGGTTTTTCGAGGTAGGGTCTCACTCTAGCCCAGGCTGACCTGGAATTCACTATGTAGTCTTAGGGAGGCCTCGGACTCATAGAGATCCTCCTCCCTCTGCCTCCCGAGTGCTGGGATTAAAGGTGTGTGCCACCATGCCCAGTTTATACTTTTATAACATGTTATAACGTACTTTTAATAATATATAATGTTTTACAGAATCCTTGCAATTCAAGGTATCTGTTCATTTCAATTCAGAGAATGGAATTCAGACTGAGTTTGGGGAATCTTCATAGAAACGTGTCACATTAACCAGGTTGAGTTGGGATTTCCTTTATAAAGGGACCCCTTATTCTCCCTCTATACTCACTCCTTTTTGTACAGCATTTCCTTGAGTGGGGTCTCTGTCATCAAATCGTGAAAGTGCTTGGGAAGAAAGTAAAACACACTGAGAGCATGAGTGTAAGCTTCTCAAAGGAGAGTTACAGTTTAAGTGACCTCATGGTGACTATATGTGGGATTTTGGGAACTTTTGAATTTCACTGATTAATGGGATTCTAACGGATGTTGTTCCTCCTCTGTCTCTTTTCCCTTGTGGATAATTGAGGTTATAAGGTGGCCCCAGAGATGCTTTGGATGCGATTACAATGGATTAAGGTACTAGGTTTGTGCAAGCTGTTATCTTTTTATTGTAAATGGACTTTCTGGTGAAATTCTTAGAAAATTACAGAATTACACAGATGTTGTTATGTTAAGATTCCGTGCATATATATATTAATGCATTTATATTCCATTTTGATCATCCATGCCAATTACTCTCTCCTATCTTTATTACTCTCATAATACTGCTTTTGTCATCTCTTACTAGTGCCTTAGCCATGAAACAGAATGACTTCTCCCAGGCAAATTTTAATGGCCAGTAGCTCATTAGGGAGGGGCATGGTCTCCTATGGCCTTCTTCCATCTGTATCAGAATGTTGACTGGCTCCACCGTATGCATGTCTTGTGCAGCTGCTGTGAATTCATGGTACAATAGCTTTATCATGTCTAGGTGCCAGGGCTGCGTAGCACGCCTTCTCATTCTGCAGCTCTTACATTCTTTCTAGCCTATCTTCTGTAATTTTCCTTGAGTTCTGGAGGGATGAAGGGATGAAATGTCTGTCTCACTTAGGGTTGGGCACTCATCACTTATATCTAACAAACCAAAAAAAAAAAAAAAAAGAAAGAAAGAAAAGAAAAAGGCTTTTCTGATCACAGTTGAGAGGAGAGCAGAACTGATCGGTGGATATAGTGGATATAAAATTAAACATTTAGGAGGCATTTGACAGCACATACAGTAAGGAACAGAGCAATACTTGGTTCTTCTCTAGGGCCAACATACTCCCCAATTGTGGGCTTTTCACCTGGTTTTTAGTACCAGGCATGCGCTCCCTCCTGTGAAGTGACCTTCAATCCAATCATACAGCTGTTGGTTATTCTTGTAACCTCCATGCCATTATAGGATGCAGGATTCGTTGCCGGGTTGTAATGTAGATAGCTTCTGTTTGCCAGCACCCTGAAGAGCAATTTCTGACTCCATGAGAGCAGGAAAGAATATTCCACCTTAGCTCTAGCTTGATTTCTTTATATCCTGTACCCAGCAGATATGGAGTCTTCAACAAGAGTCTTCCGACCTTTTAGTCCTCATGGGCAACCAAGAGCCATGGCAATCACTTGCATTATTTGGCTGTGAGTGGGGGGTGCTTCTCCACTAGCAAAAGGCTTCAACCAGACTTCAGAGTGAGGGGCATCTTTTCTTTCTCATATCCCCATAATTTCCCATGTCTTTCTATCCAGTCTTAGTTGTTGAAGTCAGTTGACTTCCTGCTTACATGGGTATCAGCAATGCTTTCTTCAGTGACTTACCATAGGTAAGCAATTCTTTTTAAGAAAAATTATGATTGTGTACGTTGTCCTTCACTACTCCTTGTGAGTAGAGCCATGCTCTTCCTAAATCCACAGTAGAAACTGACCTTTTTAAGTTTTAAAGTTAAATGGCTTTTTAAATATGTGTACTACACTTTTTGTTAGGTAACATATCTACCCAGTTTTAAAAGCATTGTTTTGACACATTCTACTTTAGTTTCTTTTTTTCCCATTTCTGATATTGAAGTACTGCTGAGTTCTTACTACAATATCTTTTTCATGAGTGCAGTTTTTATTATTACATAATGTTCTTTATCCTCTATAATGCACTCATCCATTACTATAAACTTATCTTCTGGTAACACTATACTTTTTTTTTTATCTATGTCCTTTGTTATTTTGGGTTTTCCATATAAATTCTTGGAATAGTTTTTAGTTCAGTGAGGAATGTTATTAATATTGTAGGGAATGCATTGAATCTGTAGATTAATTTTGGTCATATAGCTATTTACACAAAATTAACTTGTCAGTCCAAGAGCATTGAATGTCATTTAATATTCTCTTTGGATATTAAAAATGTTTTGAAGTTTTCATTGCAAAGGTCTTTCACATCCTTGGTTAGGTTTATTTCTACTTACTTAATTATTAAGTTCTTTTGAGGCTATCACAAGTTTGATGTCTATCTTGATGTTCTTCTCTGCAAGCTCATTATTGGTGTATAGGAAAGCTTCTGGTTTTTATGTGCTGATATCATGCCCTGCACCTTTATTGAAAATGTCCGTTAAGTCTGGAATTATTCTGACAGATTCTTTGGGATTTTTTAAATATAGAAATCATGTCATCTACAATTAAGAATAGTTTGACTGCTTCTTTTCCTGTTTTTATCCATTTTATGTATTCTTATCTTACTGCTTTAGCTAGGACTTTGAGCACTATATTGAGTGGAAGTGGTAAGAGTGGGCAACTTTGTCTTGTTACTCATTTTAGAGGAAATAGTCTTGGTTTTTCTGTCATTAATATGTTGGCTGTGGACTGTCATAACATCCTACCATGAAAGCTTGTGGACCTTTGTTAAATGTTTTTTATGTATAAATTGAGGTGATCAGGTGATTTCTATCCTTGAATTTATTTATGTGGTATATTAGTCAGGCTTCTCTAGAGGAACAGAGCTGATAGAATAAATTGTATTAAAAAGAGAATTTGTTGGATTAGCTTATGGTAGTCCAATAATAGAAATCTGCAGGCTTGATAGTCAAGGAATCTGGTAGCTGCTCAGTCCACATGGCTGGGTGCCTCAGCAGTCTCAGTCCAGCATTGAAGACTGGAAGGCTTCCTGGAGAGCTGCTAGTCTTCAGTCCATGTTGGAAGGCTGAGGAAACTTGGTTCTAATGCCAAATGATAGCTAAACAACATCAATTCACATGCTTATGCAAGTTAAGTTGCAAGTTAAGTTGTTTGTCAATAAGCAGCACAGGCAGCAAGGTGGGAGGAAGCTCCCTTATATAAAGTTCCTCTCAGAGAGGGCGACTACTCTGGAGAAAGGACTTCCTCCTCCTGTCAATCCTTGTAGGCAACCTCAGAGACCTGCCCAAGGAATGTCTGTGGATTCCTAATCTGATCAAGCTGACAACAGAATTTAACCATCACATGTGATATATAGCATTTATTGATTTATATATGTTGAACCAAACTTGCATCTCCAGTATGAAGTCCAGTTTGACATGATGTATGGATCTTCTTAATTTGTTTTATAATTTTGTAATCATTAATAGACAGATTATATTATAATGCAGTTTTAATAACCTGATTTAATGAGGGAATTTTATTCCTTCATGTTTAGTATAATGGCTGATATAATTTTTTGTACTTGTGTTATCTTCCTGTATATGTATTACTTTTTATATTTATTTAAGTTTTTTTTCCTTGTTAAAGTCATTTCATTCTGTGCTCTTGTCTTTTTTTTGTAAGCTCATTCTCTTTTAGTGATTCACTTCTTCCTGATTTAAGATCAGGTGCACATCATTTTTTTTTATTTTATTGCCAAAGATCAACTGTTTCTCCAGAATATCACTTACTTTCACAAGACATGTTATTTATACACTTCTGTCCTCTTACCTTACCTGCAACATTGAGAATGGTTTTACCTTTCTTCCCCAAGACCTCATAATTTTGATGAATGAAATATCCAGAAGACTGCTCCTATTGTTTCCAAACTTCTTGGCTCATCTAGACCACATAACTTGTTTATTCTAAACACTGTGTGTTTATCTTGCAGCCGTGTACCTTCTGTTTTCTGTACATTAAGTAGGTCCATTTTAGTGAGTGGGTTATTTACAGATTTTTAAATTAAATTGTGGGTACAATAGTGTAGTAGAAAGTTTCAGGTTGCTGGGATGAACCTCCCGATGTGACACAGCTCATGGGAGAAAAAAGGGATATATTTGAAGCTTACATATCCAGGGAAAATTCCATAATAGCAATAGTTGCCCCCCCATTAAAAGATCTAAGCAGAAAGAAATGCCACCACCAAAAAGCAAGCAGTCACACTTCAGAAACCACAGGCAGAGCTCAAGCCCTTTGCAGATCTTTAGCCTGGAATTCCAAATCCACCCCCAACCCTTAGTGCTAGAGCCTAGTTCCCACCCATAGTGACACCTCCTCCAGCCAGGTGGCTGCAGATCTAAGTTACAAACTTTAATAAATTTGTGTATCTATTGGGGGCATCCATTTAAACTACCACAAATAATTATCTGAATATGTGCATAAAAGTGGCCTTTTTGCTCTCTTTTCACTTTGTTTTAGTGGTTTTGTCTTTCTTTTTAGTCAGAGGACCATTTCCCAAGGTGGAATTTGGTTCTTTATATCAGTTTGAGTTTAGACATTTTGTAAATACTGAGACAATTTAGGGTTAGCAGGGCACCAGATAGTAAAGTACCAGTAACTCAAAATGGGAAATGTCCTTGAGCCTGTAAGGGGGAAATCTGGCCTTTCTTATCTCTTTTTCCTTAAAGGAATCCTTGCTGCCACAATATTGCTGGAGGCCAGATATGTCAGAAGAGTTCCCCTTTCCTGGGAATGTAAATAGGATTGCTCCCTTCCTTGGAAGCCTGACAAAGCTCCCCTGGACACCTGGCATGGGGCTCAGCCCTCATCCAGTAAATTTCCATAAAAGACCCCAGTCCCTGTCACCAGTTGGATTTTCCTTGCTAGAGGCCCCTCCTACTTGGGAGCTTTACTTTCCTTGCTTTGGGTTCAGAGTTCAGATTTCAGTCATGGCCATGTGGGTTCATTGTTTTCGGACTATGATAACACTGAATAGTGAGAGATAAATGATAACATCATCATGGGAGAGTGTGTAGCCAAGACACCAAAGAGAGAAAGAGAGGAGGAGTTGGGAGAGGTCTTCAAAAGCACATCTCCAGGAACTCTCACAAACTCCTACCTTTCAAAGGTTGTTGTAGTTATTTCCTTGTTGGGGCAGTACACCCATCCAAAACCAGCTTATGGGAGGAAAGAATTTTTTGGCTTATCTCAGTGGGAACCTTCATGATATCTGGGGGAAGGCGTGGTATGAGGGGAGGCTAGACATCACTTCTTTGTGAAAATAGGTAGAAGATAGCAAGGGGGAACTGAGCTCTGGCAAGGGGGAGCTGGCTATAACACTCATAAGACCACCCCCAACAACACACCTCCTCTAACAAAGCTCCACCTCCCAAATTGCTACCAAGTGTGGCCTAGCATTGAAATACATGAGTTGGGCTGGAGAGATGGCTAAGTGGTTAAGGTGTATGAAGTCTAAGAATCCAATATCAATGTAAGCCAGATGGACAAGTTAGTGCATGTTTCTGGAGTTCATTTAAAGTGGCTGGAAGCCCTAGTGTACCCATTCTCACTCTATATAATTGCCTCCCTCCCCCCTCTCTATCTAATATAAAATAATAAATAAACAAAATATTTAAAAACATGTGAGTTTATGGGGGATATCTGATTCAAACCACACCAAAGATTTCACTGCCACCCTCATGCCACACTGAGGACAGAGCCTTTGCCACACAAGCCTTTGGGGAACACTTAGACTCAAATAGTAGAATCTCAGTGGCCAATATCCAGTCAGTTTTTTTCTCACTCCCTTTGATCCCTATGTATTAATTTCTGTCATTTTTTCACTTTCAGTCTTTCAACATAATTGAGTTGATAAAATCATTAAATATTTTAAAATTTATTTTATACTTTTTATTTATTTGCAAAGAGAGAGAGAGAGAGAAAGAAAAAAATGAGACTATGAATGTGTGCACCAGGGCCACTTGACTCTGCTAGCATAGTCCAGTTGCTTGCACCACTTATTCAATTTTTTAATTATTTTATTTGGATTCTTGACATATGGTCTTGCTATAGCCCAGGCTCCCCTGGAAGTCACAATGTAGTCTCAGGGTGGCCTTGAACTCATGGCAATCCTACCTTGGCCTCCCAAATGCTGGGATTAAAGGCATGTACCACCACTTCCCGCTTCTTTGCATCACTTTGTAAATCTAGATTTATGTGTATACTGGGGAATTGAACCAGAGCAGTTTTGTCAAGCAAGTGCCTTTAATGACTCAGCCATCTCTCCAGACCCAATAAATTTATTTATTTATTTTTAAAAAAAATTGTTTATTTTTATTTATTTATTTGACAGTGACAGAGAGAGAAAGAGGCAGAGAGAGAGAGGGAGGGGAGTGGGCGCGACAGGGCTTCCAGCCACTGCAAACGAACTCCAGACGCATGCGACCCCTTGTGTGTATGACTAACGTGGGTCCTGGGGAATCTAGCCTTGAACTGGGGTCCTTAGGCTTCACAGGCAAGCACTTAAATGCTAAGCCATCTCTCCAGCCCCCAATAAATTTATTTTGTTTTAGCTTCAATTTAATGAAAATTGTAACTGACTGATTGTCTTGGGTGGATCAGTGACATTGGGGACTGTGTACTTAGATTATTATTGTCAATACAAAACTCAGCTCTTACTGCAAAGGGAATAAGAGTTTATTCTTGAGCCAATTATGAGCCTGGGAGCACAGATTCAGGTTGTGCTAGACAAAATGTTCCATTGTGGAAATAGTTTCATGAAGTTTTTATAATTACAGAACAAAAGATATTTTTCAAAATCAAAACATTTAAAATTATTTTTAGTTTTCAAAATCAAGGCATTTAAAATTTATTTCTATTAGTGTACAAAGATTTAGTTTTCATTTTGTGTTTTATTTCACTTTTTCCTTCCTATTTCTCCTCCTCTCTTGTCTGGCCTCCCCCCAAAGCCTCATTTCTACTTTCATGCTACATATTTCTTGTTGTTCAGCCTTCTGGCCCCTCCTCATCACTTCTCCTTCTCTCATGGTCTCCTGTCTCCACTCATAGCTTACACTTACTCTTACATTTCCTTAGATACTTCTGTACAAATGTTAAAAGCTGGGATCCACATCTGAGAGAATGTGCAATTTTTGTCTTTCTCAGCATGGGTTACATAGTAAAATCTTTTCCATTTTTCAAATCCATTGGCAGATATATCCAGGATATTAAAACAAAATGGGAGGATGTTTGTTTTAGGCTTCAAATGCTATATGATAACATTCTTAGGTTTTAGATTGGGAATGAATGAATGGCTTTTAAGGGGCCCAAAGATAGCCCTGATAATTCATAGCTCTGGATTTGCAACATTCCAACTCTCTATAGTCAGTTGGACTTGTAAAATCTTTAACATAATTGTGCAATTTTTTTCTTTGAATGTCAGTTCACATCAACTTTTGTAATATTTGGTAAAGTTTACATAAATGGTAGTGGACTAAAAATTGAACGATCTATGTTAATAACAAATTCTCAAATTTATTACAAAAAATTACCTTAGTTTTCCATATTGACTTCACTTGAGTTTCTTTCACTCAGCGGTTGGTGTGTTGAATATCTGCTTTGAGCTTGTTATAGCCCAGGTGAGTGCTAAGAAGGGGCATCAACCTGCTGAGCTGTGGGTACTCCCTGTCAGTCTATGGCTGAAGTAGGCAGTGCTAGGCAGCCTGCTGGCTCCTCCTCCGGTCTGTGACTGAGCTTACCTTGGTTTTTATGGGGGAAATTGCAGTAAGGGTTATTTGGAATGTGGCACATAGGGGTTCAGTAGTATTAATTCCTTCCCAGTGTTCTTTCAGTTCTTAGGCAGCTTTATTTGCCTGTCATCAAATAATGATTTCATCTATTTTGAGGAGAGCAGCAATGTGTTGACTTTGTTGCTGTTGTGCTTTCTTTGTTTTGTTGGGGAGGAGGTTTTAGAGACAGAGTCTCACTGTGCAGCTCATACTTTGCCTGTGCCTCCCTGTGGTACTGCTGGGATGACAGCCTTGAACTACCATGCCTGGCCCTGCTAGAGATGTGCTACGTATAAAAATATTGTTTATTGGGCTGGAGAGATGGCTTAGCAGTTAAGCGCTTGCCTGTGAAGCCTAAGGACCCCAGTTCGAGGCTTGGTTCCCCAGGTCCCACATTAGCCAGATGCACAAGGGGGCGTACGCATCTGGAGTTCACTTGCAGAGGCTGGAAGCCCTAGTGCACCCATTCTCTCTCTCCCTCTATCTGTCTTTCTCTCTGTGTCTGTCACTCTCAAATAAATAAAAATTAAAAAAAATATTGTTTATTAGTTTTATTTATTTATTTGAGAAAGTGAGAGAGAAAGAATGGGCAGGCCAGGGCCTCCAGCAACTGTAAATGAACCCCAGGAGCATGTGCTACCTTGTGCATCTGGCTTACGTGGGCCCTGAGGAATCAAACCTGGGTCCTTTGGCCTTGCAGGCAAGTGCCTTAACTGCTAAGCTATTCCTCCAGCCTAAGACAGTGCCTTGTAAGAACCATCTTCAGGGAGGTTGTTTCTCTGTGGAGCATGGCTGAGTGGGTAGAGCAGGGCAGTCTCCTGGCTGTTCCTTAATGCGCTCTCTGAAACTTCACATCCATATCTTCGCGTTGTCATAAGTAGTCAGCAGTCTCCCACTTCCTTAGTTGTATGCTCAAGTAACAGCATCACAGCTTTGATTTGAAAACTCTGTAGGTATTTTCTGACCCTATGGTTAACATTAAAGAAACAGCCTTGGCTCTGCCTCTGTTTGTGGCTTCTCAGACATCTCTTTTCTTCATCTCTGACATGAGGGGCCTTAGTTTGCTAAGCTTTCAAATTTTCAGTGGGTTTTCTGTTATTCATTAAGGAATTTATATTCCTTACAACATTGCATTGGTAGTTATTTTTTCCTATTAACAATGTTCATCAAAAATTCCCCATGAGATTTTGTGTTTTTATACTTGCTGTACTTCAATGCAAAGGGAGGTGGTTCTACTGGCAAGTGGTCACAGGCTGATTGGGAGGAAGCTCGTGGCAGCATGAGTGGCTCTGTGGTACTTCTGTGTCCACATCTGCATATCTATAGGATGTGTGATAGACAGGTGGGATCCATGAGCTTTGCAAAGTAATTTGCTTTGTTCCCCTTAAAAACAACAAGGACAAAAAGTTCTGCTTTGCCCATTGAATGAGGTCTCACAAGTCCCCATCATGTTCAGAATGCAAGAGTCCACTAGTCAGGGTTGACACACGTGGGGGCTATGTCTCACAGTTCACACATCAGGCCTGTGCTTGTGGTTCTCACCAGGGAACTTGTCAAAACACTGCTCTCCACCTCTCAAGCCCAGATACTGATTTTAACAAAGCTTAAGATTCAGAATTTGACACAAACAGCTCTGGTGGTTCTCATGTAGTGTGCTTCAAAGCACATGCTTAGGAAAACCCTTATGTAATGTATGCCTGCTATGCTGTTTGAAAGATTGGCAGGAGAACTTAAATTTTATTTATGAAGAATCTTCCTTGAAAATGGCAAGCTTACTTTTTTCCTGGGCAAAATAGAGATGAAGTTATGATTTTTATGGAAACCAGGTGATGCTCTGCCTGGTGGGCTTGTCTCTCAAGTCAGACGAAACTCAGTGCTTTTCATTTTTAAGACCACTTGCCAGAGGCTATGAAACAGATAATATGTGGGAAGTACAGTCTTCAGAGCCTTGTCAGGATTTGAAAGTTATGGAATTTAACCCTTTTATGTTGACTTCTATGTTGTGGATTCAGGTTTTTAAGGTAAAAAAATAGATTACACTGGATTTTAAGTATAGAAATACATGTGTTAAGTATTTAATACAATAAAATTAACTCAACCATTGAACTTGAATATTTGGAATAAAAAGTGGTTGATTTTAGTATATTGATTGTTATGGTAATTCCTTTTCAATATAACCATTGCTATACAGGGTGAAAAGTTTGGACCTTTTGCTGGGGAAAAGAGAATGCCTGAAGACTTGGATGAAAATATGGACTGTAGTCTGATGTGGGAGGTGAGCATGTGGCTGTTATATATTAAAAATATGTTTCTCTTTATACTGTTTAATGCAGTTATAAGGCCATGTGAATCAATATTGATTCCAGTTGAGTATATAAGTATTGAAGTGTCTTAATTTTCAACTTCATCATTTAAAAGGTATGAAATATTTTATTTGTCAATTCTTTTGAACTGTGAAATTTATAATTCATTAATGAAAAAGGAGTTTTCTAATGTATAAGGATAGTTGGATATCTAAATAAACATGATGCACTGAATTTACAGTTTGATATTTATAAATGAAATTTATACTTTTTCTTTAACATTTATTTTCCTATTGCAATTCTAATTATACAGAAACAACTTTGAGTTCTATGTAGAGCCAAAAATCCTATCTTAAACTACACATATTTTTAAAACATATACTTAATGCGCCAGGACATTGTAGACAGTTTTTGCAATATAAAATTTCTCTTCAAATCTATGATTGGTTATGCAGGGATATATCTTGCTTATTATGAGAATTTTTATCCTAGTTTCAGTAAATTGTATTTGTTTATGCTATTTTCTACTTATTAGAAAGTTATGAGGGACCAGGAATAGGAAAACAGAGCTATAGAGATTATTAAAAAGAAAATTTGAAAAACTCATCTGGAAAAATTACATTAGATTATTTTTGAGGTGGGAGAGAGCTGAGGTATATATAGGTAGAGTGTTGAGAGAGGTAGTAGTCAGAAAAAGTTGGAATAATGAAGTGTAAACTATACATAGAAAATTGCTCTGCATGACTGTAGTCACTAGAGAAACAGAATTAATAGGATAATTTATGCACATATGAAGTAGATTTATTTAAGGGTATTACTTAATGCAGATGTGAGATGGCTTCTCTAAAATCTGTAGCTCAGGGCTGGAGAGATGGCTTAGTGGTTAAGCGCTTGCCTGTGAAGCCTGAGGACCCTGGTTCGAGACCCGATTCCCCAGGACCCATGCTAGCCAGATGTCTGGAGTTCGTTTGCAGTGGCTGGAAGCCCTAGCACGTCCATTCTCTCTCTCTCTCTCTCTTTCTCTCTCTCTCTTTTTCTCTCTGTTGTCTCAAATAAATAAATAAAAACATAAAAAAAAAACAAATCTGTAGCTCAGGCTCAGTGACTTAGACAGCTGGCAAATCTTTAGTCTGTAAGGTGAATTTCCTTTTGAACATTGTGGTTTTGCTCTTAGGGCATTGGAACAGTTGGGTGAGAGCTACACACATTGTGGAGGGTAATGTCTTTTATTTAAAGTCAACTTATTGCACAGCAACATCTAGGTTAGTGTTTGATTCAGTAATTTAGTATTATCTCTTAGCCAAGTTGATGTAAATTTTCAGTGTAGTATCGATAAGCAAAGGACCTTTATAAGTGTCACCCATAATTATTGACACTGTTGGGGACAAGGTATGAGAGTGTCTGAGAGGATTCTGAAAGGTTTCTTCAGTGCAGGCAATGGAAATAGAAATTTATACATTGTTCTCTCTGTAGGGTAAATTGAAAATGTTATTGATACTGCCTTAACTCAGCATGCATACTATATGACTTGTTTATTTTTATGTACCCAAAAATATTTTCAATGGCTCTCACTTTTTTTCTGTAAAGTCTTAATTTTATCAGCAGTGCAACCTTTTGCCATGAAGGTTTACAGAGATCAAACTGTATGCAACAAAAGGAGACCCAAATAAACCACAAGTGAGAAAGATAACAGTGTTTCCCAGATTATTAATGGATTCTGGTAGTTTGAAAGTTTCAGTTATCAGACTGGTGTGCTACATAGCTGATTATGAGGCACACTTAAATGGACAACGTTTATAATGTTATTGAAAAGATTTTGCAGATAGGTATCTCCCAGCTGGCTGTATTTTAATGAGCATTTTAACAGCAGATTCTCCAGATTTGCTCATTCTGATCCTGTGGTTCTTCAGTGTTTGATATTACTATTTTGGTTTTATACATTAGTAAATATGCTGAGTTCTCTTTGCCACCCAAAGAGCTATTGATTTTATAAATTCTATGCTCAGGTAATGTTACATTCACATCCTACTAGATATTTCTCCTGTATTTACTTTGTCACTAATGTTAGTGCTTTGAATAAATCATGTTTGTGTTTGTCACATAATTCAGAAGGTCCCCTTAAAGCCTGTGCCTTACATTTATCCCTGTTCTCCCACCATTTTTTTTTTCTTTTTCATAGTCTGGTGTCCAGTTTGGATTGTCTCCCATTCTCTGCCCTGTCCAGTAGTGCTGCTGACAGGGTACTGAAAAATGTTCTCAGTGGTGGATCTTCAGGAGGGGGAGAGTGTTTAAAAAACACCAGACTGAAAAGCTTCTGCTGTTTTAGTTACTTTTCTTGGTTGCTGGGACAAGATATCTGACAAAAATCAGTTTAAGGGAGGAAGGGTTAATTTTGGCGCACAGTTTGCGGTCGCAGTCCATCATGGCAGGGGAGGCATGGCAGCCGGAGCATGACGCAGCTGGTGACATCGCATAATTAGGAAGTAGAAAGCAGTGTAGCTACTTTCACCATTTTGTCCAGTCCAGAAGCTCATACCTTAAGATGCCACCCATGGTTAAGGTCTTCCGACATCGGTGAGCCTAATCTATATAATCCCTCACAAGCATGCCCAGAAGTGATTCTTGATCCTATCAAACTGACCATTAGTATAAAGCATTACACTGACCCTGCTAGATTTATCTAAATCCTGTCCTTTGCTATGTTAAGTGAGTGAGCTGCTTTCAACCTTGCATCTTAACATCTTTTGTCCTGCTTTCTTTTTGACTTTAGCTTTAGAGGTGTCAGGGTTTAGAAAGGATTTCAAGAAAGGGGAATTGTTTGTCCTACTCTTGATTCTTCTGAAACCCTTCAATAATACACTCAATTCTGTGGAGATGGGGCACATTGAAACTGGTTATTTAAAGTTTTGTTTCCAGTTTTAATTGTTTATTTGTGAGTATGTATATGTAGTGTGTGTGTGTATGTGTGTGTGTATCAACATGACCATGCCACTGTGTCCATATAGAAGTTAGAAACAACCTCAGAGGTGTTTCTCCTCTCCTTCTGTCTTCTATTGAGACAAGGTTTCTCTTGACCCTGCTGCTTGTGAGCTCTTGGATTCTCCTGTCTCTACCTCCCATTGCCATAGGTATATTGCGATTACAATGAGTGCTAAAGAGGATTGAACTTGGATTGGCAGGTTTATCAGCAAGTGTCTTTGCCTGTTGGTTCATCTCTCCAGCATGAGTTTGGTTTTTATTTTTATGTTTTTATTATGCCCTTAACTTTATCCTTTGCACCATGTTGTTCTCAAACAGGTAATCCTTCTGAAGTCAATAATTACCTATGTTGTAGTTATGGAACATGGGCTAATACTGGTGAATGTTTCAGTAAATGATGTCCTGCAGGAGAGCACAAGACACATTTCTTTGTCAGTTTATATTTCCACATTGCTTATGGTGTCAATGGTTCTGATGGACAAGGCAGAAAAATCTCTGAGTGACCACTTCGTACCAAAGAAACTGAAGCCTTAGGGAGGATTGGGCCTGTTCAGAGGTATGACCTCTAGTAGCATGGCAGAGTATAAATGCATCTCAGCAACAGTGGGGAACACAGCCATGGTCTGTGATAAGCTCTTACTCCCTCCAGAGTTACACTTGGATTAAATATGCCCCCCCCCCAACTGGCTTCAGAATATTCATGAAACTCAACTGATGTATTGGCTCCTAGGCAGGATGTGAACTCGGTGTCAGAAGGAAGGCACTAAGTATGTCTGTCCTTAATGCTTCTTGTTGGCTTCATTTTACTTTTATGTTAAAATAAAATGCATTCTTAGAAGAATTTTTGTATTTCTTTGGCCTTAAGCCAATTGCAGAGCCTGAAGTTAGAATGATTGTTTGACTGTAAATGCTTCCCACTGACAATTTTGTAGATTTGCCCAGCTATCTGTATTATTGTCTGTCTTTTTTTGTTTTTTGCTAGTTGATTTAGAGTTTGAGATACAGTTCCTCTTATTTTTCTTTTTCTATTCCAGGGTTTTACCTCCCCTTTATAGATAATTGTTGCCATCTTGGGGGTGATCTATTCTTTTAAAGCAAGATGGCCAGTCATGGTGGCTCACACATTTAATCCCAGCACTCAGTAGAAGGATAACCATAAATTTGAGGCCACCCTGAGACTACATAGTGAATTCCAGGTCAGCCTGGATAGAGCAAAACCCTACCTCAAAAAACCAAAAAAAAAAAAAAAAAAAAAAAAAAAGAAAGCAAGATGATTAAAGCTTTAGAATAGTGACTTACTTTTATGCTATTTGTAAGCCTTGAACAGTGATGAAGTGATGATAGGTTAGGTAGTCAGACAGTCCTTAGTGATAAACTGACCTCACACTTCTGATCCAAAGTAAAGGAGAAAGAGAGGTTGGAGGCAGAGGTGCTGGGTTTTCATATTTACCAGCTCTCTGCCTGGAGACTCATAAGGATTCAATGATTTTCAGCAAAAGCAGCTTCTAATGCCTGCTACATGACAAAGACACTTAAAAAAGTTTTACATTTACTGATTTTCCTGAATCTTTGCCCTGAAGAAACATTCTATTTTTTAAAAGTCTATGGTCTGCTAAGTAATGCCATATTATGATATGCATCATGTCAAATTTTCTTCATTTTACTTATTTTACTCAGCAGAAAAGACTTTGTACCTCTGCATAAATAACAAGTTTTTAAAATACTTGAGATTTTTGGTTATTTGCTTGTGAAATGTCCTTCATAAACTCGTGTGTTTGAGTGCTTGATCCCCAGTTGGTAGTGCTGTTTGGGAAGTTTGTGGATCCTTTAGGAGGGGGAGCCTTGCTGGTGGAAGTGGATCATGGAGGTGGCATTGGAGTGTTGTAATCCACCCTTCCTGGTGGTTTGTATGTGCTCCGCTAACTCCTTGTTGATCTGAACATACCAACGGGCTGTCTGCTGGTGCTATGCTTTCTCCACCTTGATAGGCTTCCTCTTGTAATCTGTAAATCAACTCTTCTGGTTGGGTATAAGAAAGTAATGTACTGATACATAGGTGCTTTTGTAGAAATTATTAATCCCTAACATTATTTCAAAAATAATTGTAAGTACTTGGTGAGCTGGGGGCCTTTTCTATAATTGCTAGGCTTTACAAGTACCATTGTGGGGCTAAAAAGATGGCTCAATGGTTAAAAATGCGTGCTTACAAAGAAAAAGATTGGTAGCCTGGGTTTAATTCCCCAGTATTATGTAAAATTAGATGTACAAAATGACACATGTATCTGGAGTTCATTTACAGTGCCAAGAGGCTCTGGCATGCCCATTCTCTCTTTCCCTCTTTGTCTAAAGTAGGCCGGGCATGGTGGCATATGCCTTTAATCCCAGCACTTGGGAGGTAGAGGTAGGAGGATTGCCATGAGTTCGAGGCCACCCTGAGACTCCATAGTGAATTCCAGGTAAGCCTGGGCTAGAGTGAGACCCTACCTCGAAAAACCAAAAATTAAATAAATAAAAATAAATAAATAAATAAAGTAATAAAAATAAAAATATATAAAAGTAGCATTGTTTCACCTTAGTCTCTACTTACACTGGGGGTGATCACAAAACAGTGACTTATGTCATCAGTTCTATTCAAAGAGAAACACGACAAAGCCAACTGGAAATGAAGCTATCTCCTTCATTAATCATGGCTCCAGAAAAGCTGAATTAGAGAATGAGATGAGATGCCAGGCCAGAGTGGGGACTTCATGCTCTGTTTATTAAATCTTGATCTTAGGACCACTTGGGCATCTGCAAAGCAGAATATATTTACCTAGAACGTGAGAGACAGGTCTACTGTAGAAGTGTCAGCAGTCCTGGGGAGACACCCGTACTGAAACCAGCAGCCTGCACAGTTCGCCTTCCTTGTGACTTCCACTCAAGTAAATTTGGGTCCATGACTGTGCATGGGAAAGAGTTTCCAGAACAGTTAGTGAAGTAGTTAGTGCATTTATTACGTCAAAGAAGAGTATACACTTTAGGTGTAACTACATTTATTTAGAGAGAGGGACACCAATTGGTGTATTCCCAGTTTATAACACAGTTGAATGATTAACTCAAGTTTTCAAATGAAATGAAAAATGTACATGGTGATGACTTGTTTTTCCTAAAGAGCTTCCTTTTATAAGAGAAATTGCTAGGTGGTTTTCTGAGATGCATTGTTTAGATTCAGGGATGAGAGAGGTGTGCTAGTATAACTCAAGGCCATAGACATTCTGGCTGTACATGTGTTCTCTGTTCTTTTTGTTATGTAGTTTGGAAGACCAGCAGTGTCTGTGTTTATCAGTTGTGATAAAGTGTTTGACTCTCAGCCAGGTTTTGCCCTCTCTATGCCCCATCAATTTTCTTATCTTTTTCTATACTGGTGAGAAAGGCAATGATCACAAGATTCACCCCCCCCCCCCCCCCCCCCCCCGTGGTAGCAGAAATGTACACAGTAGGATGGTAAGATCTGATGCATTCCTGGAGAAGAGCACTATATCTGACTGGAGAATAGGAGAGAAGAGGGGTGCAGGGAGACATGTCATGACTTGCAGCAGTCAGAAATGAGGGGATTTGGATGTGGGCCTAGGGATGCACTTGATAATAAGCAGTTGCCTTTCATTTATATGTTGGATATAATTAATCCAATAATGGATTGGGTGTTGAAAGAGAAGAATCAAGAGTGACTTTCCAGTGTCTGCTCTGAGCCATGCGGGTAGAATGTAGTGAAGCAGCGCAGTAGGAGAGTAATAGTGAGGACAATGGGAAGACGGGGTGGACTTCCCTATGCAACAATATCCTGAAGAGGACATGGTCTGGTTAATATCTTACTATTGTTTACTTCATGGGTTGTGGTGTACCAGGAACTTAAAACATAGATATAATGGTGTAAATACTTATTTTATATTAGTATTCAATAAATAATTTATATTCAATAAGTACATTGGATAAATATATATAAGGTACAATTACTAATTGGTCTCTGTAGAACATGTGCAACTTGGAAGTTAACAAAAACTAAAAATTTATTGATTATTATTTTTTTTTATTTGTTCACTGACTTGCCTTCTTTGTAGATATCTTTTCTTTTTCACAAAGATATGATTTGAATGAAATACAGTTTGTAAGGAAGCTGATTGGTTGGATATTAAAGGAGACATTTATTTACATGTTTTTCTCCTTCTTTGCACTCATTTTGTGGTTACAGCTGCTCTGTTGTTGGGAACTTGACTCAGTACCAGGTTTCCAATGTGTTTCAGTTTTTGAGAAAGATGTTTTCAACTGTTTAAAATCTTTTATTTTTTTTGTTGTTTATAGAATTCTTTTTAGGTGTTTGGAACAAAGAAGTCTCTTTACCAAATGTTTTTCTTTTGCAGACGGTAACATTTTTAGTTTCCAAATGGAATCACTTAGTGTAGACATTAGTGGAAAAATACCACCTATGATGCCTTGCAGAATCCTGGATCTGGTAAAACAAATGTCATGGTACATTCCTCCTGACACAGATCCTTCAGTTAGGGAAACTGAAAAGCAAGTGAATGTTAGGTGTCTTCTAGAAGTTTTCTATCCCTTTATCTGCTCTTCACATGATTACTCCTACCTAAGTAGATAACCTACCTCTGGCCATTCATCTAAACTTCACATATAATTACAAGACTTCTGGAAGTTCATCGTTGAAGTGCATGAGTAAAACAAAAACATTCCTCTATTTTGGAATGTACCTCTCATCATCTTTAAGCCCTCATCACAACTCATAACACTATAGGGATTTTATTAAATGGATGCATTTGATTGCATGTAAAAGCAGCTTCAACTTGTTTAATAAAGAGTATTACATCAAATAAGAAACTCAGTTGCTGTGCAGGTTGCATGGATGTTGAGAAACCAGCATAAAGATGGTATGCAACTTTCTTCCATCTCTCCATTCTGCCTGCCTTGGTCATGGCTTAAGCAAGCTGCTGGCAGCAGAGTGTTTTATGTAGCCATCAATATACTGCACAGAATGTTGGTGGAGAGCCATGCTTAGCAAAGCACTTCCTCAAGACATTAAGTTATTAGACTGGAAATTCACTTAACTCCTCAAGACCTGTTTCAGAGAAAATATTTCAGATCCTTAGAAAGTCTTCCAAAAGATAAATGTGTGCATTTATTGGGGTAAATATTTAAGTTGTATAGTAAAATTTAGGAATTGGTATCAGTATGAGTTTTAGTATTTATTGCAATAGTAAAAATAAGAGTTTAATAAAATGGGTGGTTTTTAGATTTTCCATACTTTTGGATTGCTAGCTATATACTAGAAAAGAAGACAAAAAAAAAAAAATTACCTGGGAGGATATGTTCATTAGCTTTGTGCTAGTGTCATAAGTGATAGGATAACTGCTTTATACACAAAGAAATTTTGAAATAGCAAAGCCTAAGATTGTGGTATGGGTTTAGCCTCTGGTTAGGGTGGTGGCTGATGTCACATCATCATAGAGTGGATGGGACTAGAATTGCTCTTTGTATAGTAGCCCTCTTGTAAGAACTCTGTGGATTGTAAAAGAACTATCAAGTGGTCATATGCAAATTTCCTGCATTTGTAATGACATAGAGACTTTTACTGAGCCCTAGCCATAAGGATTCTACATTTCAAACATCTTTGCTGGATACACTGTAGCAAGTAGTTTGCTTGACTAATGTTTATTGTACCTTCTAACTCTACAATTTTTAATCATTCTGTTCACTTTACATTGAGCACTTCAAAAGAGAGAGGAAAAGGGGAAATTTAAGTAACGAACTTTCATTCAAACCTTTCATATGTCTTCTAAAATATAAAAGAAAATCATTTAATCTCATGTACAAATGGTGCCTGTCCAATATACAGGTAGATACTGAATATTTGAAGTAGAGTTGCTACTACTGAGGACTTTATTTTCTATTTTATATTCCAATTTATTTAATTAGATTAGAAACATGAAGTGCTTCAAATGTCTTTTCATTAAACACAGCTTATCTTCTTTTTTTACCATGCTGGGGATTGAACTCAGGGCCTTGAACATGCTAGGCAATGGCTCTGTTGTTGATGTACATTCCCAACCTTATGTTTTTTGTAAATGTAATATATTAAATATTTTAATTTTTGAGGAAGGATCTCACTATACAGCTCAGACTACCCTTGCATTTTCTATGTAGGATGACAGGCATGAGCCCCATGCCTACCACAGATTTATGCGTTGAGAAAACTACATTTTCCCTTACTGCTGCATTGATAATGTTATCCTAGTATTGTAGCCTATTTATCTTATATATGTGTTATTTTTTGATACTGCAAAGAAACCACTTAGGGGCTGGAGAGATGGCTTAGTGGTTAAGCACTTGCCTGTGAAGCCTAAGGACCCCGATTCGAAGCTCTATTCTCCAGAACCACATTAGCCAGATGCACAAGGAAGCGCATGTGTCTGGAGTTCGTTTGCAGTGGCTGGAAGCCCTGGTGCGCCCATTCTCTCTCTGCCTCTCTCTCTGCCTCTCTCTCTCTCTCTCTCTCTCTCTGTCATTCTCAAATAAATAAATAAAAATGAACCAAAAATTTTAAAAAAGAAACCACTTAGTTTTTGTCAATGACATAATACAAATGATTTTTTGAGAGTGATTTCTTTCTATACACTGATCATGTTTGAATATTTAATACATACAGCTTGAGTTATAATGAACTTTTATAGATTATAGTTGGTAGTTATATAGACATTTGTTATATAGTTTATGTATACTTCATTTTATTACCATTTTGAGTATAAAAGTATAAGTATAAGTGGGGAGAAGTTATATAAAGAAATTATATTACTGATACAGAAAGAAGTGAAAACACAGAAGCCATAACCAAAATAATAAAAACCACCATTAAAATGGGAAGTAAAGGGCTGGAGAGATGGCTTAGTGGTTAAGCGCTTGCCTGTGAAGCTTAAGGACCCCGATTCGAGGCTCGGTTCCCCAGGTCCCACGTTAGCCAGATGCACAAGGGGGCGCACACATATGGAGTTCATTTGCAGTAGCTGGAAGCCTTGGCTCGCCCATTCTATCGCTCCTTTTATCTGTCTTTCTCTCTGTGTCTGTCACTCTCAAATAAATAAATAAAAAATGAACAAAAAATATTTAAAAAAGTGGGAAGTAAATCACATGGACATAAATACAAATCAATATGTGTGTGTGTGTGTGTATACATATATATATATATCAGAAGTATTGATATAATTATCATTATCTATTATAAATAATTGTATAATAATTATAGTTAATTATCATTTAATGTAATTGTTACTAATAAATTAACAATAAATTATAATTATGTTAAATTATAATTTCTATATTTCATATAGAAAATAAAGCTGGTATCTATTTCCCAGGTGCACTTACTGTATCTGTATAAAGTGTTTCTTTGTAATTAAAAGGTAATCACTAATAAAATCCAAAGTAATACTTCTATAGTAGGAAAAGAAGATATGGGCTAGATATCCAAGTACCCATTTGTCCCAGGAAGATGACTCTCAGTCCAACCTGGTTGCTGGTAGAGTTCTTGTAAGAGTTACATTCTGGTTTCGGAAACATGGTACCAAATCAAATGTTTACGAAAGGAAAAAGTTTACTTCTAGCTTAAAGTTTGATGAGGAAGCCTTATAATGTTCTGGAACATATGGCAGAAACAGACAGTCAGGCATTATATCTTTGCATCAGCTGGGAGAAAGTGTAAAAAATGAGCTGAGTATGGTAAGTGGGGCTTGGCTATAACAGCCCAAGAACCACCCCTAGTGACACACTTCATCTAGCGTAGTTCCACATTCCATAGGTTCCACAACCTTACAAACAGCACTGCCAATGGGGCGGGGAGGGGGTGCTAAATATTCAAACAGTGAGGTTATGGGTGCATTTTACATTCAAACCACCACTTCCTCTTCCATCTTTGAGGGCACTCGTTCACATCGTTCACAGCTTGGGAGTTTATGTATTGCCTCAAACCATGGTTTTCAGACTGAGACTGAAACTGGGGAAACTCGTGGTTGCTGAAAGTCTTTGATGTTGGGAGAAAGTTGTGATGAATTTGCTGCTGCAGCTTTGCACACACGCTGCTCTCACTGAAGCACTGCTCACATACTTCTCAACATAGAACCTGTGAAACACCTTTCCCTACGTGTCACCTAGTGTTTCCACTTATCCAGTTACAACTGACACTTCGTAACACTTCTTAGATAGATTTATATATAGGATCCATGAATCTGCCTACTAAAAACTAGAAAAATGCATGAAAAGATTCTATAATATCTTATTTCATTATTTATTTATTTATTTATTTATTTATTTATTTATTTATGAGAGAGAGGGAGGGAGAGAATAGGAATGCCAGGGCCTCCAGCCACGGCAAAGGAACTCCAGATGCATGCGTCACCTTGTGCATCTGCCTTATGTGGGTCCTGGAGAATGCATCTGGGATTCTTTGGCTTTGCAGGCAAATGCCTTAACCACTAAGCCATCTCTCCAGCCCCATGATGGACAATTTCATACATTGTAGTTACTTTTGTTGTCACTGACAAAACCCATGACAGAAGCAACTTAAGGGAGGGAAGGATTATTTTGGCTTATAGTTTCAAAGGGATGTCACTCCACTATAGCAGGAAAGGTATAGTGGAGTTGCAGGAGCAGGAGATGGCCATCTAAAGGGTGGGAACCTGTGGTAGAAACTCCTCACATGGCAGTGGACCAGGAAGCAGAAAGAGCAGGCTGGAACCATGGATAGGCATAAAAGCTTGCCTCTAGGTAGTGCTTTAATTCTGTCAAACAGACCCCACATATTAAAGGTTCCACAGCTTTCCTAGAACATCCCCACAACAGGCAACAAGCACTCAAAACATGAGTCCATGGGGGGGGGGGGACACTTGAGATTTAATGATAGTCCATGCTTAACCCCAAATTTTCATGACCATCTCACAATAAAAAATTCATTCACACAGAGAAAAATCAACTCCTACCAAATCAGAGAGCCAGAGCCTCAGAGGCCCCCAACACCTTATCACTGAAGCAGACCAAAATGAACCCAACATGGCTCAGGGAAATTTTGTGGAAGAGGGGGTCGGAAAGAATGTCAGAGCCACATGTTGGGCCAAGATATGCAGAGACATTTATTGTACCAATAACTGTGGGCTAACTCCACAAGGCATGACCCATATACCTCAACAAGGAGGTGACAATGGAGAGGGGGTAGGTCATGGATGAGCCTAATAATGGTACCAAACTGCCTGTATTTGCTGAATAGAAAACTAATTAAAAAAAAAAAAAGAAAGCTAGGTAGAATGACAAAAAAATGTTTAAAAATCATAATTTTTCAAGGAACAGTGATAATAAAGTATCAATTAATGCTCAAAAGAAAATAAAGAAAGAAATGAACTGGTGGGAGCAGAGGGATATGGCACAGAAAAAAAAAGGAATCTTTGAGCCTAAACTGCTGCCTGTTCACCTGCAAATTGTTTGAAGAGATTACAACCTTTGAGATTGGGCTAGCTGTCCTGTGTAGGGGCAAGAGGAAGAATGTAGAATCTTTTGAAGGAGCTTGAGTGCTCAAGGATTGTCCTGTTCTTCAAAGTCTGCTTTATCCCTGCCCCACCCGGGTTAACAAATTGGCACCCTACCTGGTATTGTGGAGTATAGAAAATGCAGGAAAGAGAGGGTCATTGAGTTTGCAACATAGTCTTGTGTTTTGGAAATGGCTATGGACAGTGTGAAGCAGGTTTGCTGGATGCCTGCATGGAGACCCCCATGGGACTATGTGGAGACCCAGTGGAGATGCCAGGACCATGAGATGGCTGCTAAGGAAAGCTGCTGTCCCCAATAAAGTTTGCCAGGACTGTGAGTAGTCTAGCTGGAGGGGCAGAATTGTAAAACCGTAGACTTGTTGCTGGTTAGAATTATCACACTTGGAGATTTGTCATTGGCTAGAGTTGTTAGACTTGAAGCTGCAGAGTTTGATGTTTGCCCTGGTTGTTTTACATCTTTTATTGGCTGAATATTTCTTTGCTATGCCCAATGCCATCTTCTGCAGTGTGAATGTTAATCTGTGCCATTATGGTTTTTTTTTTTGTTTTTTTTTTTTTGGTATTATGGCTCAGTTAAAAAGATCTTGGATTATGGGGATGTATGAATAACATTGGAATTGATTTAAAAAATGGGGACTTTTAAAGTTGGGCTTAATGCATTGCAAATTACATATTAGATGGTTGTCAGTATATGGGGGCCAGGGGCAAAATTTGGTGGCTTGATTCAGGTGTCCCCAATAAACTTACCTGTTCTGAATGCTAGATTCCCAGCTGATGGACATTTGGGAATTAACGCCTCCTGGAGGCAGTATATTGTTGGGGGCGGGCTTATGGGTGATATAGCCAGTTTCCCCTTGCCAGTGTTTGGCACACTCTCCTGTTCCTATTATCTACCTTTGTTGGCCAGGGGATGATGTTCACCCTCTGCCAATGCGATCGTTTTCCCTGCCATCATGGAGCTTCCCGAGGCTGTAAGCCAAAATAAACCTCTTTTTCCCATACACACACACAAAATTCATTCAGTTCAATTTAAAAACCTCTGAAAGTCTTATGAGTTCCAATACTGTTCAAAAGTACAAAGTTCAAAATTTCTTTTAAAATTCAAGGGAGGGATAGAGAGATGGTTTAGTGGTTAAGGTGTTTGTCTGAAAAGCCAAAGCACTCAGGTTTGTTTCCCACATGGCATAAAGCCAGGTATACAAGGTACACATATTCCTGGAATTCATTTGCAGTGGCTAGAGGTCCTGGTGTGCACACACGCTCTCTTTCTCTCTAATAAGTAAATAAAAATAAAATATTTTAAAATTCAAGGCAAACTCTTTTAACTATGAGCTTCTATAAAATTATTAAAAAGTTACATATTTCTAACATACAGTAGCACTAGAACATCTAAGTAATCCCATTCTCAAAGGGTGGAATACAAAGGTAGTAAGGATTTATCAGACTGATGCAAGACAGAAACTCAGCACGGCCAACATTAAATCCTGTAACTCTGTAAATAGCATTCAGGGCAGGTGATGGTATCATCTGGGCTCCAATCAGCTTAGTTAGCCTTGCCCCTACATCTTGTCATCTGTAGCACACTTGGACTTTGTATTGTGCTGCCTGTACTTGCTACCTTTCCAAGCACTTGGTACATACAGCTTTTCTTAGCAGACATCCCATATTTCTGGCATCTCCAAATCTTGGCTTTCTATTTTATTGTAGGCTTCACTTTCAGCTTCATGTACAACTTGCTCAGAATCTCCCTTCAGGAAACCCAGCCCTGCTATACAAATGTTTTTCTCTGGAACTAAGGAAACGCTCTCATATTAGTGTAATGTCTGCAGTTTTCATTCCTTCACAACCAACACAATGTTGCTGATGTCAAATTCTACTGACAGCTTAAGAAGTTGCTGGTCCCCTTTGACCAGAGCAGAGTTGCCCAGGAAGCAAAAAGAGCAAGTTATAATCAGGGACAGAAATAACCTTCAAATACTGGCTTCTAGTGCCTTCTGCCAGACATGTCCCTTTTTAAAGTTTTCATGGCCTCCAAAAACAGCTCTGCCAGCCAAGGAACAAGCATTTGAAACATGAGCATGTGTAGGACATTTTAGAGTTGAACCATAATGAACACCAGGATGAAGAGTCATCACTAGCTGACCATTGCTGCTCAGTTTGCTAGGAATAATCTGAGAAACCTATAGCTCGGAACTACTGGTCCATGTGGTCAGTCTGCAGAGGCTTTTGTTATCATTGATGCACATTTAAGTTGATGTACTAGGTGGGAGCTGAAATGGAGCTCCTGCTCCAAGATGTACAGGGCAGTGCCAGCAAAGAAATGGTGTCAGGAACTTTTTTAGAGACAAGGAAAAGTAGGAGTGTTGGGTGGTGGGACGAATCTAGAAAGAACATTTTGTGCTTTGTACACTTGTTTGTGGCTTGAATTGCTAAACAGAAGGCTGTGTTGTGGAGTGAACTGGTGCTGAAGAGGCAGGAGTAGTTAACAGAGCAAAGCTTGATTCTGAGCATATCGTGCATCATGGCGAGGACTGACACCCTTTTCTTTTTCTTAATTTTTTCAAAGCTCTGAAAAGTAATTTCACAAAAATATTCAGTGCTTTAGTTCAAGATGACTCTTGCTTCATAGGATCCATGGTGAACATGACACTGTATACCATGGGGTATGCCTCTTCTGTGAGAACTCTGCACCTGTCCAGCTAAGTGGGAATAGAGAGAAACATTTGGACGTTTGTTCTTGTAACGAGGCATTCTCCAGATTCACCATCATGCCCTTTCTTGGCCTTTTCTTCAAACTGTTAACTATATTTTCTGTCCATTTCTACTTCTCATCACCTGTTTCTGGCTGAAAATACATGTACATGTGTATGCATGAACACATGCACCACTGGCATTATTTTCTACAAAATCTGAAGAGATTTTCTTATAATTACAACTAAGATGTCAGTGGCTACTAAAAGTACAGATCACAGGTGAAAAGCCATGTACAGATCCTAAGAGAAAGTTCCACTTAAAGAGGGAGGAGTTTTGTGGGAAAATGCCTTCCCCTGAATAGTCTCAGGGTCCATGGGTCCTTACGAAGCTAGGAAGGATCTGGAAGCTGCAGAAATGAATATGGACTCAGAAATACAGTAAAAGCAGAAGTAGAAAACTTTATTTTTATTGCAAGAAAAAAGCTCTCTTCAAGAAGGGAGGTACCCCAGATCTGGGAGTCCCTTTTAGTGGGGCCCAGGACCGGGATTTATAGAGATGGGTCTACCTCCTTCCCACTTGATGGTAATGAGGTTGTGCTCATACCCCTAAGACCCCCTTCCCTAATACACATAAGGCATGGCCTTCGAGACAGCTGGCCTTTAGATGGCCATTCTAACATTTTTCTTTTGGCTTTCTTCTGCTTTTATATTGTTTTACTTGGGTGGTCAGTTATGAAAGTAGACTTGTCTGGACTACAACTGTCTGCATTCCTGTACCTCTGTGTCAGCAGTACCGCAAATCCATTCTCTGTCTACCTATGCTCCTCTAAACTCCCCCACATCTTCCCAAGTGCCATGCTGTTTCTCATGGATTTATAGTTCAAGACTGATCAGCACATTCTGCAGTGAAGCTACTTCCCCTCACTACATTCCTTAGCAGTGTGCAGCAGATGATCACATGCCTACTTACACATCCTGAGTAGAGGAAGAGGGGAAAGAGCCTGGGAAAGTACTGTTGGGGTTCAAATTTATACAGAGGGTTCACAATGAAGTAGGCAAAAACAAGAATTCAATAGGATCTGAGAGGATCATTTTTTTTCTTTTGTAAGCTTGGTTCCTACAACAAGTTAATAAAAAAGAAAGCCCCTTATCTTTGAGAGACTGTAAAATAAGTTATATCAATCACTGAACATTGCGAGGAAATGCTTTAAAAAAAATCCAGCAATTGGACTGGAGGGATGGCTTAGCAGTTAAGGTATTTGCCTGCAAGACCAAAGGATCCAGGTTCGATTCCCCAGGACCTGCGTTAGCCAGATGCCCAAGGGGGCACACATATCTGGAGTTTGTTTGCAGTGGCTGGAAGCCCTGGTGCATCCATTCTCTCTCTCTTTTCCCCTCTTTCTCTGTTAAATAAATAAATAAATAAATAAAGAAAGAAAGAAAGAAAGAAAGAAAGAAAGAAAGAACCTTAAAAATAAAAAAAATATCCAACAATTGCTTATAGAGTACATGACTATTCTGACAGTGAAGAAGACTGTGAGGGTCAGTTTTCATGGCTACCTTGATTGGATTTAGAATCACCTGGGAGACTGACCTCTGGGCATGTCTGAGAGTGTGATTCCAGAGAATATTAACTCAGGAGAGCAAACGTTTTCTGAATATGGGTGGTGCCATCCCACAGGCTGGGGTCCCAGAATGTGTTTTCAAAAGGGAGGTGTCCAGCTGAGCACTGGCATTTTCCTTTCTCTGCTTCCTGGTTGACACTACAGGTAGTTGTTCGTACTGCCTTATCTTCCTGTCATGATGGACATAACTTCTTTTAGGCCTTGAGCCCTTTCTCCATTAACCTGCTTTCTGTGAGGTATTTTGCCATAGTAATAAAAATGTAATTATATGAGGATCAATCGAATCAAATTTTAAAAAATGTTATACAAAGATTTTGAGACAGGGTCTTTGTAGCCCAGGATGGCCTTGAAATGGTTGTGTAGCCCAGGATAGACTTGAACTCTTGTTCCTCCTATCTCCATAATCTAAGTGCTATGATTACAGAAGTGTGCCACCACACCTGGCTAAAAGCGTTTTTCTTTGGCTTTAGAAACATTGTATGACAGTGAGATGCTACTCAGCTTTGCAGTCAGTCTCAAACATCATGAGTTTGATAAAGGAATGCCAATTCATGGATCAAATAAATCAACTTGTGGTATAGATTTGAATAAATCCTTAAATAGTTTCTTCATTGAGGATGATGTTCCAGTTATGGGGGATCAAAAACAAAGAAAAAAAGAGAACAGATTTATGCAATTTTAAGTGTAAGACTGTTTCCCATGCTAACTAACCCCATTTTAGTTGAATATTAAAGATTTGCATTCTTGTTTCTGAAGTAGGCTCTTGAAAAATGCCAAGGATTCAGTTGTTAAATCCATTCTTTCATCTGCAAATGATTTTAATTATTTTCAGTTTACAGACTGAATAAAAGCAATAGAAGACTGGGTTTAATGGATCTTGTGTTTTTTGTCAATACTCCATGGTTGAGTTGCAGAAGAATTTACAAGGGTTTAATATATTGCTAACTTTTAAGCTTTTCTTGAAAAATAAATGCTTGCCAAATAAATAAGACAATTAGAAAAATAACAACCAACCAACAAAGTAAAAACAACAAAATAAAAAAAATCTCAATGTTACTGACAGTTTTTTCCTCATCAATATCACATTGCATGTAAATGAGTTAAACCTGAAGTTGAAAAAAAAGGAAAAACTTCTTATAAGTTGAAACTTTTGATAGTACAAACCAAAAATGTGTTTATACATTTGACAAGTAAATATGCAGTTGACTAATTGTAGTACATCATGTTATGTAACTTAGAAGAGTACCACAATTTGGTGGATGCTTTGTTGGTAAGATAAATCAGAACAACTTTTTGATTTCTGAATTCTTTAATTTATTAGTACTTTGTTGACAGTGGAGCCAATGCATTCCTTTAATTGGATAAATGCAATTTTTCAGTTGAAATGTATTTTTTTCAGTCAAGTCAATTCTTCTAAAATGATATGAACAAATTTTGTCAAGAAGGACATGAATGTATTAAGGTACAAGCATTTCTTTTGATACTCATTTAGTTTTTGGAAAAATTCAACTATCTTTGTAACAACTTGGTTTCATGAATTACTATTATGTTATTATTATTTTTTCAGTGCCATCGATCAAGCTTTGCAATTTTGGCATGCTAGACAAGCATTTTTATCCCTGAGTAGCATCCCTAGACCTTCCTGAGATTTTTATCATTATGAATTTTATAAACTCTAAATTGGAATATATTATTTCTAAAAAAAATTAGTGTATGAATTATACCTGTTGTATATATACAATACATCTAGATTTCAAAGGCTGTGAAGAAGAATGTCAAGCATCTCAACTTTATACTGACTATTCTAGTTGATAATATTGTGGATATATTGAGTTAAATATATGTCTAAAAGTTAATTTTGTTGTTTCTTTGTATGGTTTTCAGAGTCACTTTAGCAACACATGTGGCTTGTGTTTTATGTCTGTCGGGATGACCTGAGGAGTTTTCCTGGGACTTGCTGATGACAGGGTGGCACAGCAGCTCAGCTCATGCTTGTGGGGAAAGTCACAATTACTAATTCTGTTCATGTTGAGTTATGTTTATATTATGGTAACATTTAACATTTAACCTTAGCCCTGACTTGTTTCTTTCTATGTTTTTGTGTCTTAATTAATAGATATTATTTAGATCATTTTAGGTTTACGGAAAAAAATTTAGAAGAAACTAGAATTCCCATAACTCTTTTTCCTCCTCCTTTCCCCATTCTTAACACCTTTCATTAAGTTGGTATTTTTGGCAGGCCTGTGTTTTATATTAGAGTTCACTGTGTTTTTCATTCTGTGAGTTCTGACAAATGTATATTCAGGTGTCTACTGTTAGGATATTGTACAGAATACTTTCCCAGTCCTTCATATCCTCTGTGCTTCGTCTGTTCATCTCTCCTGTTGAGCCACTGCCTGCCATCACCATGTTCTTATTGTCTCCAGGTTATTCTCTTTTCTAGAATTTCATGTAGCCGGATTCATATACCATATAACCATTTCAGCCTGTTATTTTTCATAAACATTTTTATATATTTAAAATTCCTTCATGCATTTTTGAGGCTTAATGTCTCATTTCTTTATTTATATATGCGTGGTATACATTCAGTTGTGTGTGTGTGTGTGTGTGTGTGTGTGTGTGTGTGTGTTTGAAGCCTAAAGGTTAACCAACATTGGGTGTCTTCCTCAGTTACTGTCCACCATATTTTCTGACAAAGGGTTTCACACTGAACCCAGTGCTCAATGATTCAGCTAGACTATCAAGGCAGGGATCCTCTTGTCTCTGCCTCTCCAACACTGAGATTGCAGGTATGATGTTTGTGCTGCCCTGCCCAGCTTTTATGAGTGCTGAGGATCTGAACTGAGGTCTTTATACTTGCGTGGCAAGCACTTTACCTGCTGAGTCATCTTCTCAGTCCTCATTTATTGTTATTATGGTATAATAATTCATTGTATGGAATGTGTATTCAGATAATGAAGAACATTCTGATTGCTTTCAATTTTTGGTTATTATGAATCAAACTGCTATTATGTTACCAGTTATGGACAGTCTTTTTGTGTGGACATGGATTTTCAATTCATATGGATAATTGCCAAGTGGAGTAATCACTGGGTCATATGGTAAGGGCATGTTCAATTTTGTTAAACAAAATGCTAAACTTTCTGCCAGACAGGCTCTATCATTTGTACCCCATCTAATAGGTAATGAGAGTTCTTGTTGTTTCTTAACATTTCATGTTGCCTGTGTTTGTGATTTTGGCAGAATAGTGTTATCTCATTACTATAACTTAGAATTTCCTAATGACATGATGCTACATATTTCTTCCTGTGTTTATTTGCCACACTATATCATTTTAAATTGAGATATATTTACATCTCTTGCTCATTTTAAGATTTGGACCTTTTTTTTATTTTGAGTTTCTTACTTCTGTTTTTCTTTTGGATACCAAAAACATTTTCAATTAATCTATGGATTATCCTTTCATTTTCTATCTGTTATTTTTCATGGAGATTCTTGCAATTTTACTTATTATTATTATTATTATTATTTTGGTTTTTGGAGGTAGTGTTTTGCTCTAGTTCAGGCTGACCTGGAATTCACTATGTAGTCTCAGGGTGGCCTTGAACTCACTGCAATCCTCCTACCTCTGCCTCCTGTGTTCTGGCATTAAAGGTGTGTACCATCATGCCCAGCTTGTTTTCAATTTTAATAAAGTCTTATCAAATTTTCTCCTATGAATCAGTGATTTTGGTTTTGAATATTTCAAAACACAGGAATACTCACATTTTCTGTTATTTTCCAGGAATTTTATAGCTTTTATTTTTACATTAAGGTCTTTAAAAAATGATTTCTTTTTAAAAGATACCTTTTATAAAAGATATAAGTAAAGTTTCTGTGTAGGCACCACTAACATGAATTTTCAGTTGTTTCTATACCATTGATGAAAAAATAGTATTTTTCTGTTAAATCAAAATATTACATATTTTTCTTTTTTGCCTGTGTTTTGTGGCCAGGAAAATAAGAGATTCTTAGATTTCACATTTTATGATTTCTTGGGAAATAAACATGAAATTGATCTGAATACAAATTCATTTTAATTGAAATCATTTCCAAAGTAACCTGGAGTTTAAAAACCTATTATTAAGAGTAGAAAAACAAATGATTATTAAATTGGAAAATTATCACACAGTAGAAGGCCACATAAATGATTTACTTATAGGCTAACCAAATATTAACTTGATTAATCACTAAGTTCCTGCTTAATTGATGTAGTGCGTGATAGTAGCTACGGTCAGAAAGACAAGTATTTGAGAGGAAAGCATGAGAGCTTGCAGGATACTGCCAAATAATTGATGCCTGGAAGATGCCCAGAATTTGAGTTAGTCTCATCATGTTAGAATGGTTGCCTAGTCTAGGAGAGTTTAATGGACCCACAAAAAGTTGTCATGTAGTTTCTGTCAAAATTCCATTGAAATCAAAACTTTCTATGGGTGATGGAGAAGCAAGGACTCAATAGCACACTTAGAAGGACCAACGTTGCCTTACTACTTAAAGGCACAGTCTTAACTGGATTTTAATTAAAAGGTAGATTCTGGGAGATGGCTCAGGGGTTGAAGGTACTTGCTTGTAGAGCCTACCTCTCCAGTAGCATGTAAAGATATAAAGCCTGATGTACAAGGTGATGGATGCATCTGGAATGCATCCACAGCAGCAAGAGGCCCTGGTGTGCCCATTCTCATTCAATTCCCTCCCCCCCTTGCAAATAATAAATAAATAAACAGATAAATAAAATACACTAGTTTAGGTACCTTTTGGCTTTTCCAGTCAAAGACATGAAAATTGGGTGTGTATTTGAATGCACTATTTGTATGAGGTAGAGAAGGGCTAATTTTTCTCATTTTAAAATTGTGGTAAGTAATTATATAACATGAAGTTAGTATTGTGGCTGTTTTTTGTTTTGTCTTGTTTTGGTCCTGTGATTTCAACCTAGGGTCCTCATTAATTCAACCATGTATGCTTACTGTTTTAAGCATACAGTTCTATAGTGTTAAGTTTGTTGTGCAACATATCTCTAGAACTTTCTTGAAAATTTGAAGCTCTATACTCATTGACTGTTTCCCATTTTTCCTGTTCCCAACTAGTGTACTTTTCAACTTACATGAATTTGATTAGTTTAGATAGCTCAAATAAGTGGTACCATCAATATTTGTCTTCTCTATGACTGGGTTATTTCATTAGCCATGTTTTCAAGGTTCACCTATATAGTAGCATGTAATAGAATTCCCTTCCTATTTCAGGATGAATAGTATTTGTATGCCTAAACAACATTTTTCAGCACCATTCATCCAGTGATAGGCATTTGACTTGTGTTCACTCCCTGGCAGTTGAGAGTAGTGTTATGAGTGTGTGTCTGCAGATCTGTCTTTTATCTAGATGGACACTTGGCAAAGAAAACACATGCAGTATGCCTTCAGTGCAGTCTGCTGTCAGTATTTTTTGCATCTGTACCCACAAATGGCACTGCTGGATAATATAATAGTTCTACTTTTATTATTTCAAGTAACTCCATATGAAAAAATAATGTATTTATTTGAGAGTGAGAGAGGCATATATATACAGAGAGTGGGTATGCCAGGGCCTCTAGTCACTGCAGACAAACTCCAGAAGCATGCCCTATGTTGTTCATGTGGCTTTACCTGGGTAGTGGGCAATCAAACCCAGCAACAATATACATAGGTTTCAGTTTCTCCAAATTTTCATGGACAGTTGCTGTTTTTCTTCTTCTCTTCCTCCTCTTTTTGTCATTGTTATTTATTATAATTAATTACTATTATTACTTTCTGAGGTAGGGTCTTGCTGTAGCCCAGGCTGACCTGGAATTATTCTCAGGCTGGTTTCAAACTCACAGTGTCCCTCCTACCTGTCTCAGCCTCTTGAGTGCTGGGATTAAAGGCATGCACCACCATGCCCAGCTGTTTATTTTTTTAACAGTAGCCATTCTAATGGATGTGAGAGATAAACACTATTTTAAGATAACTAGTTAATACACATAAATAGTTAAATAGTTATGGGCTGGAGAGATGGCTTAGCGGTTAAGCGCTTGCCTGTGAAGTCTAAGGACCCTGGTTCGAGGCTCGGTTCCCCAGGTCCCACGTTAGCCAGATGCACAAGGGGGCGCACGCATCTGGAGTTCGTTTGCAGAGGCTGGAAGCCCTGGCGCGTCCATGCTCTCTCTCTCCCTCTATCTGTCTTTCTCTCTGTGTCTGTCGCTCTCAAATAAATAAATAAATAATTAAATAAAAGTTAAATAGTTAATGATTTGCATAATAGGCCAAATGCTTTTGATGAAATTCAGCATGGATAAACCTAATTTTTGAAAGTTTAAGATGGGGGATGCCTAGCTTGATATTAACTGTGTACAGATATCTTTAGACATTACTGGTTTTATGAGAACACTTTGGTTACCTGTGGAACTAAATTCTTCCTGCAGCAAGGGGAGGAATGTTCAGAGCATGATAGACAAGTGCCCTTGAGCTATGCCCTGGCCAGACCACATCAGGATACTCTTGCTAATATTTGGTGTTCCATAGGGACATGGAAATTGGCACAGCTGACATTGCAACCTCAAACAGCCATCCTAGGAAAGGATCTGAAACCTTCAATCTGTCAGTCACAGGGAAGACTGGATCTCAGTATGAAGAGCATATGCAGATCCTAAGAGCTATCCTCACGTGGTTTGATGTGCTGTCATGTGGAAGATGGTAAAGGCTTAGCTGTTGGAAGAAAGAAGAAAACAAAACAAAAGAAAAGGAAATACTCTGTGTGGAGCCAGAGAGAAGTGTGTTTGTAATCAACCTTAGCAAAACCTTGGCAGTGGAAGGATGAAACCTGCAGCCTCACAGTCTGAGTGTTCCCTGTTGAGGGACGGCTTAGTGCAGAGGCCTGCTGGCAAGATCCTGCCATAGTGGATATATATCTGTCTCCTTGATGGGACACCTATGCATGAACTGTTCTGTTCCACCAAGTGCTCTCAAGAGTGTGAGGAATTCCACAAAAGCAATTCCATATGCAAACAGCCCAACATACTGTAGTGGCTGAGTTTTCCGGCCCAGGCTCAAGCTGCCCAGATAAGAAGGGAAGAAACTAGAATTAGTCTGTCCTGAGTAATGAGAATCCCCTTGAGCTGCACCTTTTTTGTTTTGTTTTGTTTTGTATTTGGCACAAGTTTCATGTGGAACCCTCAGTATTTCCTGATCATACTTTGATGCCTTGCCTCTAACCCCATCTGTATGCTGCGTTTACCAGTCCCTTTACTTGGACTGTCAGCTTGTCATTACCCACTCCTCGTTTACACTGTGCATGGGGATAGCTCATCATATGTCATGGGTGCCAGTTCACTGGTAGTGTTGACCATATCTTGAAGTACCTGCTACCACCCGCACCTCCAGCCTTCCTCAGTGGACTGTAAGCTCTTTCTTAGCACAAACTAGATGTTCTTGCTCTGACTTATTTGTGCAACCGATATTTATTGGAAGAGAGGAGTGCATTTGTTTCAGTTTTCTACTGTCATGTAGCTGCTTGGTGATCTGTAGAGGTGTAGAGGAGCTGGGTGTGTGCATTTCTTTCTGTTTAGGTCGTAACTTCATGATATAATTTGTAGGTGGTCAGAATATGGTTGTAAGTGAGAGTATTAGGCCTTTCTCTTCCTTCTCTTTCTGCTGCTTTTTCCCCTCTGCTTTCTCTCTCACCTTTCCTCACCTCTTCCCATCACTTTCCTGTTTCTTTTCCTTTTGTTGCTGATCTTTCTCTTTCCCCTTATACCTTTCTTCTCTCTCCCTCCTTTTTTTTCTCCCATCTCTTCCATTCTTCTTTGTTTCTTTGAAACATATACAAGTGACAAACAACTTAGTTCTTCAGTCTGTGTCTGTTAACTGAACATGAGTATTTCCTAAGATGTCAGGTATAATGATCCTAACTGAGATCCTAGTTTGCTGTTAAGATATTTTTTTTTTTTCAGTATGCCATAACAGGTACAAACACACCTTGCTCAATTTTTGCACATTTCTGTGTTCGTGTCTACAACTTCCTAATCCTCGTGTATTTGCACTTGTCTCTTAATGCGGGCCATCTACTGATCCCTTCATGCTACTGCAGTGTCACTCAGTTGGATTCCAGTTAGCTCGCCTGATTGTCTTTGGGGCTGTCTTGTGTAGTGTGTAGTTTTCATGGAATGAATTCAGTGAGAGATAACAAGCATGCCTCAGGGTTGACAGCAACAGCTTGAATCTGCATAAATGAGCTATTGTGAGGTGACTTACTTTTATTACCACTTTAATTTGGTGCTAGATAGAACAAAAGTAAATAACAAATTGTAGCTCTCCTCTAGGTGTTACATCAAAAAGCGGATTTAACACTTTTCATGAAAGTAATTATTTTTCTACAAATCAAAAATATGAGCATGCATGTAGCCTCTCTGTACATATCATTTGCTTGCCAAGAAGAGCTGAAAGTTTGC